>NC_138372.1:152671438-152827168 GCF_054177405.1 Leptonychotes weddellii
TTAAGGATTCCTCATATCAGTGAGATCATATGATACATGTCTTTCTCTGATTGACTTATTTCATTCAGCATAATACCCTCCAGTGCCATCCACGTCGTTGCAAATGGCAAGATTTCATTCTTTTTGATGGCTGCATAATATTTCATTGTATATATATACCACATCTTCTTTATGAATGTATGAGTCTACTTCTGAGCTATTTTATTCCATTGATCTATGAATCTGTTCTTTGTTCAATATCATTACCTTCTTCCCCATCTTAGGGAGAAAGAGTTCAATATATCAGCATTGAGTATGATAATACTGTCAAGGAGCAAGAATGACCTGTTCCCTTCTAGATCCTTCTAGCCAGACTAAGAATCAAATTAATGAGACAGATTAACAGGAGAAGATAAAATTTAATAGTGTACATATGGGAACCCATACAAACATGGAAATTCCAAAGACAGTCAAGCAAAATGGGATACATTTGTCATCCTGAACTAAGGAGAAAGGGATAGGGGTCTGGGACTTTCAAGGGAAGGAATGCAATCCTTAAAAAGAGTGAAAAAGTAAATGTTTGGTAAACGGATGTTTGCTGAGCCTCTCAGAAACAACTGGGGCAAAGAGAAGACTGATTAAACAGGTCCTGCTGGGTTCCTCCCCATCCACCATACCTAGTTTATATCACAATGTAGTTCTCTTATGGTGATAGCACTCTTCCTGGAGCAGGTTCTCTATCTAAATTCTTTTTAGGCAGGTTAGGGGGAAATAAAGAGCTTTTCCTGAATCTGCTGGATTTTGATTGCTTTTTAATTCAAAATAATCTTCATGCCAAAATGGCCCATCTTGGAGTGGCCTGCCATTGGCTCCTACATTACCTATAGATTTTTTTGTACATTTTCTTCATTAAGATGGGAAAGTTCTTCTCTATTCCTAGTTTGCTGAGGGTTTTATTTGTGAATGAGTGTTGGACTTCACCAAATTCTGTGTCTACATATACCAATATGATCATACTATTTTTTTACTTTTGCCTGTTGTGTAGATTATATTGATTTTTTAATAATCAAACCAGCTTTGCATATTTGGAATAGATCATGGTGTAATTATTTTTATACATCATATATATATTTGCTAATATGTTCTGAAAGATTTTACATCTATATTCATGAGAGATAATGTTTTGTAGCTTTTTTTTTTTGTAATGCCTTTATCTGATTTTGGTATTAAATTAATGCTGATTTCATAGAATAAGTTGGAAAGTATTCCATCTACTTTTATTTTCTGAAAGAAATTGTAGAGAACTCGTGTCATATCTTCATTAAATTTTTTATATTCACCAGTGAAATTATCAGGATTTGTTGCTTTCCATTTTTATAAAGTTTTATTTAATAATATAGGCCTATTCAGATTATCTATTTCTCCTTTGTCAGTTTTAGTATTTTGTGTCTTTCAAGGAATCAGTCCATTTCACCTAAGTATTCATATTAATGGACATAAAGTTGGTCATAATACTCCTTTATTATCCTTTTAATATCCCTGGTAGCAGTACTGATGACCCTTTTTTCATTTCTGATATTGATAAATTTGTGTCTTTCTTCTTTTTTTCCTGGTTAACCTTGCTAGAAGCTTATCAATTTTATTGATCTTTTCAAAGAACCAGCTTTTGGTTTCATTGATTTTTCTCTATTGTTTTCATATTTTCCATTTTATCGATTCTTGTTTTTTATCGTATCTTCTCTTCTGCTTGCTTTCAGCTTAAATTCTTCTTTCTCTGGTTTCCTAAGGTGGAAGGTTAGGTTATTAATTTTTTACCTTTCTTCAATTTTAATATATGCATTCAATGCTATAAATTTCCTTCTAGGCAGTGTTTTTGCAGAATCCCACAATTTTTGATTAAGTTGTGTTTTCATTTTTATTTAGTTAAAAAACTTTTTCATTTGTCTTATGCCTTTTTCTTTGACCCATGTTATTTGGAAGTATGTTGTTTAATCTCCAGATATTTAAGGAATTTTCCAGCAATTTTTCTGTTATTGACTTCTCATTTAATTCCACTGTGGGATGAGAACATAATTTAAATAGTCTCTATTTTTTAAAAAAATACTTTAATATATATTATGGCCCAGAATCTGGTATATATTGGTGAATATGAAATTTTTTAATTTTTTTTTAATTTTTATTTTATTTAATTTATTTATTTATTTAAACTAGCTTTTATTTAACTAGTTTGTTGTTTATTATCTCCCATTAGAACACTTTTACTATAGAAACACTTGTTAGAAAAAAAAAATCTCTATCAGTCTGAAACCTTCTGACCAGTGTCTCCCTTCTTCAGTTGGAACAACTGGTTTAGTAACATGAGTTTTGAAAGTGGAATTAATAATTTTAGTAGAAGAAGCAACATTTATTGACTATCTGTGTTCCAAGTACTGTGCTTTACCTATATAATCTCAGTTCTCTTAACAACCCCCCTAGGATGGATGCCATTAACAGAGATGCCTCAGAGATGGGGAAGTCAAGACTTAGAGAACCATGTCACTTGCCTGGTTACCCATCAGACAAGTAGCAGAGGCAGAAGGTGAACCCTGGAAATGATTCATCCCTTTTCTCTTTTTGCCTTTAAACATACTTTGATAAATTTCCTTTCTTATCCAAAAAAAGTATCCGTGGCATGTTGCAGAAATTTTTATTTGGAAATTTTGATAGAGAAAATAATACAGAGAGCCCATGTACTCTTTCCTCAGTTTCCCCCAATGATGACATTATACAAAACCACAGCACAGTACTAAGACCAAAATATTGACATTAATACAATCCACTGACTTTATTCATAGTTCCCTGATTTTACCTGTGTTCACTTGTATGTTGAATGTGTATGTATATTTAGTTTTTTTTTTTTTTAGGTTTTTAGAATTTTATCACATGTATAGGTTTATGTACATACTACCGCAGTCAAGGTACTGAACAGTGTCATCATTATAGAGATCCCTGATGCCACCATTTTGCAACAACATCCACCTTTCTCCCTTTGTCTCTAATTTCTGGAAACCATTAATCTGTTCTCTATTTCTAAAATTTCACCATTACAAAATGTTATATAAACGGAGTCATACAATGTGTAACTTTTTTGGATTGGCTTTTTTTCAGTCATAATTGTTTTGGGATTCGTCCGAATTGTTGTATGTATCAATAGTTGTTCCTTTGGGGGCACCTGGTTGGCTTAGTTGGTTAAGTGTCTGACTCTTGATTTTGGCTTGGGTCATGATCTTGGGGTCATAAGTTGGAGCCCCGCAATGGGCTGTATGCTGAGCTAGGAGCCTGCTTAGGATTCTCTCTCTCCCTCTCCCTCTGTGTCCTGCCCCCATTTGTGTTTTTTCTCTCTTAAAAAAAAATGTATATATATATATATATATATATATATATATATACAGTTTGTTCCTTCTTATTACCAAGTAGTATTTTACAGTATGGATGTGGATTTCTTGAACCATTTACCTATTGAAGACGGGTAGCCTGTTTCCAGTTTTTGTCTATTATGAATAAAACTGGAATAAACATTTATGTACTGGTTTTTGTGTAGACATAGTTTTCATTTCTCTGAGATAAATGCCCGAGAGTGCAATGGCTGGGTTGTATGGTAATTGCACATTTAGTTTTTTAAGAAACTGCCATATTAGATTAGCTGTGCCATTATATATTCCCATTAACAAAGTATGAGTGATCTATTTTCTTGTCATTCTTGCCAGCATTTAGGGAGTGTATTTTGTATTTTGTATTTTCGCCATTCTGATACATATGTAATGATAGCTTTCTGTGGTCTTAATTTGCATTTGCATTTTTCTGATGTCTAATAATGTTGAATGCAATTGGAGTTCAGAAAGTGAGGGTGTGTCAAGAGCTGTGATGGGTTCGAGATTTTACTCTACATGTACACAAACAAGTTAGTATGTCCCCATGTTATGGATATTGACAGAAGATACAAGACTCTGGGATCAGAGACAAAAGACTCCATTACTCATGGCACAGCAAGTAGCAAGGGCTTCACATTTGCATCATACACCTCCACCACCACCACTATACCATAGTCTCACACAGGCAACATGGAGTGACCAAAGGTGGAGCTGAACACACAGTGAATTTGTGTTACCATTGAGGAATCCTAAGCTTGGGAACCTGAATCTTTTAAAATGGGAAGTAGGCCAGTTTGAGCTTCGGTCTGAGGGAGATATTGTCTTTATTATATTGGACAGTAAGCAAATCACCTTCTGCTTCAGGTAGACACTGTCTCTAAATTCCAGGGCAATTCCCTATACAATCATTCTTGAAAAAATTGTCTGGAACAAAGGGCAGTTAATACTTCTCCTTGCAAGAAGCACAGAAACACAAATGACCCATGGAGAATTGTCTCTCAACAGGATGCAGCAAGATGAAGCAGCAGAGTTAGATAGGGGCCAGGTCATGTTGGTCTTATAGGCCATAATAGGGATTCCCTACCCACCCCATTACCCTATACACAGTAGAGCATTACTAAAAGTTTTAAGTGGTGGTGGCATGGTGGCAGGGTGTAGAGTCATTCTAACAACAAATTACTCACAGCTGCTCTGAATTTCAGGGTGCACCTGCTTCTGTACCTTTACATGTAAGCTTCCCTCTGCCTGGAACATTCTGTCCCCTGCTTTTCTTTCCTAAATCCCAGATGATCTCTTGCTTGTCCCTTAACACCCAGTTCAAGCCTTCCTCTCTGCCACTTTGCTTATCCATTCCCATGGTTTTTCCTACCTTCTATATCAGATTAGGTGACCTAGTTTTAGGTATCTTACAAAATCCTACCATTTGTTCATTACTTTTGTCCCAGTGACTAAAAGGCCCCCATTCATACCCTGAGATCCTGCCAGATAAAATTTGTCCCTTACGGGTTTCCACCTGTCAGGTGAGAGAGGATCAGCAAGTTCTAGGTTCTACTTGTTAGCTGGCTTGTGTGTACAAGGCTTACCTTAGTTGTCACACAAAGTATGTCTTTGAGAAGCTTCCTGACAGCTCTTTTTCCACTGACAAGGAGGATTTTTGGGATGGAGGGCAGGAAGAGTAGCTGGGGAGATCATTCAAGGTTCATGGATCATCCAAGGATCAAGAAAGGGGATTATTCAACGGTTAAGTTCTTAGTTATACTCCAGCTATTTTTAATCCAGAATGTGTGCAGATGATAACTGAACCAAAGTAAAGAAAAAACAAAAACTAAAAACTAAAACAAAAAAAGACCCCCCAAAAACCCAAAAACCAAAAACAAAAACCCTACCTCTGTTTGTTTACATACACATGATCAGAAACAGCCAGCATTTTGTACTTTATGCCTCTATCAGAAATATTTCATTTTACTCCATTCCTTCATTTCCTTCTACATCTGTGTTCTTCAAGTGGATGCACTACCATTTAGCAAGCTAAAAATATAAAAGTTAATGTCTGCATATGGGTAGTGCCTGAATGTGTAACTTTACCCTCATTTTCATCAAGGCCTTGAAACGAAGAAGGAAAATCTAGGAGCATTGAAAAATATAAATACTCATCCTCGTCAGAGCCTTCTAGGCATATTCCTTCAACGAAGCAACCAATTTTCAGTCCAGATGACTATATTCATCTCTAAGCCAATTCAAACCAATTTAACAAATAGAATTTTATGAGATTTTGTCACAAGCTTCACCAAAGGCCAATTATGAAACATCTACTTCATTTCCTTTGGTCATTGATTTTCTAATTTGTTGGCAAAAATCTATGACTTCAGTCTAACATGGTATTTTCTTTGTAAGCCCATCTTATCTTTTGCTTACGGTCCCATTGTGTTCTAACTGGTTAAAGATTTTTCATATTATTATATTTGTTCATTATATTGCTAAAGTAGAGTTTCTGAATTACAATAGCCAGCTCAGCCATTCTTACCTGCTCTATGGAATGATATCACATCTGTTTTCCCCTAATCTTATGGTGTGTCTTGAGTGCTTTGTTTAAAGACAAGTAGAAGCAATTCAATAGAGGTTTGCTAATTTTCTTATTATGCTAGAATGCATATCATCCAGACCAAATGTTTATGTGCACAGTTACTCTAAATACTCTCCACCTGCATTTTGCTAGTACTTATTCTCTGGTGTCTCCATTATTCTTATTGTGCAAGTTTATTTTCCTAATTTGACTTGGTAAACAGGAATTGAAAAATGATTACAATCATTCAGCTAAGTTTAGAATCATAATAATTTAGTACTCTATCTTTTTATCAGCAGGCCTGTCTTCTGTAGAGTTTATATTTCTCCCCTGGTATATTTGTTTAATATTTGTTTAATTTTATTCCATCCTTTTCTTTGCCTCTTAGCAACATTAATTTTATTCTGAATGTTCACTGACTGATCAATTCTGGCCACACTCTCTAACAGAGCAGGTATTTTCCCTCTTTCTTTTGCTGTCCCTCTCTGTGGGAACATAAAGCAAATTATAGACATTAATTTTTATGACATAGAGACCAAAGTTAAAGAAAACTGTCAACAAGAATTACAGAAATGACTATAATCATTTGCCTTGATAAGAACTTAAGCTTTTAAATGCTGGCACTTTTAAGTCCTGTCTGCAAATATGAAAAATCTTCACTTGGCACAAATTGGGCATTGTAGGAAATTGCTATGGCATTTAATATGTTAAGGGAAGTGAGAGAAAAATGAAAGGGAGGGAATACATATGTAGATATCATGACTGACACAGTTAGAGCCTACGATCTAAAAGTTAGAAAGTATGCTGCATGAAAAGGGCCCTGAGAATTGGTTTCTAACAAAAATAGTAATTAAGGCAGTCTCAATATATAGAGTCTTTCTTTGAAAAAAAAAATCTCTCCAGTTATACACATGAAGTCATGCTTTTCAAAATGAGACTGATAAGGTGGAGGATTATCCAAAGAGAACACACATGCTTCCATACAAATAAGTTAATCATGGCTAAGAGGGATGATTGGCTAGGGCCTCTCAACTGGTGGTGGTTGGGTGTGGCCTTCTTCCCACACCATTTGGGTATGTGAGTATGCCTGTCTGGTTAGAGAGCTTGCCAGCAGTCCAGTTTGACTACAGTACAGAGTATAAGTGTAGACCTAGGGGCTTTAAACACCTGGATACTTAATTGGGAGCCCAGTGAGAGCCATTGAATATACTGAATGGGAGCATTATGTAGTCAGAGATGCCAGACTTTTCTTGAACCATATTCCCATATCCCAAACAATTAGGATTTGGGTTCCTGTATCAGTCACAGTTCAATCAGAGAAGCAGAATCACTAATGTGTATACGTACACACACACACACACACACACACACACATGTATTTGTTTCGGGTATTTGGCCAGATGCAATGATGGGAGCTGGTTAAGTATTCTCTCTAAGGCTGTCTTTGTACTTACTGCTAGAGCTCAAAGTCCATACTGTTCAGGCAATTCTGAAGGCAGTGGATGTAAAGTGGGGGAGACTAAGAACAAGCTGGAACCCACAAGCATGAAGTGGAGCCCACAAGGATATACTGAAACCTCTGTCCCTTCTTATTGCCTCTCATCTTTGTGGTGAGAGTGCTCTACAAAAGCCAAGGCCCTTACTAAGAGGGTGAAACACACACACGTGGTCCAGGAATCCAAGAAGCTTCTATTAAAGATATTGACTCCATTTTTTTGTTGTTTGACTGCTAACAGTGCTTGAGCTTTACCACTCTCCCTTCCCCTTCTGTCTCATACCTGGCAGGCTGGTAAAAAAGACTGAATACTCCCACCTTGGGTACATCTGGGAAGTTCAAACCACATGAACACCAACACATGCATGGGAGCTATCACCCCAGCCCCACCCCCTCTGACCACCCTAAAACCCCAAGTGAATCTTTTTTCTCTGCCCTCCAAAGCCATTTTCCAACCTGCTTGACAGCCTGCCTTGCTCTCCCCAGAAAACCTCATTATTTGAGAATTAGACCTCTTCCTTCTCTCCTGCTGCATATGTCGTCACAGTGTCTGAACCAAATTCGTGTGGGAGGATCCATCCCACCTCTGTGGGGCGACCACAAAAAAAATTGGAGGAGTCAGGGAAAGGTGGACTCATTGAAGGCTCAGCCACTGGCTCATGCTAACAAGATGACCAGCAACAGTGTATCTGAGTTATGAAAGCACTGCCCTCCAAATCTCTCAGGAGAACTCTTTGGTTGTCTAACCTAACCTGAAACATACAGGAAAGGGAATTTTGGGAAATGTTCAGCCAAGCCAACTTAACATGTTGTAAAACCCCTATAGCTCCTCTTTGATTTCTTCCTTTTTTTTTTTGATACCCATAATCATTTAATAGCTGTGATAACCCAATACATGATTTAGAATTCTCAGCATCTCTTCTTTCTTTCCCTTAAATGAGATATTATTAAAGCATTTAGCACAGTGCCTTATCAATCTTTCCTATCAATCACTGAAGAGGGCTCTTGACTACTCTGGCTTTGACATCCTCCGAGGGTAGAGCTCAGATAGTGTGGAGGGAGCTTGCACCAGTGACAAATCTGGTGTGTTCCTGTGATGTTGCTACAGAGGAAAAGGATTCTGATTCCTAACAGAAGTGGATTTCTAATGCAGGTAGTCCGTGAGACCAGACATCCACTTTCCATTTTAAGTGTGTTTTTCCACTGGGTATGTAAATCTAAGAGTTTATTACACTCTCCCTCATTCCCCTCTTCCTTCCTCCCCGCCAAGTTAAAAACAAATTTTATTATATGTATAGGTCTTCTACCTATTTTTCTTAAGTCCTCATTCCTTTGTAGCTTGGACCTTGGTTCTCCTTTTTGCTCTCTACTCTGATTTTCTGGTAGAAGACTTAGTGTGCTTTGGGTTTTATTTTGAAATATCTAGGCCTATTAATTTTCTCAAGTACATTTCAAGAGCAAAACTAGAAACTTGGAAAGGGAAGCTAATGTGCAGAGAGTTTAATGAAATATTAGCAGGAAAATAATTTCTTCATTTAATTGTTTTACAATAAAGGCATATTGAACAACATAGAGAAATACAAGTGTTTATTTGTTAGGGGTTCTCTGGGTCCCAGGAAAGCGGACTCTGAAATGGAGACCAGCATTTTGGGGCTTTTATTAGGGAGTGTTCTTGGGATCAACCTTTGGAAGGGAAGAGAGGTAATCAGGATTGTACAGAGGGAGAAGTCAGGCTGAGATAGAGTGTCAATGGAAACCTCAGCCATCCCTAGGAGTCCTAAAAATGCATGACCCTTCCGAACTGTCCCTAGGTGGAGTCAGGGGGCTGGTCCTTTATAAGCCTATGTTAATTGGCCCTGGGATGTGAGCTGTTCTGTGACTGGGAAGAGGAACATGACCTTGGGGGAGTGACTGTCTTAGAGCTAAGACAATCCCTGGAGGGGACTGATACCTGAGAACAGTATTTCCAGCACCTGGGGGGCTAAGACCTTCATTCCTGATGAGGAATCTGGATGGTGCATCACTGTGTCCTACATACTCTAAGGAAGGCTTATGGAGGGATAATTTTCTAGAAATGCTGTTTTGCCATCCTATTATGAAGTATTCCTTGCTAACCCAATATCTAATACCTACACCAGTGGTGGTTAAGGGAATAAAACCATAATAAAACATGCCTTTAATATTTTTATATGTGTCTCATGGTCAATTTCACATTTTTCCTATCACGTTTTATATCATAGTCTTATAGCCATGTCAGTATGTTACCTTGAAAAGTATTGAAAAAACATTGCTTTTGTATGCTCTGCCCAGTGGTAGTGACCATTTTCTACTCTCTCTTAGCCATACTTCTTTCCAATCTCACTCAGGTTCAGATGAACTAAGTGGATCTCTAGAGCCGGAACAGAGGAGGTAATAAAAATAACTAAAATAACCTCCCCATTTGCCCATCACCTGATCTTGTTTTCCGCTCTGCTCTGCATCCTGCAAGGCTGATCCATGGGGACTACGTTTCCCCACCTCCCTTTCTGGTGGCTTCTCATTGGCTTCAGCCAATGGGAGCAAGAAGAAGGAAGTGAGTCTGTGAAAGGAGAAAAAGGTTGGGGAATTTCGTGTCTGGTGCCTGTGTGAGTCAGTGCCACTTCCTTGGCAGTAGCAGTATCCCGTGATTGCAACCCAGCCAGGCGGCCCCTTCTTCAAGTTCAAAGCCCTCCCTACTTTGGACTCTAAACATGGGCCATCATAGTACCTGGCTCAAGCAGCTATTATTTTCCTCATTTTTAAAACCATCAATAGCTTTGTTACATATTTCTTAGGCGATCTGTCCCCAGAAGCCTCGTCAATTAGATGTCGATGTCACTTAGGATCAAAGCAACACCTGTGAGTTTCTATACTATCCCACACTCCTATTTCCTAATTACTATCTGTTGTTTGAGAGTGATAGTGATAAACACATATGCAGTGCAAAAGGTTGGCTGTGGACCCGGAGGCAACAGTTTATCATCATTAGCAGAGCTGAAAAGGCAGGTACCAAAAAAACTTGGAAGGTCTCCTACAAAATTAGCAAGGATGCCTGTCAAGCTCAGGCACTCTGACTTCTGCACACCTTTCTCAAGGCTGCCTGCGGCCAATTCTCTCATAGTTTGTACAGATCTTACCCTCTCTCCCCGCCCCCTGACAATTTTTGTCAACACTAGTTGTCTCCTTATAACAGCTGTTACTATTTAGTGACAGAATGAATGATTAAGAAGAACACTTACTATATATACAGGTGATGTTAGTGACTCCTTTCCCCTCTCCTAATCTATGATGGAGAAGCCAGGACTATGTTTCTAAATTTCTGAGTTCTCTTGAACTAGAAGAATTAGCTTTTAAAGTTTGGATCTGTTTACAAGGATTACCTTTAGGTTCCTCATAGAGGAGGGGGAGGAGGCCAGTGCTTGGATGGGCAGAATTAGAGTGACCTCTAAGACTGAAGACATGGTCACGGTCCTTCTGTGTCCCAGTGGGGTGGGGATAGGTATAGAATCAGAGTCTGAGGGGACAACTCCTAGGAGATGCACTCCGGAGCTTGTCCAAGGCAGATGAGATGCAACAGTGAATGAGCCAAAAATGTCTGAACAGTGGCAACAATGTAGGAGGATTTTAAGCAGGCATTTACTTATTTATTTTAATACATAGAGGAAAAATATATAATTTGCACATTAAAACTATGGTTTATGGCCATTAATTTTTTATATACTAAATAGGTTGACTTAAAGAACATATCAAGAAAATAATAATATAGGTAATCCCTGGACCCTCTCCCAGTATTTCTGCCACAAATTCCTAAGATTCTTCTATCATCCTAGGGAGGAGTTGAAAGGGACCCAACATTTACTGAAATTGAATTTCTTTCCCACCAGGTGGATGGAGACTTAGAGCAGATATAGTTTGATTTTAAAAATTTAAGCAGGTGTGTTGGCTGTTCTACATGTTCTATTTATTTGCTCTTCATTCTCTCAGCCTTGCTCTATGGCTTGCATGGCCTCATCAACAGGCTGTCTTACTCTCTGGCTTTAATTAGCTTCACCCTGGGGCAAATTTAGGGCAAAAGAAGCAAGGTCCTTAGAGCATTGTGAGGGCGCTCTAAGGTCCTAGTGGACCTAGTTCCAGCCCTGTATTCACAAATGGGAGTCGAGAGAAGAGAGTGAGGCTAGGGTGTTTATTCCCCAGCTCTTGCTGCTAGATTGCTGAGCGTTGGTTGCATTCCTCCCCTGGGACAACGGTTCCTATCAGGCCCTCCTCTAGGTGCTCCAGAGCATGGCTCTACTCCTTTAAGTATGTATGTGGGGTTGGGGGTGGGGGGCAAAGAGAAGGACCTGGGGGTAATAGCTGACTCCCTGTCATTGCTAGACCTAGGGCACTATACCATTCCTTGTTATTACTCTGGAGGACTCTACTATTCCTTGTTATTACCCTGGAATACTATACATTCCTTTTAGGGGACTGAATTCTGCTCACACCTTTATAAATAGTGCCTTTAGTAAAGCCTCCCATTTACCTATGTAAATGTGCCTCTGTTTTTTGCTGGGACCCAAACCAATATAGCACGTAACTTGTCTTGATCCCAAGAGCTATCATAAAAAATTCAACTCTTTCACATTTACTAAATGAAATGATTTCCTTGGTATTTGTCTTCCCCACTAGTTTTCTGGCTCCCTTAGTAGATGGGGCTACATTCTGAGTTGTCACCAGTATGTCTGCAGAGTCCAGCTGTGGGTTCAGCATATAATAGATACTCAATAAATACTTGCCGACTGATTTACTATCTTGACAAAATCTAGGTCACAATTTCCCCATATAGGAAAACAAATCAAGGATTATTGGATACCTGTCTGTTAGAATAAAAATCTTGCAACAGAGGTGAGTTTGTCCTCTGTCCCTGCCTCTACAATATATCATGGATTTCCCTGAGCTCTTTAATTTTTTCTTTGTCATTTCTTGGCTGTAAACAGCCCTGACTGGTGAATATAGCAAAAAGGCTTTCAGTAAGCAAACTTCGGGGAGAAAAAAAGCATGATAAATACAGCACATGCTCATTTCTCTGTAATTGCTTGATCTTCCATCTGTTGGTCTGGGATAATATTGATAAAAGAATTAAAGATACCACACCATCTCCTGAATCAAATGAGAACAGTCAGTCTCAGATTACAGAGTATGACATTTTTATGTTTTGCAACATGAAAAGGAAAGAGCATTTAATTTATTTTAATGTGGTTAATTTGAAGCTAGATTAGATCATCTAGTTAACTCATAGGTTCTTGACTTTTAAGACCAAACGTTGTTTGAAAGCTAGAACTAACATGATTTTTGGGAAGAGAGTCAATCTTCAATAAGAGGCAACTTCACGTTGCTTCAAAATAAACATAGCTTTGATGTTTGAATATTTCGGTTCATTTTCATAGAAGGAAAATGTTTGTTATTTTAAAACCTAGTCACTTTGTCATAGTGAAGAGTAGATGGAATGATGGAAAAGTTCCAAGCAAAAGCAACCCTGGTGGCCAGTACTTGAGATCATGTCTATGGTGCCTGCAGTAATGGAGTTGCCACTCTTGATCACGAGATAAGACAAAATTTTCATTTGGGCCTAGATGCGTTCTCAGGTAGAATGTCTTGCTTCTCCAGGGAGGGGATTCTCTGAACCACTAAACCAGATTTAAGCCATAACAAACAATGGCAATTTTCCACTTTAGCTCAGACTATATGACTGGGAATGAAATTGGGCAAGTAAAGTGGCTTAAAATTTTGAGACTCCTGGAGACTTCAGTATTTGTGACAAGGTTAGTAAGATGTGAAGTTCAGTGTTCTTTTTAAGTGATCATGGGAGCTCTGAAAGAAAAATACCTCAGCCAGTCACTGAGTAGACATTTGATTTTAAATTTGCTCACAACAATTCTGTTAACTAAATGCAGGCTTCAGTTGAAGCTCTAATATTGGCAGATCATTTTCAGAAGGTCAGAGTTCTGAGGTCTACATTCTCTCCCTGGTTAATTTTTACCCCACCCCCATCTTTCCACTCCCTACCACTGCTTTTAATTTGACTTTGGAATTATTTGTTTTCTTCTGATGACACTTGTAAAGAGCATTATTTAACCGAGTCCAGACTAATCATGGAATGAGTACTTAGTACATTTGAGTTCATCCTGCCCATCCTCTAGGTATCCTCAGAAGATTATTCTGGATTATTTGTGCTTTCTGTAGGCTAATTTTTCTATAGGCTACTTTTGCTTATTTTATTATTATTTGATTAATATTATTATTTTGATTGATTATTAGTATTTTGATTATTGCACACTTAAAAAATGTGCTGAAATCTTTCCTTTTTTAAAAAACTATTTTAACATACTCTTCCTTTTCAAGCCCAATCATGTGAATGCTTTGTGATCCACCTTTTACAGATTAGGAAAAGTGAGATTTTTAAGTTGGATCTGTAAGCCCATCAGTTCTGGGACAGGAACTAGTTAAAGGATTTCAGCGTGAAAAGCTTTTTCAGCTGAATATCAGAAATATGAATATGAACATCCATATTTCTACTTGAAATATGGCAGATTGTGTGGGTTATTTGGCTCTGGCGCAGGAGAAAACACTTTGAAAAGATGAACTGGGTGAGATAACTCAGAGGACTTTTTATTCTGTAGAAGTATGTGTGTATTACACTTGGCCCGGAAGCTCTTCTTTCTTGCTAAAACCGTGGACTCAAAATCAATTGCCACTCCTCCTGTGTTCACAAAAGAGACTGGAATGTCAGGGACATCTTAAGAATAAGATAGACCAACACCATCTCTAAGTCCTAAGAGTCCCAACACGTTGATAAAATAGTGATCAAGGTTAGAGTATATTCAGTGATATCTTATGTAAGTCAGCCTGGCCACTCATTAAAGACCCCCCCCATTGGGTTAGCAAGCCCACCGAGAAGAAGGAGCCAGTGAGATTCTGGGTTGCTTGGTATGTAGTCAAGGGCATAGTTCTGTGGAAAAATATGAAATCTAAAACCTATTCCCAAGGGAAAAATAGCCAGAGAAAAAACCCTAACTTAAAATCTGGCAGGGGTTATGCTGAGCGAAATAAGTCAATCAGAGAAAGACATGTATGACCTCACTGATGTGAGGAATTCTTAATCTCAGGAAACAAACTGAGGGTTGCTGGAGTGGGGGATGGGCTGGGAGGGATGGGGTGACTGGGTGATAGACGTTGGGGAGGGTATGTGCTATGGTGAGTGCTGTGAATTGTGCAAGACTGTTGAATCTCAGATCTGTACCTCTGAAACAAATAATGCAATATATGTTAAGAAAAAAAAAGAGATAGCAGGAGGGGAAGAATGAAGGGGGGGAAATCGGAGGGGTAGACGAACCATGAGAGACGATAGACTCTGAAAAACAAACTGAGGGTTCTAGAGGGGAGGGGGGTGGGGGGATGGGTTAGCCTGGTGATGGGTATTAAAGAGGGCACGTTCTGCATGGAGCACTGGGTGTTATACACAAACAATGAATCATGGAACACTACATCTAAAACTAACGATGTAATGTATGGGGATTAACATAACAATAAAAATATTTTTAAAAAAATATGGAAGGGGATTGATTGACACAAAGGAAAGATACTCAGGTTAAGGTAGAGTGAAAAAACTTAGCCTAGCTGAGATCAGTGTATTTCAAAGCAAACTGGATAAAAAGAAGGTTTGCAGTGGTTTGTACTACAAAGAGAAAAGGTAGCCTTCACTTGGCAAAAATACAAGAAGATAGGCATTTGAAAGGTAAGAGTAGCGGGCCTGGGTTTGGGGTTGGAAATTGTGTTTATCCTAACTGTAGTCAAGAAAAACAGGGGAAGTTTCAGGCAAATAACAACAAACTCTGTTTTAAAGACAATCCTTCAGTGAGAGAAGAGGACAGAAACAGTGAAGATGAGGTTAGAGGTTTCCGGGCCGAAGGGCATTACTCATCCCTTGCAGGGAGAAACTAAAGAAGAAAATTGTGTGGGTGAAGGACATGGTGATTCGTATACCTAACAGAGGTTGCAAGCTGGCAGCCTGTGGTCTGCGTCTGGCCCAAAGATAGCTTCTATTCACCCTTCTCTGTATTTAGAAATTCATTAGTTGATAACATTTTCAAACCGAAAGATTTCACATAGGTCAAGATTTTTAGCCTCTAAAAAATGAGAAGATCTGGCCAATCAGTACACAAATTTCTGCAGAGCAGCAAGAATGTGAAGCCAAGTAGCAGCCGCCCTGTAGATAAAAGTGTGCCTTCACCAGTTCATCAAACGCTGCACCCCACACCTGCTTTATTCATGCATCTACCTTAGCTGCTTGGTCTCTTTAGACGTTGGAGTTGGTGAAGGAAATCCTGACTTAGGGTGAGTATGACAAAGGCTCTGTCACTGGGGTAGAGTGATTAGTGTGTGTGTGTATTCATTTTTATACATCATAAACATTTACCAAGCATCTGTTATGTACTGAGCTAAATGTAACGAGAGACCCAAAGCCAGCAGACCTAGACTTTGCTTTCACAGGACTTATGCTCTTGTAGAATTTTACCACACACGCACGCTTCACTTGTGTGCAAGCTGTAGTGTGATGTAAGCTAAGACATGTATCGATAAAAGATCATGGGAACCCAGAGCAGGTCAAGACTACTTCAATCCAAGCAAACATCAAGGAAGGCTTCATTAAGTAGGAGATCTTTTTCTAAATTAGTGGTTTTAGAACTGCTAATTTAAGGATTTAAGAACTTCATACAGGTGATGGTTAATATAGGAACACCTGATGCTGGGTAAACTCCAATGATACTATGATACCTGGGAAAGGCCATTCTTGATTGAGTAGGTCAGAAATTTAGTTGCAAAGTGCTTCAGTTGACCCTGACTTTGGCATACACATCTGCACACACAATAGTAATATCACTAGACTTGCTGAGTGGCCTTACTCTTCTACGTCCTTTTAATGAACTGCTTTATAGAGTTTGTTTCACATCCTTTTGCAAGCCAGTAAGAGACTCTCGCTTTGAGTGGGAGAGCTAGCGTCCTTCCTTGATCAAATGTGAGGTCACGTTCTTTACCAATGTTAGCGGTTGTCGAATATTTCAATTGTTTTTGCTCTGTCAGTGACAACTAGGGAAAAACCATGTGACCACAGTAGGTTTGATTCAAAGCCATGCTGAGGTCACTTTCTCTAGTCCCCTTTAGGCTCATCTCTTAACTCGGTATTTTCTTTTGCCCTTCTCTTTTTTTCATAATCAGGTGTGGGTTTGAGAGACACGTGATATAGGGAGAAGGTGTTGCCCAAAGCCAGAATCGCAGACAGTCCTACTTCCTATCACTGTATTTTAAAATCATTTTATGGTAACAGGACTGTTTTTCCTGCTTCTGTTTGCATTGGGGCAATTTTAAAATAAGCTCACACTTCTGAAAATGTCTGAGTTTAGGGAGGGCAAATAACAACTCCACTCCCTTCTCCTATGCCTGGTAGATGGAGTCACACTGAACCCCCATTCAGCCTCAGAGCTCCTGAACACGGCACTTCAGCAGCAATCAGAGGGATCGCCCAGCTCCACATAAAGCTGCTTGTCTTTTCTGATGGAGAGTGATGCAGTCAGTGAATGGCGGGAATTCTGGGTGGGGTCATTTACTGAATACACCATGTGTCACGCTCTTGCTCTTACTGGGCATCTCACCCAGATTCTCCCTCAATCCCTCCCCATTATCATTCTTATTTTAGAGATTACACACTGGTTGCTAAACCAAGCTAAATGACTGGAGTCTGGGGGCAGGGAAAAGGATTGATCTCATTCCTCGTAGGCATTAACCGAAAATCACTGAACTACAGAGAGCTCCAAAGGCCCCCTCCCTGTTCCCGCCTTTAACCTCCTCTCTGGGCATGGGGAACTCCCCGTTCCGTTCCCGCTGTGGTGGCACAGTGCAGTTTTGTCATTTATCTCAGCTGATTCTGAGTCAGGCACTGAGATCAGACCCTGTCTCCCCAGTGTTCACCGAGGTGCCTGACACACAGCAGGTCCTCCGTCGACATCTGTTCTATGGTTTTAGTGAAGTGACACTTGTCTTTACATGATGAGGGGATGTTTGCTGGGAGTCACCCTCTCTCTCTTTCCAGTGCAGTAGACTGCCCTCCTGAAAAAAAATGTTTATACATTTTTCTGATCCTAAAAGCAATGCACGCTCATTGTGGAATTATTGAACATTAAGGAAAACTGAAATCATAAAAGAATCAAATAGAAAAAAAGAAACTAAGAAATTTAGCTTGCTGTCAAAAAATAACCAAGCGTTCCTATAGGCACATTCATGGAAGATATCCATGATATATTTTTGAATGGTAAAAAGCAAGTTTTAGAACTAAGTATGTTCTGAATGTGACTCTAATGTGACTCCATTTTCCTGAAATACAGTAAATATGAATTTGGCTAGGAAAGCTTCTGAAAAGGCACATATCAATACATTCTTGGGTTGAGTTAGTCTGTGATGAAGAGTGAAGTATATCAGAGGACTTTCCTTGTTGCTTTATATGCTCTAGGTTGTTTTAATTTTAACTATCACATTCTACCTTTATAGTTACAATTTTTTGGGGGGTGCAGGGAAAGGGCAGAGGGACAGAGAATTTTTTAAAAATATTTATTTATGTATTTGAGAGAAAGAGAGAGAGAGAGAAAGAGCATGCAGGACAGAGGGGCAGAGGGAGAAGGAGAGCCTTAAGCAGACTCCATGCAGAGCATGGAGCCTGACACAGGGCTCAATCTCATGGCCCTGAGATCATGACCTGAGCCAAAACCAAGAGTAGGATGGTGAACTGACTGAGCCACCCAGGTACCCCACAAACTTTTTTTTAATTGTAATTTTATAATTAAGCAAAGCAATGTAAATCTCTTGTATCAGAGATAACCTGTGTTAACATTTTGTTATCTTTTCTTCTGGTCCTTTTTAAAAAATTTGTAAGATTATTGTTTCAACTTTTTTCACTTACAGTATCTTGAGTTCTTTCACATTCCATTAAATATTCCTTAAAAACAGTAGTTTAAATTATTTAGTGTTTCATTACTTGAGTTTTTCATAATTTAACTGTTCTTCAGGTATAGAACATTGAGACTGTTCCCAGGTTTTCTCAGTAATAAAAAGTGTCTCCATCAGTATCCCTGGGACAGACTTTTTTGTTTGCATCTGTTTCATTAGGTTAGATTTCTGAAAGTGGACTTACTAGGTCAACAAAAATGAGAACCTTCTATAGGTATTGCTGTAGACCTTCATGACTGGGCATACCAAGCTTAATGGCCCCAGATACTGTGTCCTAGTAGTGTAGGGGAAGACAAAGTTTTCCTCAAATCTCTTAGGGTTCCTGGCTGGATCTGAAAATTAAACTGACAAAGACAGATCAACAGGAGAAAAGCATATAAATTTTATTAAAATTTTAAATGTAAATGAGAGCCTTGACAAGAGGATGAAGACCCAAAGAAATGATCAAAGTAGGGAGCTTCTATACCTTTTAGGCAGTAAATGTGTAAGGAATTGACCAAACAAAGGGGTTTGGGTTAGGCACACAGTTGACCTTTGCACAGTATAGGGGTTAGGGGTGCCAACACCCTGTGTAGTCAAAAATCCACGTATAACTTTTGACTCCCCCAAAACTTAACTACTAATTGCCTACTGTTGACCAGAAGCCTTACTGATAACAAAACAGTTGATTAACGTGTTTTGTATGCTATATTTATTATATGCTGTATCCTTACAATAAAGTTAGCTAGAGAAAAGAAAACATTAAGACAATCATAAGGAAGAGAAAATACACTTATAGTACTGTGCTGTGAAACGTCCACGTGTTAGTGGACCCGTGCAGTTAAAACTCATGTTGTTCAAGGGACAACCGTAGTAAACGGTGAAGAAGAACTAGAAAGATAAGGGTCAGTTTAACAAGGTTTGTTTGTACAGATTTCTTGGCCTCTGAATTCTCTGTCTTTGGTGATAAGAATGTCTTCCCTTCTCCTGTTATAGGGAGGGCACCTTTCACATGGGAGATGTATCTCCTGCTTTCAAGAGGACAGAGGAGGGTCAGGGTGTCCTTCTTGCACCAGCTGTTTTTTTAAGTGCCTTTAATTCAAAATAATCAGTATGTCGAAGTGGCATATTTTGGGGTGACATATTCTGCTACCCTTCAGTAGACACATGAGATGGTGTGCCTGCAAGCTGGCTCTCATTATATACTCCCCATAGGATGGGGTGTGTGTGATGTCCAACCACTGCTACGTGATCTGGCCCCAGGCAGCAATACCATGCTTGTGATGAAGGAAGAGTTCACATCGAGAACCCCAGAAGTCTGTCCTTAATAGCAGTGTGGTCATGACGCTGGAGATACAAAGACAGAAAGTTTCTCCTTTGGTCTGCCCATGACCCGGCGGGACCCATTTTCCACAATCTCCTAACTAGTCTTCTGTTAGACTATAAATTCTTCAGGTTAACTTTCCTCACCATTTACTTTTCACTACCTCTTTTTTCAAAATCTTCATCAGCACGGAGGTTGTCATTTAAAAAAACAACTTTGCCACCTGGTGAGAATAGTATTTATTATTTCAGTACTTTTTGAAGTATATACTCAGTGGAAGGTTTGTTCATATGCTTATTAATAATTTGTATTTCTCAGAGTTGACTGTTTAAGTCCTCTGTCTATTTTTTCACTGGAGGTTTCTATTGTTGAGGTATAAGAACTAATTATATGTCATAAATACTAATCTTTTGTCTATCGTAAGCATTGCAAATATTTTCTGTTAATTATCCATGATTTTACTTATGATGTTTCATAGATTTTTATGTGACAAATTCTATTAAAATGTTTCTCTGTGCTTTCTGCTTTTATGCTTATAAGCTCTTTCTCTACCAATATTCCCTACATAATCTATTTTCTCTGGGTCTTGCTTATTTTTTACATTTCACTCTTTAATTCCACTTGGATTTCATTTTAATATATCTAACCTGACATGTTTTCTCCCAAGTAATCCATCTTCTAACTTCCAACCCTCTACCCCATTGCCCAGGGAGCTGGATCACAAGTATAGATAAGTCATTCAAAAGAAAGAAATAATCAAAGAAGACCACTTTTCCTAGTGCCCACCCTGCAAGAGAAGGGGTGCCCACCTTGGTTTTGTCATTCAGAGAGTCACTTTCATATACCGTTCAGTTTTCTAAGAAGAAAGCTTTTCAGGTTGCCCTGAGTCCTCATTAATTCTAGACCATAAGTAGTGGTACTTACTTATCTCCTTTATGCTATTGAATATTATTTTTCCTAGTGTAAGATGTGATTTTTTTCCCTTTTGTTTTAAATCCCATAGTCACCCATGATACTCTTTTCAAAAGAGTTGGATAAAATTGACTTCTACCTTCCCCTATGCCCTGGAATAGAAGCCATGCTTTCATGATAAATTGCACAGGAAAAAAAAAAAAGAAAAAGAAAAAGGCAGCAGGAGTTGCTTGTACCAAAATGAGTGGCTTTTGGCTCTGCTTCAGTGACTTTGTCCCACATTTCTTTCTGAACTCTCAGACAAAAGTGATGATGAGCGTTTAATCTCCAGACTTGTGCCATCAGCTGTTTATTTTCCTTAGACTATTTGAATTCCTACAGGGCCTCAGTTTCAGCCACTAGAAACAGGACTTCCATGGTAGTTCTTCCCCTGGAGTGGAAATAATCAGAGGGTAAAAATCTAAGGTTTGCCATATTTTCCAGCTGTGATCCAATGTATTTTCACCATTTTGAAAAGACTAAGGGTCCAAGGCAAGCTTAATGGGAGTGAGATGAAAGATAGAAGGTATTCTTCAATTTACTGGAACTCAGCTGTCTTTATGGCATGATATTCAGTATCCTTGTGGATGCTGCTACTCTGATCTTTCCTTTTCTCTGGGTTTTCCTCTCTCTTCCATTGTAGGGGCTTGGCATGTGCATTGTGGTATCTGCTGTCAGACTTTAGCAAAGTCATGTGTATGTTGCCCAGGGATGTGAACCCATAAGAACTAAGGATTCTTTCAGTGAAATCCTTCCTTGAAGTAGGTAAAGAGTAGTGTGGTCAGAAGGAGTGGTAAGGCCCAACAATAGTGCTTTTCTAACTTTTTTTTAAGCATTAAAACCATTTTTCCAAAGTCTTATGAAAATAACACTCTTAATTACATGATGCTTGGGATACAGATAATGCCATATTTATATATTTGTTTATACCAAATCAAATCTGTGTCCCAGGCTCTTCTTGCCAACATTGATAGAAATCTACCCTGTTTCCTGCGTTCTCTGGCTCTCTTGTATTTGATAAGGCTCTAGGGCTAATATGGCCCCAGTCATCCCTCCACAGTGGTTAATGCTGCCCTGGATCCCCCCTGTGATCCCATCATGGTGCCATGATCCATCAGGGGAGGATGGTTTCTACCCACTTCACTTCCTTTTTTCCATCTCAACCACAAAGCATCTTGGCTGAGTTTTCTGAGGCCATGTGCTTAACACCAAGTCCTGATAAGCACCTACATTGCAAGCCCCTGATGAGGACTGGGTTGCCTCAAAGGGACTATGCTTTGAGAAGGGCTTCTACCATCTTTATTTTATTCAAGCCCAGTGGATTCAATATCTCACAAGAGCCTGGGAGCTTCCCTTACAATCTTCAAGACATAAAGCCTCCATCTCCTTGGTGATTCCACATAGTTTCAACATTGCCTAGAATTTTGAACTGCTGATGTCTCTGCAGGAGGTATCATTAGGATAATCTCCTGTTCTTGGATCTTGGTTGAGGGGTGTGGAGAAAGGGCTAGTAAAAGGCCCTACCCCCTTGTGCCCCCCCATAATCTGGAGGAGGCTACTCTCCTAAGATGTGTGACTACAAAATTTTTGGTTCCTTTATAATAGATTAGCTGAAAAAAAAACACGCCCTAAAAATAGGTAATACTATTATATTAAATTTTCAGCAAATTACCATGCTGAACTATTATGACATGTGGACTCTCATTGTGCAGAACAGACATAATTGTGGATGCTGTGGTGTAAGTGGGATTTGGCTTGAAGCCCTTCCCACTCAGCATTCCCCCAGTGTCTCGAGTGTTCCTGAGCTACCTTGAGGAGCCCTGGAGGGTCCATGATCTCAGTTTAAAAACCATTACTGTGATTTGAGGATAACCTCTCTTTAAATCCACACACACCTATTATGACATTTTCACCTCAGAAAGTAAGAATGGCTAAAAGGGGCAGATCCAACCTCAGGCTAGCCACCTTGGGAGCCCTTTGTAATGTAGTACCCTGGGACATTCTAGAGACTGGAAAGATTTATCTGCAGCATCCACTTTCTATATAACATTCTCGAAGAATAAGGATGTCCTCTGTAACATTTTAGTTTTTCTTAACAGAAGTGTATACTTTCTACAGTGTACTCACTATGCATCCGGCTGAGTTTATGCACAACTGAGATTTATAGAGTGCTTACTATGTGGCGGGCACTTTTTTGAACACATCACATATAGTATTTACTTATTTTTACTTATATATACTTAAATGTGTCAGGTGTTGGTATAAGAACTCAATGAACATTAACTCATTCAGTCTTCAAAAGAACTTTCTAAATAGATACTATTATTCACTCCCATTTTCCAGATAGGGAAATTAAGGTACAGAGAGATGAAGAAAATTGCCCAGAGTCTCATGTCTAGCCAGGGACTGAGCTGAGGTTAGAGCAGTGACATTTTGGCTCCAGAATTAAGTTTTTCTAGTTCTGCATTTTTTTTATCCCATGACACAAATAGCTCATTTAGTCCTCCCTAGGAGGGAGATAATATAGCTACATTTTACAGATGATGAAACTGAGGCCCCCTGCACTTAGATAACTTGTTGAAATCATACTAGCACTAAAGGGAGAAATATTAATTCAAACCCAGGTATTCAGTCCAGAGCCGGTCTGAATAGCAGTAATCAAATCTTCAAGATGTAAATTTGCCAAGATCATACTGCTGGTAAGGGCAGAGTCTCTAGGTTGTTTGAGTTTATGAAAATTTTTAGGGCACCTGGGTGGCTCAGTTGGTTAAGCATCTGCCTTCGGCTCAGGTCATGATCCAGCATCCTGGGATCAAGTCCCGCATCAGGCTCCCTGCTCAGCGGGGAGCCAGCTTCTCCCTCTCCCACTCCCCCTGCTTGTGCTCCCTCTCTCTCTCTCTCTCAAATAAGTAAATAAAATCCTTAAAAAAAATTTTTAGAAAACCTATTTAAAATATTTTCCCTGTTTGTAAGTAATGATGATAATATTAATTATAGCTAGCACTTACTATGTTCCTAGCATTAGTATTAATATACAAATATTATCTAATCTCTTGAGATAATACACAGACATGTTATGAAAGTCAACCAATATATAAAAGAATCTATAGAAGAAAGCAAAATTGTCAGAAATACAATTTTGCATTTCTGGTTGTAGATAACCACAGTTAACACTTTCATGAGAATCTTTACAGCCATCTTTCTCTACACATTTCGTGCATGTACCGTATGTACAATCATACAGTTTTAGGTAAATGGGATAATACTATAGATACTATTTACCACCTGCTTTTATCTTTTCATTCCTTCAGTCAAGATATTTATTGAAAGCTTGACATTTATAAACTAATATGCCCAAAACAGTATGTTGACTCCATTTTCCTATTTTGATGAACAGAAAGATTGATCTTTTTGCAAATAGTAAGTTATATTAGTCAGGATAGGCAAGGTTATTCTGCAATAACAGATTAACCCCTACAACTCAGTGGTTTAAGGACACAGGGATTACTTCTCACTCACAGAGTTGACTGAGGGTCCAGTACCTCTACACATGACTCAGCAATCCATGTCTTTTCCACCTTGTGGCTCTCATCTCCTTGTGGGACCTCTGGGTCACTGCAGCAAGGGAAGAGAATACTTTTCATGGCTTCAGTCTAGAAGTAAAACAAAACACTTTGTTCTTGGTCTTCTGACCAGATCTAGTCATGTGGTACCACCTGATTTCAGGAAGCCTAGGGCATGTAGCCTCTGTGTGCCTCAGGAAGATGATGAGAATCAGAAATTTGTGAGCTCTGGTAATGTCTCCCCCATGGGGATTCTGCTGTGGGAATGTACTATCATTAATTTAATTAATCCTCTCTTGACGGATATTTAGATAGTTACCATTGTTTCTCTATTATAAATAATGCCATAATGAATGGATTTGCATATGCATCATGTAGTCAGATTGATTAATTCAGTTTAAATTCCTAGAGGAGGAATCCCTTAGTCAATGATAGAACCATCTAAAATATTTAATAATAGATGCTAGATACCACCCATCCCTACCTTTCTAAGTTCAACCATGTAACATAGGGACTTAGAGCCCAGAGAGTATATTTCCCAGATTCTCTTGGCTTAGGGTTTTGTCTAGAATTTACCAATGAGAGGCATTCACATGAAGGAGAAGCCATTCTCTAAACCAGCAGTGGACTTTTGCCTATGACTTTCGGACACCCCAAGGGAAGTCATCAGTCTCGAGGTATCTTCCTGAGAACTACCTATTTCTGTGTTGCAGGGAACTGGGATATCAGTGGTGACTCCTTTATGGTCCTATACTTCTGGTTTCCTGAAAAGAGCCTTTCTGATCTACACTCCCGCAGACTCCTAGGTGTGGTGTAAGCCTCAGTACAGGTGGCTTGTCTTCTTCTGTTTGCACCCAGAGGAATGCGGCACCTATTGCCAAATTGCTTTTCAGGAAGCATGTACCAAAGAAACTTCCAGCATCAGCAGTACACCAGAGTGGCATGTCTCCACACTCATGCACTAGCAACTGTCAGTATTTTTCAATGTTGGCAAAGTCATAGGCAAAACAAAGAAATTTAATGGTGGTTTACACTCACATTTCTTGGGTTGAAAATATTATATTTTATTGGCCATTATTTCTTCCTTTGTGAATTGTTTGTTATTATCTTTGGTTGTTCGGCCTCTTCTTTTAATTAGCAAACTTTCTTAAAAGCTCTCCTCTTTAACATAATATTTTTATTTGTCACTGCTCTTTTTGGACTTGGAGGAATCATTTGTTTCATTATATTAGATTCAGAGAAGAAAGATATGCATGTGATCAAATAAATCCCCCAAGTCAGAGAGTTGGCTCGACTGCTCCATCAAAACAAAAGTGAGGGAGGGGCGCCTGGGTGGCTCAGCTGGTTAAGCGTCTGACTCTTGATTTTGGCTTAACTCATGATCTCAGGGTTGTGAGATCGAGCCCTGCATCAGGCTCCACACTGGGCATGGAGCATGCCTAAAATTCTCTCTCCCTCTGCCCTTCCCTTCCCTTCCCTCTCCTCTCTCTCTCCTTCTCTAAAAAACAAACAAACAAACAAAAAACCCAAAACAAAACAAACAAAAACCAAAAATAAAACAAAAAAAACAATAAAAAAAAAAAGTAGGGGAACAGATCAACCTGTCAGGGTGATTCCTTCTCTTTGCACCCAGAAAGATAAGCACTATTAAATATGAAGAGTTTGTTAAAATTGGAAGTATTTTGGATAAAAGTAACTTTTAGAACTTTCTAATGGCATTTGGTTGTCATTTTCCCTTGTTATCTCCTTTCACCAACTGCCCTGTTTTGGTCCAGGACTGTGGCACATCACATCCTCGGGAAGGAAGGAAGGAGGGAAAGCCCGCAGATAAAATGAGCTAGGGAACTAGGTTTATGCCATATTGCTTCTGAAATACTAAAAGAAAGATGACCATCAGAAACGGTTATATTTTCCTTTAGATCCTGAGATGGAGAACCAGCAGAATAGATTTTAAGCAAAGGAATTGAGGCAAAACACCAGATAACTATGGCCAAATGGTCATGATTTGGTGAGAATGAAAAACTGGAAGGGACAATACACAGGTTGAGAGAGGTTTAGGCCTAGGAATGGAAATGAGGATGCATCTTGTATGACTCATCTGTTTGATTGGCAATGACAGATTGAGACAAACCCACACTTAATAAGAAAGAGTGGCATGATCACTTACTGATGATGACCAAGGTTCTAGAAGGTGAGGGCGGTAAAAATGTTGCCACAAACTTGCCGTTCTCTAGTTTGGGATGTGGCTCCTTATAGGAGCAAAGAAAGGACCTTTTCTGAGATGAGATGGAATAATTATATAATGTCTTAGGGAGGAACATGACTTTGTAATGCAGGCTCTTCTTACCCTAAATTCCTAACATCTGCTTGATTGACAAGCAGTAGCTGAAGATGGGAATAAAACTGTTTTAATTTATCTGACATGGAAACTTACTTGGTAGCATTTTTTTCAATTGTATGAAGTCTGTAGGCTGCTGTCATGTGAGTTCACACACACAAGAGCAGAAACAGAAGCTCTTCTTGGAGGAGACTTGCTTATTGCTGAAAGACATTGGTGAGTAATGGCTGTAAGTTCATGGTGCATAAATTACTCCCTGTTTGTAGACCACATCCTTAGGAAGTTTCATTGATTCTTTCACCTTACTCCTGCACTGTTTATTATTTCTAGATATCTCAATAAAGAGTAACTAGCATATTAATTTTCAAAATTAATTTTACATGTAATTTTAGTTACTACTATGTGTAAAGAACTGTTCATTGGTACGTCTCTAGAGCTATAAGACTTGGTTTACACATATGAGGAGCTTGCACTCTCATTGGGAAATCAAGGTGACACAAAATGGAAACGTAAACAATATAAGCAACAGTAGAGGAAGGTCGCCCTTTAGGTAACACTGAGAGTAAGACCTGTAGTAGTCCTGTTGGGACTTGGGTGCTCAGGAAATTCTTCACATTGGAGACAGAAATGAAACATGAGTAAGAATGCAATAGAGAGAAATAAGGAGAGTACGTTTTGGTGTGAGTTGGGGTGGGAACAGGTGTAGCAACTTAAGAATGAGCACATTATAAACTGCCTCAGTAGAGAGGAGAGTTTTATGTTGGGAAATAGTGGAAGAGTTGGCAAAGCTCATTTGGTGCCTTCCAGTTCTTCTTGGATGTATCCTGGGCTAAGTAGAGTACATAGCTCTGTGAAACTTCCAGACTTTTTTGGCACCCTTAGGCTAACTTTGGGGGATCTTATATCTGTCTGCTGAGGCACATTCTTAATGGTTGTTCTGATGGCAACTCCATATGGGATTAGCCATATATTTTTAACACTCATTATAAATAGGTCAGAAAGAAAATACTGATACATACATATACACATACACACATGTTCAGTTTTCATTTTGATGTAAAAATATATATTCATATAAAGAATGTCAGAAGGTTGAGAGGAGATCATCTGATGCATGAATGCATGATGTTCCATTTTCTTATGGATTGCATTTGCCAATTTGAGAGTTGTGTTGATGCATGTCTGTCTAGTAGTCGCTGGACTGTTATGTATCTTGTCTTAGAATGTAAATACATACTTGTGATAGATGTTGTTTATTAACAATTAACATTTATACTGCACAAACTTGCTCCATGCATCTGTTGCTAATAGGTGATTTTATATGAAAATAAGAATATAATCATTCTCAAACTGTTTTAAATTGGACCGGCAAAAAGTCAGAATGCTTCGAAGTGAGCATAGAAATTAGTATCTTTAATTCCTTTAAAAAAAAAAAAGGAAATGGACTTTCTGAGTCTAGTTAGCCATTTTTGGAGCATTCTTCTTTAAGAATACTAAAATGTTTTAGAGCATACTATTCTTCCCTTTAAAATTCACCTGCACAGAATAAACTTTTCATGCTCTGTGTCAGTAAAAGTGAAATATAGGAATAGACTTGGTGCTACTCCTGATACCAGAATCTGGCCTATGAGAAGTTTTCCTCATATTAAAAAAGTATATCATCTGTAGTGGGTTAAATTGTGCCCGCCTCTATATAAACCTGGAATCTGTGAATTGAAGTCATTTGAAAAAGTATCTTAATTAGGTGGCTCAGTCGGTTAAGCATCCAACTCTTGATTTTTGGCTCAGGTCATGATCTCCCAGTCATGAGATTGAGCCCACCTCCCGCTCCCCACTCAGCTGTGAAGTCTGCTTAAGATTATCTCCATCTCCCTCTGTGCCTCCTCCCTTCTCACATGTGTGCACACTCTCTCTCTTTAAAAAAAAAAAAAAAAAAACTTAAAAAATTCTATTTATTTATTTATTTTGAGAGAGAGAGAGCGCACACACCTGCATGAGCAGGGGGAGGGGCAGAGGCAAAGGGAAAGAGAGAATCTGAAGCAGACTGCATGCTGAGCACAAAGCTGGAGGTGGGGCTCAGTCTCACAACGGGGAGATCATGGTATGAGCCAAAACCAAGAGTCGGAGGCTTAACCGAATGAGCCACCCAGGCGCCCCCACAAAAAAAAGAAGAAAGAAAAAGTATCTTAAGGGGTGTGGCAGACCCAGTGCTCTCTCAAGTATCGGCCATGTTGTGTTGTTGAGACTGAGGACTGACTTAGGTTCTGAGAGACTCCCTGTCTTGGACTGCAGTGTTAGGAGGGCCTGAACAAAGTCCGCTCACACCTCCTGCTGTGAACTAGCAGAACTTAAAAAAAAAGATATCTTTGCAGGTGTAATTAATCTAAGGATCTTGTGCTGAGATCACACTAGATTTAGGATAGGTGTTCTTAAAAGAAGGGAAGACACAGAGACACAGAGAGAAGGGTCTTCCATTTGAAGACAGACACGGAGTTTGAAGTAATACAGACACAAACCAAGGAACATCAAGGGTTGCCAGCAGCCACGAAAAAAATAGGAGAAAGGCGTGGTTTCTCCCCCAGGGCCCCCAGAGAAAACTGACCCTGTTAAACCCTTGATTTTGGATTTCTGGCCTCCAGAACTGCCAGAGAATAAGTTTTAAGTCACCAAGTTTGTGGTAATTTGTTTGTTACAGTCCTAGGAAACCAATATCCCCATTCCTTCCTTTCTTCCTCCCTTCCTTCTTTTCTTCATTCCTTTTTTCCTTATTCGCACAGCAAACTATGTGGTAAGCAGTGGTCTAGAGGAATTGAAGATACAACAATAATAAAGAGACACAACCTCATTTAAAAATATTTTGTTTATTATACCATTTGGGGGATGTATAAGGTCTTTTCTTATTTTTCTTTTATTGTGAGTCCTGCGGCCTCTTCTGCATTCACATCAGCATCTGAACATGTTCTGCCAAATGTCATTTTAAATGGGAATGCTAACTTCTTGGACTTTACTTGTGTTAAGTGTTGTTCTGAAAAAGTCGTGCCGGTTCTCCACACTGATCTCACTCCCCACTGAAGGCATTGGCTAGTCTTGGGAATGGGTGCCTTTGTCTGCACCCACCCCTGGCACTTTCTCAACTCACGGGGCTCTGGTGGTTCAGGACTGCCCACTGTGGCCCCATGTCAGGTTTTACCTTCTCCCACTCTGCCCTATCTTAGAATTCCTTCCATCTCTCTTCCCCATGGTCATCAAAACTTCTATTCTCCCAGCTCCTGTGCTCTTTGGATCTTCCACCTTACCCAAATAAAATCCACACTTCTCACTATGGCTTACGAGTAGTAAATGATCTGGATTCCTACCATTCTCCTACTAGGCTTCAGATGCACCCATGTCTTTGATGTTCCTCCAAGATTCCAATTATGCTCCTGCCTCAATGCATACTTACATTTTCTCTGTCAGGAACATTGTTTCTGAGACACACCAATGGCTCATGGCTCATTCTCTCACTTCATTCAAGTCTCTGCATAACATTGCTTTGTCAGAGAGAAATCTGACCATCCCACCCACTATGCTACTTTATCTGTCCTCATTGCACTTACTATTTCCTGGGATTAGAGCATATATTTATTGACCTGACCTAGAATATGGGTTTCAGGAAGAGAGGGACTTCATCTGCTGCATTCCCAGCCCCTGGAGCTGCATCTGGCACATAGTAGGCATTCAGGAAATATTGGTGAATGAATGAATGAATGAATGAATGAAGTGAGAGCAGGCTAATGTGATTAAACAATTAAATCCCAGGATACTGGTTGCATAGTTGCACACTTGGTCCTGTAGTTGCATTGCATCTCCTGGTGACTTGTTCTTAAGACACATCATAACTAGCATTTACAGTTTGCAAAGCATTTTCAAAAGTCCAGGTGTCATATTGCTCAAAACAACCTCCATTTTTATAGCTGAAGAAATTGAGATTCAGTAAGGCCAAGAGACTTAGTAGCTAAGGGCACTTAGTAGCTTAGAGCTGAAATTCAAACCTTGGTTTCCAGATTTCAAATCTAGGGCATTAAAAACAACAACCACCATGATAGCAAACCACAAAAAGCCTCTATTGTGACGATCTCTCTCTCAAAGGGGAGAAGTTCCTACATTGTGCATGCATATGGGGGTTAGGGGTGATATTTCATGTGATAGTGGTCTGGTTATCACTAAGCCCAACCATATAGGGCATCAGTCATTTATTTCTTCAGTGCTTAAAATATATCTCTAATGATCAGCCAGAAGTGCTTTCACTTTCCAGGGTTGATGATGTCACTGCATCTTCCATGAGCGTATTTACATCCTAAAGCACTGTGGCACTGTCTTGCTCATGGACTAGAGCAGCAACAATATGAATGGCGACAACAGCTAACATCCATTGACCACCTGCCATGTCAGGCACTTTACATCCATTACTTCTAATCCTTACAACCACCCTGACATATTACTTTCTGCATCTTTACAGAAAGATAAGATAATTTTTCCCAAGTCACAGTAACAAAGCAATATTGCTAATATTTTAATCCCAGTCTGACTCTAAGGCTGGACTTCCAACCATCATGTTAAAGTTTCAGTCCTTTAGAAATGGCCTCAGTGCTGGTCACTGCAGATGCTGTACAATACAAATATTCATACCAATAACTGCTGATAAACTACAACTTTATATTCAATGGTAAAATTTTTCACAGTACATACTGGACATGTATGCTTCATGTTTCCTGAATGAATATTTCTTTTTTTTAAGACTTATTTATTTATTTTAGAGAGAGAGCGCATGTGCACACAAGTTAGGGGAGGGACAGAGGGAGAGAATGTTCAAAGCAGACTCCCCACTGAGTGTGGAGTCCAACTCGGGGCTCTATCTCAGGACCCATGAGATCACAACCCATGAGATCATGACCTGAGCTGAAACCAAGAGTCTGTCGCTCAACTGACTGAGCTGCCCAGGCACCCCTTCATGAGTATTTCCTAAAGTTCTTCTTGTCATTATAATTTGAGGAGTTGGACTGCAAAAAGGCAGAGCATATGTCAATTTCTAAATTAAAATTTTCCTCTTTTTTCTCCCAATTGCAAAAAAAGGTGAAGTCTTGCTGAGTATATGTAAGTTGCGGAGAATGAATATATCTTGGCCTAAAATACATCATGGTTCAGTAAAACTCATCCTGAGAAATGTTTTAATTTTTACTGTTGCTCATACTCTGTCTGTTCAAATCAGATAGGGCACTTAAGCCATTAGATCTTCAGTCCTGTTACTGGATCTTGGCAAACTTAGATGAGGCAGTGAAAAATAAGCTTTCCTTTGTGATGTAACAGTCTCTGTGTAAATGGGGAGAAGAGCCTGATTAAACAGAAGCTGAGAGCATCATAGAGGGGTTCAACAATGAGGAGTTGGGGGCACAGCAAATGCATCTTGTTTATTTGGCAGTATTTGTATATTCCATTCCCAAAACAAAGCCATAGGAAGCCTGACCAGTTGCCAAATCATGTTTTCAGGGGCCATCGTCATCATTTTGCTCATCAAATATACCAATCTTGTGGAGCAATGCACAGATTATATGAATATCATATGTGAGGAAGAACAGAATGGGTTCTTCTTCATCATCAACTTTTGGTCCTCACAACCCAAGCTGATCCACCTCTTTATTTTTATGGAGTGGCGTAAAATGTTCTTAATTTCATGGAAGGAGGCATTTGAGTGAGTTAACAGAAAATCAAAATAAATTATCATGTATTAGTTATGACTCTTGACCTAGACTTTCTATAATATTTTCACAGGAAAAAAAAAAGCAAATTTTATACCAATTTCTTTTTTAGGCTAAATTTTATCCTGGAGCTATGAAGTACAGGGATAGTAGAAATGAGACAAATTGATAGGGTTTCTGATATCCTGCTTTCCTTTTCTAGCTTGGATAATCTTGAACTTGAACTGTTTTTCGTATTGCTGTAGGTACCCTCTGTGACTGAAGTGCAAGGCATATCAAACCAAGGAGAGAAATCAAAGCAAAACCAGCTATTAGTGTTCCAATCCTAGAGATAGACTGTTAGGGCATTCTAGCCAGGACTTTCTATTTAGTTCTTTGAGATCTTGGAGGTCGGCTCACTCTTCTGAAAGTATGGCTTTAGGAAATGGGGGACATTCAGCTATTTCCAGAAACAAAAGACCTGTCCAATGAAACTTTCTGCAATAATGAGAATGTTTGATATCTGTGCTGTTCCAATACAGTAGATGTAAATACTAATACACATGCCCACTGAGTACTCGAAATATGGCTAGTATAACTGAGGACCTGAATTTTTAACTTAATGTAATTTTATTTTAATTTATTTAAGTGTAAGTATAGAGTTAGGTTTGTGGCTACTGGCTACTGGTTAGTGCAGATTTAGATTGTTATCATTTCCATGAGCATGTATGCTCTAAGACTAATAATTGGAATTCTCATCCCTAAATTAAGTGTAAGTTCAAATCTAGTTTTTGCAAATGAAGACTGTATCAAGGAGGCATATTGTTCAAAACTATAGGTCTAGTTCTTTGCAGGACTCTTGGATAGGTCTGTTACTCTGGGTTGTCTTCATTTTCATCTCTGTTGGAGGGGAGTAAGTGTTTTATATGTATATATATATATATATATACATACATATATATATATATATATATATGAATTCTCTCATTTAATCCTAACACTCTAATTTATATTTTAAGGAAACGGAAACCATCTCTGTGAGAGTTTGGGAAACTTGGTGTAGGCCCAATAGCTGGCAAGTGGTAGCTTCTACTTGAAGTTGAGACTAAATGAATCCAAAGACTGTGTTCTTAATGTTAGGCACTCTTCCTAACATTTTTTAGGGCTGATGTTTAGAATATCAACTTTAATATGACTTGTGCCTTGATTGTATTTAGCCAAATCCTTTACACATGGGCATCACAAATTAAAAAATAATTGAAAGGAAGAATTGAAAAGGTATTAATTGGAAAAGGTAATTTTAAAGAAAAATTTAAATGTCTGTACTTGATTGTCAGATGAATTCACTGATGGCTCATTACTATAAAATAAGGTATAACGCTTAAAGAAATAGTGAATGCCAAAATAAAAATTATGAACAGAGGTTATGCAATGATTTTTTTTTAAATGAAAAAGAATGCCAGTGTCACAACTTATTACATGTTCACATATGTGGCCCTCAAGGGGCCTGCCTGTGTTAGATTAGGGGCAGGGCCACCTGGGAATTTCTCCTGCTTCATGTATCTTTCTCGGTTCACATATGATGGGTCAGCAGACAGGTAAACCGCTTTCTTGCACTGCCTCTGGGCAGTTATGAGATGGGACAAGTTTCTGTACCTTCCTGGACCTTTCATTTTACTCATTTGTAAAATGGGAGGGCCTGTGGGGATGACTGTCCGCTCATTCCAGTACTAATATTCTCTTGTGTCTCTCCTTGATATCCTGACACCACAAAACTTCTTTTAACCAAGAACTGGATTCATAAATAGGCCAGCCAAGAATTTTCCTGGGGTACCAAGTTGTAAGAGGCATGTGGTAGATTGAAATTGTGTCAGTTTAGCTAATCTGGAGTTAGAATTTCCGGCCTTCCCTTCTGCACGTAGCGCCAGGTTGAGGTGAGTCACAGAAGACTTCTGCACCAGATTTGGGAAGTGGACATGAAGCAACAGCAGTATTCCTTTCATGCTCAGGAGGTCAGTGCATGGCATGAAGTGCATGATACCAGCTCGTCGGTATTGGTCATTTACCTGTTGGCACACCTTGCTGGCACGGGGCAGCTCCAGCCATACTCCCTCTTTCAGTTGTTCTCACCCCTGGGTCAGTTATAGATTTGGTCCCATGACAGAGGGCACCAGCTCCTCCTTCACATTATTCCCATCCTCAAAGTTGGAGGCTCCGAGGCGGTGAGAGTCTGATATGGATGCTTGTCCATCCTCCTTGGTTCCAGCCCATTCGTACAGGGTTTCTTGTGAGCTTGCTTTCCCCACTTCATATCCCTCTCCCATTTCAGACACCAGACCAGCTGACTTCCCTTGCCAAGAAGTCATAGCTCAGTAGATGCTTTAGCCCACAAGCATCTAAGATCAAATCCCTCTAATAAATCCCTTATTATAGAAATCTCCTAGTGGCTGCACTTCTCTGATCTAACAGTGACTAATACAGCTGCTAAAACAGCTCAGGGAAGATAATTACATGGAGAAAATAGAACCTTGCAGAATTCTTGTCAGGGAAATAATGTATGTGATTGGAAGGATTTTTTCTTAAGCCATTTGGGGGGCTGTTTAATGGGAGAACCAGGGTAACAATCTGTATTTACTAAGTTGCCTTTAAGAAGGGGGGGGTGTCTGGTTCGGTTCCAGGCTTTTATGTTTCTTCTGAATGGGGATGCGGTCAGGAGGGCAGGACTAAATGCTTCGATGCAGCAGAGAATGAGGACATTATTCTTGGTGTATCCACTACCCCACTTCCTCATGCAGAGCTCAGCACCATTTCTAAACACATATTGAAACCTATTTTCGGTTTTAATATCAGTTTTAACATTAGCCAGTTATTCTCCCTTCTAAGAGAAAACTCTGTTACAAGCAAGTGTAATGAGATGCATTGTGTATGTACACACATTCATTCATTCCTTTATTAAGTATTCAGCATATGCCAGGTCTGATCTAGGTCCTGGGGATACAATGTCAAACAAGATAACAAGGTCCCTGTCTGCCTGGATTTACCTTCTAATAACAGAATCGAAGCGATTCATTTTTCAAAAGGGAAAAAAAGAACAAGATAATTGTTGTTAATGATTAGTGATATGAAGCAGATACAACAAGGGGAGGGTCTGATTTCAACAGCATGGCCAGGGAAGGAGCACTGAAATGGGAATCCTGAATGAAAAGAAGGAGCTGATCATGTGGAAATCTGGCACCCTGAAGAAGAGAAGCAAATCCAAACTCCTAAGTGGGAGCAAGCATGGAAAGTTCCAAGAACAGAAGGAAAACCAAAATGGCTGGAGTTTAGCGAGTGAAGGAAAGAGAAGACGACAAAGAGAATAAAGAGGAGGTAGAAACAAAGCCATGGACGGGCTTGTAAACCATGGCTTGCAGTATGGATTTGTTCCTGGGTCACCCCTGGAGGTTTAGATTTTAAAAGAACATTCTAGCCACACTGCTGAGAATTGAAGAGTGGGGATAGGGTCCAGTTAGTGTGTGCTTGGTGTAGCAGGGTGGACTCAGATGGGCACTGTGGATATGGAGAAATGTAAACAGACTTGGGTTTTGAGGCAGGGCTGCCAAGACCTGGAGATGGATTGGATGTGTGGAATGAGGGCTCAGAGCTTGCAAAGATGGCTCCCTGCATTTGATGGTCAAGCCACTAAGCCAATGTTTGGCATTTTCTAAGATGGGGAAGGCTGGGCAGAGAAACAGGCTTTGGGGATGGGGTAAATCATATTTATATAAGTATAAAAATACACCATTTATTACGTAATTCTAGTTTTATAAAATTTGAAATTTGTTTCTGTTCCCATGGCCTTTCCGAAAGAAATATATGCTGATTGACAGCAGACAGCGCCTTCAGTGTTGGATGTGTTGTTTCTGTGAAGAATAAGGTCCTTTCAAGAAGTTAAGTTTTATTCCACCACCAAGGGTGTTCTCTCTGGGAAAGTCTTCCCTGTGGTTGTCTATTCACAATTGTACAAGTTCCCATTCTTTGACATGGAAATAAGTGGCAACGCCCACTGGAGTCAGCGATAGGAATTTGGCTTTCATTGCCATGAATTGTGCACTTTCACAAATCCGGAAGGGTTGTAAAGAAAGAGTCAGGACTGAGCAAAAGTGGCTGACTCTGATTTCAAGGGTGAGCTTGTGTAAACATTTCTGAAGCATGATTCTTATTCTTAAACTTTGGAGAAGGGCTTTTAGAATGAGAAAAAAAATTCTCTCCCTCCCCCAGATGTCAGTACTTATGTTTCAGTCATTTGGGTTCTAAGAAACAAAATCTTTTCCTTTAAAGAGAAAGAGGTTATAGAAATTGTCAGTATCTTGAGGAAGATACATACTCTGTTCCTGATTTTGTGTTAGCCCATAACAGGCTTCACCAGGGAGGACCTCATTGCCAGAGTCGATGAGGTTTGCCCTGTAGGTTTTTGGGGAATGGATTCTACCATGAAGAAGAGGTTAGAAGCTGATAACCCCATTTCCTCACTGTAGTTAGCACTTGGAAATCTGCCATAAATGAATTTTCTACTGTTCTTCAGCTTTTACAGTGTAAAGATTTATTTTTCTGGTGTTGAAGATGGGCAAGGTTTATGAAGAAACTTGTTTTTCATTTCTTCAGAGAAAGCTTTTGTTTTTCGAACAAGTGTTACTGGATTATTTTGCCTTGGAGTGCACCGTGGTCCCTATTGTAATGTCAACACCACGCCAGCAGATGGCAGTCACACTACACTGCACGTTGGCATTAAGCAAAGTTGTTGAAACCAGGAAATTGTCCTGTTCACCGAGGGAGGGTCTGATGCACTATGTGGCTTGGCGGGAGGGGTAACTTGTATGGAGACTAATTCCAGGGAATCCACTACATAAATATATGAATTTAGCCTTGAATCTGGAGGTATTTTTAATTGGAAAAGGAAACAAAACTGAGTAAAAAACAAAACAAAACAAAAAACAAAAAAGCAATAAACCCAGCAACAGCAACAACAACAACAAAAGTCCTTAAATAAATCTGTCAAAATGAGCTATGAGGTGAACATCCCAAGGTCTTGGGCTTATTCTGGGCTTTGTTTCACTGATACATGGATCAATATAATCATGGATGAGGAGTTGACATGAAAACATAATGGCCAAGAGAATAAGGCTGGGAATAACTACAAAAGTATTTTATTTTCAGGAGGATTAACTGAGCTCTGGGTGGCTAGACAGAGCAGGGGAACATAGAAGAAACTCAGAATTGAAATTAGAAATCTTAGAACTTTTCTTTCTTCCATAGAGATGATATTTCCAAAGGAATTCTTTATAGGAAGAATAAGGATTTTTCTCCAGCTAAAAGGAAGACATTGCATATATTGCTATCATTCCAACTTATGCTTTGTTTTGTTTTCCTGAATTTCTGCCACTGCAACTCAGCTGGGTTTGGCCTCTCTTCTTTCCCACCAGTTAAGTGGTGGCCTTGCTTTTTGGAGAAGGTGTGCCAGCTTTCAGACAGGTGCAGGGGTTATATGGCATTAAAAGGACATTCCTATTTCTCCACCCGCAATGTGGTTTCTGTGTCTGAGCAAAAGGCACATTTTATCTGTGATGTTTGGTCTCACCAGAAGTGTATGGGAACAGGGCTCTGTTTAAGGAAAGTGCTGCAATCCGTTGTTAGGGAGAAGCCTTGAATCCCATGGAAATGGACTACACAGGTCAGGAATTTCTGCAAATGTTTCTTTTCCCCAGAAACTATTGAAACTAGGACTACTGTTTCTGACTCAACTTTTTAAGGAGATCCTGGAATACAGGGTGATAAAACTCAATCTACATCATCATGATGAAAAACTTGACAGATTTAAGCATAAAGGCATCAAGAGAGGCATTTGCAGCTCCCTGGTTCTGTCGCCCTTGCTATGTCTGTTGAGGGTTTGCTTATTTTCCATTCCAGTAAGTGAATAGTTACATGATGATCCATCTGTATTCGAGCAGGGGTTGGGGTACAGACAATCAGGGGGTGCATTACCTGTAGAGAATTTAAAAACATAATGAAACTGACAAACAGTTGGTCTGCTTTTAAATTATCACCATGCCCAGCAATTCTTAAGCACTTTCAGTGGGGGGGGGGGGGGGAATCTTTTTCTGTTCTCATTTACAAATATTTGCCATGATGGCAGCTGAGTTTCAATAACGTATATGTATGCTTTAAATTAACACATTTAATTCATCTCTTAAATAAACATTCTAGGGGCGCCTGGGTGGCTTAGTCGGTTAAGCGTCTGCCTTCGGCTCGGTCATGATTTCAGGGTCGTGGGATCGATCCCTGCTTGTGGCTGCCTGCTCAGCTGGGAGCTTGCTTATCCTTCTCCTCCCCACTCGTGCTCTCTCGCTATCTCTCTCTCTCTCTCAAATAAATAAATAAAATTTAAAAGAAAAAATAAACATTCTATATGGTAGTGAATTCAGAGAACTCCCAGCTATGTTGTTGGCCTCAAACGCACTGTGGACTTGGCTACCAAGTTCATTTCAAGAGGAAGTTCGTAATTGTTCAGAATCTTTCAAGCTTGCCTCTGGTATAGTTTATATTTCCAACTCCTGTGGTGCTATATATTCTTACTTTTGACCAGTACATTGGAAATAAAGATATCTGTACGTTATTTTTCTTTTCTGAATTATATTTTTTTCTGATGTGGCAAAGACTTCAAAATATTTACAAACAGCCAGTATCAGTTTAATGATGTAGTGAAAACAGCAAGCTTCAAACCTGTTCCTTGAAGACTGGTGCACAAAAATAGGGGAAAGGCTATTAAATATGCAAAATGTAAGGAATTGAACATTTACAAAGAAAAGGGAATCAAATTAGAAGAAAAATACCCAGAGAAATAACATAAGATACTGGTCTTATATTGTTGGAGAAATAACAAGGCAATGTTTGAATATCCTGATCATTTTCATCAAGATCTAGGTACTAGACCTAAATAAGAAGAAAAAGTTAGTTTTTACTAAATGTAATAGAAAGATGAATTTCTAGTGAAAGTGTTTTGTGGAACTTTTTTGACTATGAAAACATGTGGAAGGAACCAGAATTGATATGAAAGAAACAAAGACAGGGACAGTGTGCAGTTTCTGGAATTTATTATGAAACGAGACTTTTATGGAACTTTGCCAGGCTTACACATAAGTTTAAAAGTCTTCTTAGCTGTTTTTATATCTGTTCTTTCATGTGAAAGTAATGAAGGATAGTTGGAAGAAAGGCAGGAAGGGACAAGGGGCCCCCACCCTAAGAGGAAACCACCCTTAAAAGGATTTACACCACCCTGGAAGGAGCCTTCCATCCTTTCCCACATGATAGGTAGATGACAAAAATCTGATTCACTGACAGGTGCATGGAGGGTTAATCAGATTAAAACAGCTTGCCAACAAGCCCATATAAACCTCTAGATCTAAATGCCAAATTGCCAACCCTCGAGGGTCCCCTCCCTCTTTGGGAGCTTTGTACTATCGCTCAATAAACTTTACTGTCGCTCAATCAACTTTGCTTAGCTGCCACCCACTCTTCCTCTCATTACCTCTTCATTTTTCCAAGCACCATGACCAAGAAGCGAGGGCACCGAAGGAAAAAAATCCTGTAACGAAAGAAACTTTATGACTTTAAAATTAATTTAAAAGGTGTTCTTCCATCAATTATCAGCAAACACAGATTGATAAAAAAAAAATTCTATATTGTCTACTGAACAGAAATATGTAAAGAAAATTAATTTTGACAAAATCATTGACAAGTTTGTAGAATGTTAAAGAAAAACTGTAATTTTATTGTTCATTACTACAATAGATCAATATGTAGGTATAAATTTTTCCCCTTTAAAAAATACAGCAATGCAATTAAATGATCTATTACCTTTTTTCCTTATGTTGTCGTATTTATTTTCTATTGAAAAACTTAAGAGGCATCTGAGTGGTATAGTCAGCTAAGTGTCTGACTCTTGGTTTCAGTTCAGGTTGTGATCTCGGGGTCCTGAGATTGAGCCCTATGTTAGGCTCCAAACTCAATGTGGAGTCTGCTTGAGAGTCTCTCTCCCTCTCCCTCTGCCCCTCCCGCTTGTGCTCTCTCTCTCCCTAGAATAAATAATCTTTTTTAAAAAAACTTAAGACATATAAAATTTTTATAAAATAAAAAATTCAGGGCGCCTGGGTGGCTCAGTCGGTTAAGCAACTGCCTTCGGCTCAGGTCATGATCCCAGGGTCCTGGGATCGAGCCCTGCATCAGGCTCCCTGCTCCACGGGAAGCCTGCTTCTCCCTCTCCCACTCCCCCTGCTTGTGTTCCCTCTCTCGCTGTGTCTCTCTCTGTCAAATAAATAAATAAAATCTTTAAAAAAAAAAAATTCATTCTGCTTCTATCTTCTGACTTTTTTTCATTTCATGTGATAAGTATTACTCAAAATGTTTTTTTATTTTATTTTATTTTTTTAGAGAAAGAGAGAGCACGAGTGAGGAGGGGGAATGGTGAGGGGGAGAGGGAGAGAGAGAATCTTAAGCAGGCTCCACGCCCAGCACTGAGCCCCCACTCGGGCCTCGATCTCATGACCCTGACATCCTGACCTGAGCTGAAATCAAGAATCTGACACTTAACTGACTTAGCCACCCTGGCGCCCTATCAAAATGTTAAAAATGTGTTAAAAATGATCGTTTGGATGCCAGATATGCTAGGCTGAACAGGCTGGTCTTTCACCATATTTATAGGTCACAGTGGGGTATGTTATAGTAACACAGAAACTCTGAAATCTCAGTGGCTTAACCCAGTTAACATTTGAGGCTTGCTAGCACAAAGTCAAATATGGAAGTTCCTGACTGATGGCAACCCTTGGTGGTGGAGACTCTGGGAACCACTGTCTTGAGCCTCTACCAGGTTCGGAGAGTTGCTCTGGTTACCATCCAGCTGACAGATGGAGAAGGAGATAGAGAAGATGAGAGAATGCTGAAGATTAGACAAGGTGTTTTATGAACGCCTGGAAATAGCACATATCACTTCCATCTGCATCCAGTTAGTCAAGTCCATCTAACAGCAGAAAAGGCTGGGTAATAGACTCTTCCTGTGTGACAAGGAAGAGGGAACAGGATTAGTGAGCATCTACGCAGGTCAGTCACTCCATCTGTGATCAAGCTGCTATTCCTGCACCTTTCTACCATTGCAGTAGTTTCCTAAATGGTGTCTGTGTGTCTCTCTCTCCCTGTTCCTAACATGCAGTAGAGTACCCCTGAATGGTCAATGGTTTCAAACCAAGTAAGTGAATTGCTTTTTGTCCAATGGAACATGCTATGCAAACCAATATATTAAAAAGAGATAAATATAGGGATGCCTGGGTGGCTCAGTCAGTTAAGCGTCTGCCTTCGGCTCAGGTCATGATCCCAGGGTCCTGGGATGGAGTCCCGCATTGGGCTCCCTGCTCAGCAGGGAACCTGCTTCTTCTTCCACCTGCCGCTCCCCCTGCTTATGCTCTCTCTCTGTCTCTCTGACAAATACATAAATAAAATCTTAAAAAAAGAGAGAGATAAATATATAGCTGTTCTGGCTGGAGTAGGAATGAACAGTCAGAAATACTATTTCAACGGTCTTTTCATTAACTTACACACCCGTCCCCTCTCTACCCACCCCAACCATTACTGAGACCCTCAGTCACCTTGTGTAATTCCTGGGTTCTGATTAACAGAAGTTGGAAAGCATTGCAAGAGGCAATGTGGGACCATTGAAGCTTTTGAACTGGGAGTGTTGTTTAGAGAGATTAAAGTTTAAACTCTGGCGTGTAAGCTGCCACGCCCTACCCAATGCTTTTCAACTTTATCTTATTCAACTGGACTTAATGTTCCTTAAAAGTTTTCCACTCATTTCAACCTTTGTGTCCATATATTCAACCTCTTAACATTGTTTTTAATGTTGAACTTGCTTTTATTCAAGTGCCAGGCATCAGGAAAACCATAATAGAGACTCTGGCCTCAAAGGAAAGGATTCTCATAATATAAAATCAAACGAAAAAATTCTAAATACAAGGTTGAATATACAATGTGGTATTAATAATGTAGAAGAATCCCTTTCTTTACACATAAAGATATATGTTGAGTTTCTTGTTTATTTATCTGACCCCCTCAGTGGGATCAAGGTCCAGCAAGAGCACGTAAGCCAAAAAGCTGCCTTACTTTCCAGGAACCCAAGCCAATCTGCAAAAGCCCCCATACCCGGAGAGGGAGCTTTCTCCCCGTTCTAGGGAGCTTCTCCCCGTTCTAGGATTCCCTCCCATGCAAGAAAGGCCAGGAGGAATAGCAGCCATGACAACACGGATGTTAGAATATTTTGTTTCTTTGTGCTGATTAAGGCAGACCTCTATACTGTGCTGTCTTATTTAGAACCCGAAACTAAACCTCTATGATCTTACATTTGTGAGTTCCTCAACGTTTCTCCCAAACCTCTCCACCACCACCATTAGGTAGAACCAGCTGACGCCTGGTCTGTTCCGCCTAATTTACTGTTCACTTTATTTGCATGGGGCTTTTCTTTCCATAATGTCATTGACAGGGGGCAGAGGTTTATATCCACCCTGCTAATTGCAGAGCTGACATAGTGTCACCTTTTTAGAGACCTTTGCCTCATGCGGCCTGAACCAAAACATTCCTGTCTTATCTTATTCTTAGGATTCCAGGAATGTAAACCTAGCTCCCCAAAGAATTTACACACATCACAGTGAAACTATTTCCAATTTTGCATTTTCATTTGCTTGAAATTATTTTCTCCCGGAACAAGTCTGAAATTGCTAATTTATTTACTACATATACTTCTGATCACTTTATACACACTAGAAACCAACCATTCATACTGTTGTCTGTATAAGGTACAGGCAAAACATCCTTGTGCAAACAGGGATTTTACCACATGCTTTTTTTCTACATATGATAAAATCATATTCTATTAATGTGTGAGTAACATCATCTGATTTTCAAAATGTTAAACTAACCTTCCATTCCTAGAATAAACCCAACTTTGTTGTGTTGTATAATCCTTATGGTTCATATTTCTTTTGTACTACTTTAATAAGTAAAATGACCAGATTTATTTATTTTTACTGTAATGTTCTCTCTGGTTTGTTATCAAGTTTATGCTGGCTGCATAAAATGAATTGGGAAGTGTTTGCTTGCTTTTCTGTTCTTTGTTAGATTTTTATGTAAGATTGGTGTAATTTCTTGCTTAAATGTTTGATGTAATTCTCAATGAGTCCAGCTAGACCTGGAGTCTTTCTGAGTTGGTGCAGAAAGATTTTTAATTATGGTTTCAATTTCTTTAAAGATATAAAATTATTCTGATCTATTTCAGATAAACAATATTTGAAACATACTTATACTAAAAAATTACCTGTTGTTTATCTGAAATTCAGATTTAACCACATCCTATATTTTTCTGGCAACCCTCTAATGTCGTCATTATATTTTGAATGTCTGAACGCTTAATGATTGTCCCCTTTCATCCCTGTGAATAATTATTTGTGCCTTTTCTTTCTTTTTTTTTCCTTGATTAGTTTCACTAGCGGTTTATCAATTTAATTAGTCTTTTCAAAGAACTAACCTTTGGATTATTTACTGTCTTGACTGTATGTTTTCATTCCCATTAATTATTACTTCCTCCCCTCCCCCTTTTCTCATTTAGTCTTTATTTGCACCTCTAACTTCTTGGGATGAATAATTTGATCTTTAACTTTGGGGTTTTTTTTCCCCCCTTTTTATTCTAGGAATATAAATTACCCTCTGTACATGATTTTAACCAGTTCAGAGTCAATCTCAGGGGCTTGGATTTTACTTTGTAGGTGATCAGGAGCCCATTAGTTTTATGCATAGGAACAACCACTTTATATTTGCTCTTTTGATGCATGCCATTTGCTATGTTGTGAAAGAGGCAGTTTAGAAAAGCAAAAAACTAGAAGTGGAAGAGCACAAGGCTGAATATTGAAGGGCAGCCTTAAGGAAAGGGGCAAAGGATAGGCACCATTATTGGAGAGAAGGGACAGTCAGAGAAGAAAAATCCTCTGGTTCATACTGGATCATAAAGTTGAGGCCACAGAGACTAGGTAAAAAAAATTTCTTTAAGTTGTATATTTTATAGTTATGTTTCTGCTTAAGATTATCCACTAGATTTTGCATATTGGAATATGTAATATTATATTAAAATATATAGAGTTAAAAATATATATAGTTTAAAATACATATTAAGTATATGTATTGTTAAGAAACAAAATTTAACTGAGTAAATTTGAAGATCTAATTGGCTTTACTAGGCAGTTCATGAATCCGATAGCATCCCATCTAGCAAGTAGAGGGGAGTTCTGAGGAGTTTTTGTAGGAAGGAGGGTGGGGCAAGAGGTTATTAGCAAAAGAAAAGAAAGGATTGTTCAGGAAAGGTCACTTCCCCTGAGGGGGAAGGGCAGGAGGTCTTATGCAGATTACTTCATCTTCCTTTGGGGATGCAGAGGGCCCCCTTGACAGAGTACCTTATTGGTGCTGAAAATTCAAGACTGATTGTTTTAAAATCCCACTCTTTCGAGAGATTAAAATTGCAGTTAAGTCTTGGTTGCTGTCCTGGGGGCAATTGACTCCATCTTGGGCCTGTGGTTTTCTTTTAACTCTCTTTCTCTATATATTTAGGATATATAGCAAACTTCCAAAACAAAGAACACATTTAATAACAAACTTTAGTGGTTTGTTCATGGATAAGTCATTCCATCTTTATTTGGGATAGACCAAAAAAAAAAATTTTCACGCGAAGTGAATGACTAAATGTATCTTTTTTGAATGGCCATCTTTAGAAACCAGCAAAGTTGGAGATAATGGTGCAGGATTTGTTCTCCTTTAGTGCCTGCGGTTCTTGGTCACACTGCTTCAAAGAACGAAGGGGTAGACCAGACAGAGTGATGGGCAGCAAAGCAAAGTTTATTGAGTGAGAATACTAAGCTCCTAAAGAAAGAGGGGACCCAAGAGGGTTACCACTGGCATTTCTAAGTCTACGGGTTTTATGGGCTTGTTGGTGGGCTGATTTAATCTGATTAACCCTTCGTGCACCTGTCATCCAATCAGGTTTTTGTCATCTTTCGATCATGTGGGAAAGGGTGGAGGGCTCCTTTTAAAATCCTTTTAAGGGTGGTTTCCTCTTAGGGCTGGGGGCAGGTGTGGAGGGAGAACTCAAGGCTCCTTGTCCCTGCCTGCCTTTCTTCCAACCAACCTTCATCAATACCAAGAGGAGTAGAACGTAGTAATTCTCCAAGAATGAACTGAGATTTATAAATGGGCCATTGTTTTACCAGATTCCAATGTTCTAAAACTTTTGCCACTGTCTCTTTCCTGGCATGTTGGGAAGAAGCCCAACATGTTTCCTTTTTCCACTGGTTCTCTAGACTCACCATGTGCAGAGCTGCTCAGCTGACATGTCTGTGGGAAGAGGAAAAAAAAAATGTCCTCTTCAAAGGAATCAGTTTTTGTGGTTACACGTTTGGGTGTTTGGGTAGACATTGGCCAATTCCTTCTGAAACTTGAAAACTTCTTCAAGTTCCCACCATCATGTTAATTCGTAGGAAGTTGACATCTTTAAAAAGCTGTGGGGAAGAAATTGGTTATAAAACCACATAACACTATCCTATGTACACACACACTGTGACATCATGGTTCAAGTTCTAATGACAGGGAATAGCTCTTTTAGATTTAATGCTAAGATGTTGGTTTGGGTGTGATTATAGGATAAAGAAATAGATACTTTCCTTGTCCATAATTAGTTGCAATTCCTTATTGTGTTTAAAATCAATACAAACAAACTTATGTTCCATTTGACTACCCTTTTGTGTTAATTGTAAAGTATCTAGCTGAGGACTTGTAGAGGAAATCAAATGAGGAATGGTAGAATTACTGAGCTGCCTATGATGGTTTCACTATATATATTTGCTTTTTCATTTTTCATTGATCCATCTCTCTGTCCATGGGTAGCTGGGATGAAACTTTAGAGATTTGTTCATGAATAAGCTATCCTGGTGATGGGGAAGGATATGCAACTGTCTGTCCATTCATCTAAAATGTACTGATGTTCAGATGAGATAGAAATGAATAAGATGAACTATCTGCCTTTACAAAGCCCCCGACAAGTAACAGTCAGGAAATAATGTCCTATGTGCTAATAATAGAGCCATGTATGGAATGTAGTGTGTTCAAGGGAATAGAAAGGAAAGAGATATATAGCTCAAGGTGAAGTAAAGAGGGTCTGGATCAGGGAGTAGCAGTGATGGAGGAAAATCATAGAAGTTAAGTGTTTGGTTTTGAGTCCTGGTATCCTGGCAGCACTTTTTTGTAGCATACTAGTGGGGCCAAATCTTCATTTCTTAATTGGTAAAATGGGATAATAGTACCTACCTCAAATGGTTGTTATGTGGATTAAATGAGATAATTTCTAAAAAGTTCTTAGTATCCAGTGCTTCAAATACAGTAATTCTCCATATATTGGCTGTAGTACTAGTAGGAGTTCTCCAGAGAAGCAGAAGCAGTGGTATATAGGTATGTATTATCCTATTTATTACAAGGAATTGGCTCATACAATTATAGAGGCTGAGAAGTCCCATGGTCTAATGTCTGTAAGCTGGAGACCCAGGAGAGCTGCTGGTATCATTCCAGTCTGGGTCTGGAGACCTGAGAACCAGGAGAACTCATTGTGTAAATTCTAATTTGAGTGCAGGAGAAGACCTATATCCTAGTCAGAGAGAGCAAATTCTCCCTTACCCCATCTTTTGTTCTATTCAGTTCTCCAATAGATTGGAGGTGCTCCATCCACGTTGGGGAGGACAATTTGCTTTATTCATTCTACCTATTCAAATGTCAGTCTCATCCAGAAACACGTCAACAGACAAATCTAGCATAATGTTAAACCAAATATCTGGGTATCCCATGGTCCAGTCAAGTTGGTATATAAAATTAACCATCACAGCTTTATAATTATAATCAGGACTGGAACTTGGGTGAGAAGTCACATAACACGTAGCTGAACTTTTTTAAATCCTTTTATTTAAATCCCATCACTGCCTTGTACTATTTGCAAGATGTTGGTCAAGTTGCTTGATATTTCTGAGCCTCAGTTCCATCCTCTGTGGAGTTGGGATTATACTAGCTATCTTGTGGGGCCCTTTTCAGTGAAATGGGTCAAAGCATGAAAAGAACATGGCCCCACATCAAAACTCAATAAATGCTTGCTACCATTCTTGGGGGGCTGAGAGAGAAGGAGATGTTAGAATGACATCCTTAAATTTAAAGTGAGAACCAGCTGGATAGTCATGATATGCAGAGAATACAGAGGAAGAACAGGCTTGTTTAAAGAAAAAAAGGTGAGTTTTATTTTAATCACAATGAATATATATGGTGCCTCGGTGAGGTAGTTGGATATAAGGATATGGTTCTCAGAAGCAATCCAGGCCTGGGTATTTAGCTTTGTGTATTGACAGCAAATAAATTGTATCTGATTCCATGGATAATGGATATGGATTGGATTTTCCAGGGAGGGGGAAAAGATGCAAGTTTAGAACCTTTGAGGGGCATGATGGATGTCATGTCAAAAAGGAGAAAACAGAAAATGGTGCTTGCTGGATTTGGCCACATGGAAGGCACCCAGGAATTGTCACCTTAGCAATTTCTGTAGAACAATGTGGACAGGAGGCAGATTGCAGGGGACTGAGAAGAGAATGGGGCAAGGAAGTCGGGATGTAGGCAGTATGGGCCAGGCTCAGACATGATCCCCAACAGTCCATACCACTGAGGCATTTATGTGATTTGGATGGACTGGACATTCTAAGAAGTTTGTGAGTGCTTGTGATACAGTGGGTAGTGATATCAAGGCAATTGAACTTAGCACTTAGAAGAGCACCCGGTGCATTGCAAGCACTCAATCAATGTTAGCTACTGTTACCTACCAATGGAAATGACACTGCCATTAGACACACACTCTGCTGCCTCATATGTCTACTTTGGGCCCCTGCAGGGAACAATTAGTTGCACAGCTTGACAACGAATGGGAAAAATGAATTCATCTACATACATCAAATCAGAGCAATTTGCTTGAGGGTTGCCTGGCAATAACACCATCCTCCCTCTTTCCACCTCCTCCTGAAAGCTACATTCATCCTTTCTAAAGTGGCCACCTCTACCTTTATACTCCTAAAAGAATTGTTGGTGCCATATATATATATATATATATATATATATATATATATATATACACACATATGTATTTTTTTTTTTTAAGTAGGCTCCACACCCAGTGTGGGGCTTGACCTTAGGATCCTGAAATCAAGAGTCTTATGTTCTACCTACTGAGCTAGTCAAGAACTCCTGATGTTATTTTTATTTATTTATTTATTTATTTATTTTTTAAAGATCTTATTTATTTGAGAGAGAGAGAATGAGAGACAGAGAGCACAAGAGGGAGGAGGGTCAGAGGGAGAAGCAGACTCCCTGCCAAGCAGGGAGCCTGATGCGGGACTCGATCCCGGGACTCCAGGATCATGACCTGAGCCGAAGGCAGTCGCTTAACCAACTGAGCCACCCAGGCGCCCCATGATGTTATTTTTAAATAAACTTTAACCTGTGTAAAATGTTAGGATACATACTGAAAGATGGCCCTTTTCCTTCCACCTCAGTCCCCTCATTTTAGAGGTCTCGCTATTTTATTTAATTTTATTTATCTATTTGAGAGAGAAACAAAGAGAGCATGAGCAGGGGGAGGGGCAGAGGGAGAGGGACAAGCAGACTCCCCGCTGAGTGAGGACCTGGGGCTCCATCCCAGGACCCTAAGATCATGACCTGAGCTGAAGTCAGACGCTTAACCAACTGAGCCACTCAGGCACCGCATATCTTACTATTTTAGACAAGCCCACATAGACCTAGTGTTTGCTTGTAACTCATATAATATTTTTATCAAAAAAACTTTATCATATTATAAATCTGCTAAGGAACAGACACTCTCAGACATTGTTTATGGAAGTATGAATTGCTCTAACCAATCCTTTCCAGAAAAATAATGTATGTATTTTTTGACCTAGGCAATCCCATTTTGGGAAATATATCCTACAGATAAAAAATGCCACTAAAATGTAAAACTGTAGTCAATGACATTTCCTGTATTATTATTTGTAGTGACAATAGAACTGGAAACAGCCTGGATATCTTATCAATAGGGGGAAGTTAACTAAATTATAGGACTCCATAATATAAAGACCAGAGGGATGTCCATGATATATTATTAAGAATAAAAGCAAGCAAGGAATCCATATGCATAAGATGATCCCATATTTGGAACATAAATAAAACATTTCATTTGTATATGTTTATATCTTTGTGTGAACATATGTATTTATTTTGAATATAATTTTTCAAAGCATAGAGAAAGGGATGGAAGGTTTCACACCAAGCTCTTAACATTGGTTATCTCAGAGTTGAGTAGAAACGAGGTAGAGTAAAATTGTTAATGGTTTCCTTCTATCCCTCCTTATTTTTGGACTTGATTATCAGAACAAGCTTGCATTACTTTTTCAATTAAAATATAAACCCTGTAAATGAAAGGAAAATAAAGCTCTTACTACTGTCTCATGAAATTATAAACCATCTATTTGGAAACAAGCATCATAGACACAATGAGGAATGAAATGGAAATTAGCAAGACTTGGATGAATAATCTTAACTTTGGAGTTAAAGGATGCTGGCAGTGATTTGTCTTTATAATGTGATTTGAGAAAGTATAGGAGCACCTGGCAGGCTCAGTCCATAGAGCATGCGACTCTTGATCTTGGGGATGTGAGTTTAAGCCCCATGTTGGGTGTAGAGCTTACTTAAAAATAAAAGAAAATAAATTAAAAGGGGCACCTGGCTGGTTTAGTCAGCAGAGCACATGGTTTTTAATATCAGGGTCATGAGTTCAAGGGCCACGTTGAGTGTGGAGCCTACTTAAAATAAAAATTAAAAAAATAATAAAAAATTAAAAAATAATTAAAAGAATCAGTATTGCTACCTGTCTTTAAATGTAGTAACTCCTAGAAGGTCTTCTGGATTCTCACCTATGCTTTTGAATTGGTTACTATGTGAGGTAACATATCAGGAAGTTCACACATTGGCAGAGACTGGTTATTGATTTTATTTAACCAACATTTATTTAATGAAAATAATAATAAATGTTAATATTAACAAGAGCATTGCTATTAACATATTATTAATGTTATTATTAATTATATTAATAGTTACATTAGGAGTTAATTTCATTAACCGTCTGAAAGAGCAGGGTGTGGAGGAGTGGTATTCAGACAGCTGAGTGTTTGATCAGGTAGTAGTCATGGAAAAGAGGTAGTGGAAAGATCACAGGAATACAGCAATGCCCCATTCTGGTGGAATTCTTCCATAGGGAGCAGGTTGAAGGATGTATTGGAAGGTCACAAGTGCTCTCAGAATGTAGGAAAAAGACAGGAGAAAGCATGGGAATAAAGGATAGAGTCCCTCAAAACCTTGAAAGAAATCATCCAGTTTAGGAGAGGAGAGCTGTTGGAGAGAGGAAGAGAGAGGGCGATGGAGGTGAGAAAGAAAGAAGTTGGCACAGGGTGTGCTTGGGCAACCAAAGGGCACGTGACGGATGAGCAGGGAAGAAGATGAATGCTAGGAGGTGAGGGAAGGGTAGAAGGGATATGGGAAGTCATCCAAAACAAATATGCCTAATTTGAAGTTGGCCTAGCATTGGCCTGACTTGTATTTAGTCTCATCCACCAGCCAAGTGAATTCCTACGGGTAATTTATAAAGTGAGAAAGTGTGAATTAACATCTTCATTTCCATAATCATCTTTCATAACCAAGATGTTTTAAGCATCCAAAAGGTTTAATGGATCCAGTCTGTGCATAATAGCTTCAAATGATATATTTGGACAGAGCCCTCTGAGATGTTTCATTCTCCTTTGCCAAAAACAAAGCTTCTTAAGTGAGGAAAAAGAAATACTGATCATCAGAAAAATCATGGTAAAGATATAAAGGGCACAAGAAGTTGGTGTTGTAGCAAGAATAAGAGACCAACAGGAAGATGAGAAAACCTAATTTTGATTTGAGATGGCATGAAGTAGCTTTGACATCTTATGTGAGTCATTTAAATTCTTTAGGTCTTCGTTATATCATCAGTAAGATGAGGAAATCTATGATTTCTGTGGTCTTGCGTGATACCAGTTCTCTTAGGCAAGGGATGTTTTTGAAACTGATGAACATGGTCAGAATTGGAGGGAGTTACATTTATGAAGACACACTTTAAGATCACAGAATATTAGTAGCGTGAGTTAAAGTTTGGAGTCCCACTGAATTGGGTTTAAATTCCGTCTTTACATATATTAGCAGATGATGTTAGGAAAGTTTCTTTATGCTTATTTCCCCATAAATAAAACTGAGGATAATAACAAATATGTAGCCATCGGTGTGGTGAATGTAAACAGATAATATGTGTTAAATGCTTAATGATACCTGATACCATGAAAGTGCTCAGAATGTGGTAGAAAATAAAATGAAACATTTCTGTTAATGTAAAAGCCAGATTTCTTTTTTCTTTTCTTTTCTTTCTTTTTTTTTTTTCTTTTTCTTTCTTTCCTGCTTTCTTTCTTTTTCTTTCTTTCTTTCTTTCTTTTTTTCTTTCTCTTTCTTTCTTTCTTTCTTTCAAGTTATGGTTTTTCCTTCCAGATTGGGGGGAAAAAAAGGTTGTGAATGTCTTGGCAATAAAAACACAAGTAAATATGGTAGTGATTTAGCAATACACAGTAAACATACCATTTCACAGCAGGAAGGAAGGAAGGAAGAATCAAGAGTTGAGTAAACAGAAGAGGAATATTCAGACAAGGAACTAACCAGCTCAATGGCTAAAAATACTCTGGGATCAGCAAAGAAATTGAGTTGTTCCTTGGGTCAGGAAGCCTGTGATTTATAAAACACAGAACATTTCCCTTCATGACTATTCTGTCATGACCTCATGGTTCCTCCACTTCCAGGACTACCCAGCTTTTCTAGCCTCATAGGGGCCAGTGACTGAGCCCTGTGGACATTTTTCTGTGAATATCTTGAGTGAGAAATAACTTAGATCATCATCACCACCACATGATGCCTCAAGTTCAAAATCCTAAGTGCTAACACCTGCACCTTCATAGCCCTCTCAGGGGCTGATTCCAAGAGACAGTTCAGTCCCTTTTTGCAGTATTTAACTTAATGGGAGAAAACGAAGGTTTCAGAAAAGAGCAACAGTGTTTTTGCATGCAAACTCTGGACATGGCAGTATTTGACCAACCAATGTTTTGGCCAAATTAGACAAGCAACCAGTACTTACACATTCGTTGACTTCTGTGTGCTGAAATAAGCCATGAACCCTGCCCATGATGAGCTTACAGTCCTGCAGTGACACACAGGAAGGGGTGTTCAGAAGGAGAGTGACCTAATGGTGACAGGTTAAGATAACTGGTATAAATTGCTATCTTCCAGAAGTTCACCACCTGACAAGAGGGACAGAAGTGGAAGGGGAATGATTCTATGGTGGGAGAGTTAAAAGTATTGGGCAGAATGGAGGAAGGAGATATATAGAAGAAACCTACTAGAAGGTTTGCTACGTGTCCATGGGAAGCAGGTGGAGAATGCCTGGGCAAGTTTGCAAATTTTATTGGAATATGGGGAGAAAAGATTTGATATCAAGACAGAGTCAGATTTCTTTCTCCTGTTCCACCAACCAATTTTTATTTTAATTAGAACATAGGTCATGCTTTTTTTTTTTTCTTATTTTGCCTAATTCTCCCAGTAGCATTTTTTGTTAAAATTAGTTAACATGAGTAAAATTATGAAGGCATGGAACAAAGTATCCAAAAGTTGGCTGGGCTCAAAATGTATCTCGGAAAAATTCTATTCAAAGTGGTTTTCATGGTCACATTAGTCTATCATCATTAACTGTCTTGGACTAGCCAGTCTGGCCTTCCACCTTGATCTTGTGTCCTCTCATTCTACATAAATCATAGGCAGAGAGTGGAGGTGGCTTCGTGTCAGACCCCCAGGAGTGTCCCTGTGTAAGCATGTGGGTTCACATGAAGGAGCAGGGAGGAGAGGAAAGCCCTGCCTTTCGGTAAAAGGCATATTTGATCTTTCCCAACCGCAGCAGAGGACAAGGCAGGTTTCCTGGAAGAAGCTCAGGGGAGGGAAAAGGAAAATTAGAAGGCTTCATCTGAAAAGTTGGGGCTAAGCTTGAATTCCTAATCGCCACAGGTCTTTTCCAAGAAGCGTGCCCATCTGTGGTGTACCAGCTGTCAGCTGGGTGGCTCCGGGACCGTGTCTCCTTAGGCAGCTCAGCTGATGAGCTGGGTGGCTCGGGGACCGTGTCTCCTTAGGCAGCTCAGCTGATGGCACCAGCACCATCACCTCCTTCCAGGAATGCTGTGCCCATCCTCTCCGGTTTTCTGTTGAGTTGGTCTGGCCCTACTTAAGAGGAAAATAATTGGTATTCTTTACGCCTGTGTCGGGCAGCAATTTCCCTTTGAGCCACCCTTCATATCAGAGCCAGCCCTCTGCACAATTATGCAGTAGACAGTTTGTTTTTAAGCATTTCTCCCCCCTCTGGTGCCTATTATCATCACCCTGTCCTACTCTCCTTGGCCCAAATTTTCAGGACTCTTACATTTTCTTATGATCGTCAGAGATAACTACACCCTCATCACTGTGATATCCGCACACAGCCAGCAAACACTCCTTCCTTTTGGAATTGTCAACTTGATTTGAAAGTGACCAGTCTTTTGTCTTATTCTACCATGTGCCAGACACGATGTCAAATGTCATGGCTGTCACAGTGAAGAAGACATGGTCCCTATGCTTATGGAGGACACAGTTACATGAGACATATAGGAAAGAATACCCAGCATTACAACAAAGATGTAAAGGCATGAGACAGCATAAAACACTGGAAGAAATGTCACGATGGCGGAGCATGTCACTAAAGCTGTGCTGGGATTCGTTCTGCAAAGGCCACGAAGCAAGTGTACCGTAAAGATGGAGATGAGAGTGAGCTTTATCCTGAAGGCTGTGGGAGACCCACAGGCAAGTTATGCAAGGTGACAAGATCAGATCTGCAAATTAGAAAGGTCTCTGAAGAGAGTCAGTGAATAGGATCCTAGTTTACAGCAGAAATTCAAATGAGATGGGGTGACCTTGATTGAGGTAGTAGCAGTGCAGATACAAAGGAAGGGGCAGATTTGAGAGATATGTAGGAAATAGAAATTGTACATTTGGTGATTGCTTATGCCATTGTTTGGGGGAGATAAAGAATTTTTTAGGATTCTGATGAAGGCTAGGGCATGATGGTGTCTTCCCAGAGATGTGGTTTGCACAAAGTGGAATTGTCTGAAGACTCTTGTTTTGATGGTGGTGGGTATAGATGAGGCTTAACCCAACCTCAGAAACCTATTAATCAGTTTGTTACTTTCTTACCAAAATGGCATCAGATTGGTTTCATTAAGTTAAAATACATGTCTCTTTTATTATGCCCTTAAAGAATTTTGATAATGCTGGCAGTTTTAGAGACCATAATAAATCAACTGAAGAAATGTCTTTCTTTTGGTTGGATGGGAGGGCGGAACAGGTTATGGAGCTACTTAGAATCACTTTGTGTGATCTGGACCACTGGTCATTGTGTTTACATGTGATCCTGCCCTCGTTGCACACTTAGTTTTTCTTGCACTTTTAAAAAAGTTATTGATTTCTGTCCCCTTTAGCCTTTAATTCATTCTTTTATTCTTCTCCATTCCCGCATTGCCCCAACCCTCCCTCTCTGTACAAAGTGCCCTGGTGTCAGCACAGAGACCTCCCAGTTCTGTGTATTTGTAATCTAAAAGGAAAGGAATGGAGGCTTCTTTCCCATGGACTCAGAAGTCAGAGAATCTCCACTGCTACCACAGAAGACATTTGGGAGAGATGTGATTACTGAACCAAGTAAGCATTCCCCAATCCTTGCTATTTCCCAGACATATAAGCTCAACCATACTGATAGAGCTTAGGGAAGCCAGATACTTGGGACATGAGAAAAATATTTTGATGTTAAAAAGCTCCATGTCTCGCACTGGGTGTTATGCACAAACAATGAATCATGGAACACTACATCTAAAACTAATGATGTAATGTATGGGGATTAACATAACAATAAAAAAAAGAAAAAGAAAAAAGCTCCATGTCTCTGGTTCCTTTTTTCTATCAGTGCAGCTTTTAAACATTCATTCTCTTTTTCCTCCGTTTCTTGATCTATGGGTATTAAGTGAAAGCCTTAAATTCCCCATTCCCCCCATCCCACAGAGTTTTGTTAGGATGTGAGGGAAGAGAAAGAGCAATAGACTCTTCTCAGGAGTCATAGAAGGAGTAGCAATGGTTGTGAATAGAAAAAGTGTTTAATAAATAGCATGGTACCAGAACTCTTACAGTTTTTGTAGCCTAAACCTAATGGACAAATACTTTCACCATTCACATGATCAGGCATATAGCTACCTAGTGCCCTTCATCATGTGGTGGGAAAGAACATATCCACTTGTTATGCAATGTGGACCTAGGAAGTGGTTTTGGATTGGTTTTGGCTTCTTTGAGATGGTTTTGGACAAGATTTTGTTATGAAAGCTAAGCACAAGTTATGATTGCATGCTACAAGAATGCCCCATATTCATTGGTTGTTCAGTCTCTTAAACCCACACTGAAATCCTGTAGGGCTATTGATGTCAGAGGCAATTTAGAAAGGAAAGAATAAGAGTTAGCTACTGAAAAATATGGAAATGGCTTTGGGTCTTGATTCTGTGTATGAGCAATGCAATTGCAATGATTATAGACAATGCTCAGTTCCACTTGGCAGAGACACATACCTTGGATGAATTTATTCAAGTGGTATGCTAGGACCCCAACAAATTAAATGACATAATAGGGATTAAGCATAGGAGGGAGAGGTTGCAAGACATTACAGGTACAGGAGAGAGGTCATATTTGTTAACTACCATTTTCCATCCTAGATTGAAAAACAGTGAATCACTTAACAGTTATATAGAAATATAAAATTCAGTAACCAATAAAAGCTGGAAATTGAGTGGGAGAAAGAGGAGGGCATATTCATTTGAAGAATTTTATAGAAATTCTCTGTTCTTAAATTCTACCAGAATTACCACAGCAATAAAATAATAAGACTGTGATTTTCTTGAAAGCAAAGACCATGTATTTTCAACTTTATATCCTCAGCAACCAAGATAGCTTCTGGTGCTCGATAAATGTGTGTTGGCTGAAGGAATATGTAATCAAATGGTTACATTTATATACAGATGTTCATATATCTTATAATATTTACATTATGATGTAAACTTTGTCTACCCCTTATCCATTACCAAAAGTTAGCAAAGTTTTTCTATAACAAAACTTTTAAACTTTTTAGGCTAAAAGATAAAATTGAGAATATTATGTAGGTGTTTATGTAACATGAGGGAAAACAAATTCCACTGTATTTCACTGATGAAATTAAAAATATAATGATCATTGAGTACACTTTTTTTGTAATGGAATGAGAAAATGGAATTCTTTTGGAGGGGATAACATTTCATTTAATTGGGTTTGATGTCCCCATCATCAAAATATTTTGCAAATGTTCATCTGTTAATGATGATATGCAATGGGATTTTAATTGTCTCATTTAGAGTTTGAGTTTTATATAATTTTTGCATATTACTAAATATTATTTGTCTTTTGATTTTTTTTCCCTACCATTCACATATGTAATAGGTGTTCTGAGCTCTCAGGCCATACAAACACAGGTGGTGGACTGGATTTGGCCCATGAGCTACACTTTGATGACCCCTGATCTATACTGACTGGTTTTGAAAAGCGTTCAATTTATTTATTTATTACCTGTCATGGTAAATTGAATTTGAAAATGTGTATCTAATTACATTATTTGCAATATCTCACAAAGCAGAAAAGTCTCTAAATTTAAGAATTTTCCTCTATTTTTTAAAAACTGCTTTCACTTGGGTATTGGTCTAAGAGTCATCACACTCCCTCTGCTCATGCCCCTTCCCCTCAATAAAATTTACTTCAGTATCCTCTTATCAGGTTAAGATAACTGTACTCCTAAACTGAGTATGATTCTTAGCAAGGCTGGGATAGAGGACAAGGATTCAAAAGAACTTTCTCTCCCTAGGATAAAAATACAGTGACAAGGGCAGAACCCTAAGGAACTGCCAAGCCCACTGGATGCCCAAATTTGAAGTTGTTTTTTCATGTTGTACTTTTGGTCGGAAATGCTTGAAATGCTTCTGTGTCTCGTAAGCCTTGCTCCCCACTGTCACTTCTAGCCTGTCTCTCCTCTTTCCTCTTTCAAAACCCCAGATTCTTTGAGTGCATGTCATTGACTTCATTATCCATGACCCTTCCTTGTGGCTGTCATATCCACCACCAGATTGTGTCCTCACTTCCTGGCCTCATCTATTCCTTTGTAAATCACCACATAGAATGGTGGTGAAGGGCAGGGAATCTGGAATCAGACTGGTTTGGTTCAAAGCCTGGCTGTCTCACGTACTTGCTGTTCTCTGTCTCTTAAACTATGAAATTGGTTTAAAAATAGTACCTCCCTTATAAGGGCATTGTGAAGATTAAATGAGATTTTTTTTTTTTAAAGAAGTGCTTAGAACAGTGCCTATCATATAGTAAACACCTAATATCTTCAGAGCCTTCACCATCTTTGAAAAATAAAGCAATAAATATGTGATATAAATACAGATAGTACTAACTGCTAAAATGTACTGGATGCTTACCATGAGCTAGGCACTACAGAAAGTACTTTATATATGTGAACTCACTTAGGGTTCACAACAGCTCTGTGAAGTGGTGTATTCTCTTGTCTTCTTTTTTTAAATGAAGAAACAGAGGCATATGAATGTCAGATAGACTGCCCAAGGTCACCCGCCAATAATTGCAGAAGCCAGAATGAGGATGGTCCATTCTACACCCTAGTCTCCCAACTTCTTGACCTCTTTAGCTCCAGCTGTCCTGTTTTCCATTCCAGTTCAGCCATCTTGTCATCATTGATAGTAATACCACTTCCCAAATTTCAATTCCAAACCTCCCCTTTTCTGATCATCTTCTGCTCACCTCCTACATTTTTGCTTTACTTCCTGTAGTATTCCCACAGCAAACATTCTCTGACCTCATTCAAACTTTAAATGCATTGACTCTACTTCTTTCTCAGCCTAAAAAATTCAAGATCTAGTACTGGGACACTCCCTTGAAAACACTCTTAATCCCTTTGCTCCATTCTCCCCTCCACTGTCCTATTTATCTGGCAAAATCCCAACCCCAACTAGACCAAATTATCCACTAACTCTATGCCAACACTGTAACAGTAAAAACAGTGTCAACAATCTGAACTCTGCCTACCTGCCCCATAATACACTTCCTCACTCTTAGAGACCCTTAATTCTTATCCTCTCTCCCCATATTTCAAATATTCCTTCTGCATCTGCCTACTGTCTTCATACCAGTGAAGCTTCCTCTATCAAAAAACTAGATACAATTGGTTGTGAACTACCTTATCTTTTAACAATTCAATCATCCTTTCAGCAATTGTACTCGACTACTGAATTACCCATCCTATTAAAAGGTTAGGCTTATTTTTGTTACTAAGACTAAACCTTCCGTTAATATCTTAGATTCCTTTCCATCTCATTTTCTCGAGGAGTTGGCCCCTGCACATTTCCTACATCAAAATTTTTCCCATTTTAGGATCATTCATAGTGACATACAAAATGCCACAAAATCACCCATCCTAAAATAAATCTGAAACCAACCCCAAACTTCTTTGACCCTATATCCTTCTTTGGAAACTATCACGTTTGTCTTCTCCACTGTGTATAAAAACCTTTTTAAAATATTGTCTGTGCTTACTGTTTTGATTTCTTCGCCTCCCTTTCTCTCTGCAATTGCTTTATTTTTTTTTTATTTTATTTTATATTTAGAAAAAGAGGGAGAGAAAGCAAGAGGGCTTGCACAAGTGGAGGAGGGGCAGAGGGAGAGGAAAAGAGACCTTAAGCAGGGTCCACACAAAGTGTGGAGCCCAATGTGGAGTTTGATCTCATGACTCTGAGATCATGACCCGAGCTGAAATCTAGAGTCAGTTAACCAACCCTGCCACCCAGATGCCCCTCTGCAATTGCTTTAATAGAACCCTCCACTGAAATTGTCTTCATAAAACTATAGTACTGGATACTGTTGATTATATACCCCAAAGATGTTTCCATCCCCCCTTTTTTCTTGTACTCTACTTCCTTCCCTTCTTTTTCTTCCTTCTTCTTATTCTTAACTCCCTCTTTTTTTTTTTCTTTTTTGTCTTCATCTTCTTATTTTAGTTAAGTCTTTTATTACATTTGGGGATTTTTCTCATGTAATGAAGAAAGATAACCAGACCCCTTCCCAGTCCTTGGGATGAGAATTATAATTGGTCTAAGTAAAAAAGAATAAGTAGTTCTATTTTTCTAGCCAATGACTGGTATAGACTTTGACTTAACACTAATCTAAGCCAGTGGATTTTGGGCAAAGTCTGGTGGGGGCATATCTGGGCAGTTCTTACTAAAGAGAGAAGGATAGAAGAAGAAACCTCCTTTCTTAGATGTGGTTATGTCTATAAAGTTTTGAAGATGTATAGTCATCTTGTTAGCACATAGGAAAACATTGTCCATACTCTGAGCATGGCAGAAAAACAAGATGGAGAATATCTGGTTCTTGGTAGTGTTGTTGATCCTTTGAATTAAGAAACCCTAGAATAGCCCAAGGTCCAGGCATATTGATATGTGAAAGAACTAGTCCCATATTGTTTAAGATAATCTCAGTTGGGACCTTGTAGCTCTCAGCAGAAATAATTCTGATCCAGATTTCTCTATCCTCATTTACTTGATCCTTTGCATTTGGTAGCATTTGTCATTGTTGACCTCTCCATCCTTCCTGAAACACATGCTTCTTTAGGCTTCTGTGACTCACAGTCCCTTTCTTTTTCTTCCGCCTGACACACTACACCTTGAGTAACTTGCTGTCCACAATTCCACTGGGACTCTAAATTTTGATATGACACAGGGCACATCCTTATCTCTCTTGGTTTCTTCGTCTATAGTGTCTCCTTAGGGAATTCACCCATTCCAGTGGAATCTATAAGCTAAAGACTCACACTTTTAAATCTACAACCCCAGTCTCCTTTCTGAATGGCAAACTCATGTACTTAACTACCTACATGACATGTCCACTTGCATGTCTACTAGCCATACTAGTTATAACATGGCCAAAATGGAAATATCCACCGCACCCCACCCCCTACTACATCAGCTCTCCTGTAAGGTTTTACTGTCTCAGTAAATGTCCTTACCACATAACCTGTTGTACAGGTCTAAAATCTAGGATTTGGGGATTTTTATTACTTTATTTTCTTTATACTCTGCACACAGCCATACAGGCTTTTTCTCCAGAATGTGTCCTGAGTCCAACTACTACTCACAAATCTTACTGCTAAAACTTGAGCTCAAGTCTCCATCATTGCCTGCTCTACAATGGCCTCCAGTCTCTCTGATCTCTTGCCTTTACAGTGATGTGCCCTTCCCTCACATAGTTCCATCTTCAGAGTCATCATTCTAAAATACAAGGCAGATTAAGTCACTTCTCTCTTAACACTATCCAATGACTTCCCATTAAAAATGTCAAGCTTCTGGCTTTAGCGTAGGAAGCCCTACAGGATCCAGGTCTTGCTCACCTCTCCTTTTTTTTCCTTTCTGCTCTGTGAGCAAGTTAAGCTTGTTCCCTTATCAGGACATTTGCACTTGATTTTCCTTTTCTTTGGAACAATCTTCCCCATTTCTTTTTCCCACCCCTTACCTCCCACTCCACCCAGATTTCTTCACAGCTGCTTTTGTCTTACAGTTCAGGACTAAATACATACATCTCCTAAGAGAGATCTTCTCTGACAACACTAGATAGCCCAGCATCAATATTTACTCACCTTCACATTCCTATTTTAACTTCTTCATAGTGAATATTAATAACATGTTATCTATCTGTTTTATATAAAATTATGGTCTATTTTCCCAATAACAATGTAAGCTCTTCAGGTGGAGGACCCTGTCTTGTTTAACTGTATCCCTGGTGTCAGTTTGTCTTTGGAGTCTCTATATCAGATTAAAGACCTCACTCTCAGTTGCTGGAGTTCTAGCTCTGCTGACACCATAAGTGTCCATTTTACCCTTTGCCTCCAGGGATCACTCATCTAGTTGAAATCATAGCAAATACAGGTGCTAATGTACTTTACCATTTTTATTTGGGAGAATCTTTACACATCCTGTTCTACCTTCTTCTCTTTGGAAGCAGATGTTTGGAAAGCACAAAACTTTGAAGCTCTTTGGATATAGGCTTGTATATCAACCATGGTGTTAGGTAAAATCTCCAGTCCTCTTAGTCTCAATTTCCTTTATATAAAATGGTGATGATTTTACTTACTTTTTTAGAGTTTTATTTGCTGTGATAAAGAAGCAGATTTCATTCCATGAAGGTAGTGATCAAGCAATATCATTGGTATTATTCTTTATTAATTTGTTGTATCTCTAATTTTCTTAAGAAGGTAGATGCCAGAGGAATTGGACTTTGATCCAATCTGTGGACTTCAAGTTCTACTGGCATCAACTAGTCCTGTGAGATGCTGTGTATGACCCCTTTAACAATACCTTTCTCTGAGGCACTTCTTCTTCTTAGGTTTGGAAGCAGATATAGATGAAAACACAGTGAATTTAGAGAGGACTGAGTATAGCCCCATCAACTTGTTTATTGGGTTGCATTGGGCAAGACAGTTAAATTTTAATTTATTCTCACCACTCAGCTTTTATTCTCCTCAGCTGCATAGTGAGAATAATACTTGCAGGCCCTACATCATGGTTTTTATGGTGAACATCTCTGAGTTTGTCTTTTGGGGGTTGTCTCCAGTTCTCCTGGATCTTCCTCCCAATTCTGCTTCCATTTCTTGTCATCCATATGGTGCCTTCAGGAATGGTGAGAGTTCATTAGCCCAGCAGGGGAGGCAGGATCAACAGAACATTTTTTGCCAGGAGTTTTCGAATTGGTAAGTGCAAAGAGAGTTAGTATCTCTGCAGGGCCAGACATTTTAAAATATAAATCTTTGGAGCTGTTGGTAGCACAGTTTCCTGCCAAAGGGAGAAAACTCATCTGCAATGAGTGGAAATCAAAGGCATGTGCAGAGGCCAGGGAGAAGTGATATGGAAAGAAAAAGATTCGGTAGATTCTTTTTACCTAGATGGCATCTGATACATGCTTGATGATTCCTAGTAGGTATCTGTTCTTATCGTTAACAATGTAGTCCTGTTAATGATAGACTCTCTTTGACCCACTCACCTTCTGTCCCATTGTGCCTTGTGAACAGACCTTCTGAGGAAAAGCAGACTGAAACGTGTGCCAGAAGTGCCATGAAGCAGGAAGTGTTTCTGACAGAGACTTCTGGAAAGCTCTCATCAGAGTCAGGCTAAGGGATTAATGGAATTTGGAATTGATGTGTAATGAGAAGAGAGATTAGCAAGGCTGACATGATCAGAATCTCTTTAAGAGTTCTAACTAGTCAGTCTCCAGGGTACCAATTTAAATAATCTTGGTCACATTTCAAATAAAACTTTTGATTGCTACCTCCTTTTTCCGTACTTAACATATGCTATTAGCAGAAGTGGTAGGAGACAGAACATGAGGGAAATGATAGAAAATAGAGTAAGAGTTATAAAGCAGACATTCTAGAAGTGAAGAATATAAACATAGAGCCATTCCTTTTCCCCCTTAAATAAGAGAGGAAGAAAGCAAGCTAGGGTAAAATAATTAGTTTCAGTGTAACATAGACAATCAATTTATGCTTTTTAAATTAATAAACTTTTTTTTACAGTGGTTTTAAGTTCACAGCAAAATTGAGCAGAAAGTACAGAGTTGCCATATCTCCTCCCATTATCAACATCCAGAATGTTATATTTGTTACAGTATTCCTTCACTTAGTATTATACATTTCAGTTTCCTCAATTTCTTTGCTTGGCTTGATAGCTCATTTCATTTTAGCAGTGAATCATATTCCACTGTCTGTATATACCACAGTTTATCTCCTATTGAAAGGAATCTTGTTTGTGTTCAAAGTTTCGCACATTTTGGCAATTATGAATAAAACTAGTGTAATCATCAATGTGTAGGTTTGTCCAGACATAAGTTTTTGATTCATTTGGGTAAATACCTAGAAGCATGATTATTGGATCGTATGGTAAGAGGATGTTTAGTTTGTTGGTTTTTTTTTTAAGATTTTTTTATGTATTTGAAAGAGAGAGAGACAGAGAGAGCAAGCAGAAGGGGAGGGAGACAAGCAGACTCCCCACTGAGTGGAGAGCCTGATGCGGGACTTGATCCCAGGACCTTGAGATCATGATCCAAGCTGAAATCAAGAGTCAGACGCTCAACTGACTGAGCCACCCAGACCCTTGAGGATGTTTAGTTTTGTAGGAAGTTGCCAAAGTATCCCCCAAGGTGATTGTACCATTTTCCACTCCTACCAGGCAATGAATGAGAGTTCCTGTTGCTCCTCATCCCTCCCAGCATTTGGTATTGTCAGTGTTTTGGATTTTGGCTATTCTGATAGGGTTTTAGTGGTATCTCATCATAGTTGTAATTTGCCTTTCTCTGATGACATATAATGTGGAACATCTTTTCATATGCCTATTTGTCATCTTCTTTGGTTAAGTGTCTGTTCAGATCTTTGGCCCATTTAAAAAAAATTCTGTATTATTAGTTTTAGAAGTACAATTTAGTGATTCATCAGTTGCATATAACATCCAGTGCTCATTACATCAAGTGCCCTCCTTAATTCCCATCACCCAATTACCCTATCCCCCCCCACCTCCCCTCTAGCAACCTTTAGTTTGTTTCCTAGAGTTCAGTGTCTCTTATGGTTTGCCTCCCTCTCTATTTTCATCTTATTTTATTTTTCCTTCCCTTCCCCTGTGTTCATCTGTTTTGTTTCTTAAATTCCACATATGAGTGAAATCATGTGGTATGGTATCACATGGTATTTGTCTTTTTCTGACTGACATTTTGCTTAGCATAATACCTTCTAGTTCCATCTATGTAATCGCAAATGGCAAGATTTCATTCTTTTTGATGGGCAAGTAATATTCCATTGTCTATATACACCACATCTTCTTTATCCATTCATTGTCATTGGTCATCTGGGCTCTTGCCATATTTTGACTATTGTGGACATGGCTGCTATAAACATTGGGGTGATGTGCCCCTTTGAATAACTATGTTTGTATCCTTTGAATAAATACCTAGTAGTACAATTGCTGGGTTATCGGGTAGCTCTATTTTTAACTTTTTGAGGAACCACCATACTGTTTTCCAGAGTTGGCCCATCTGTTAATCAGTGCTTGTTTTCTTATTGTTGAGTTTTAAGAGTTCTTTGTATATTTTGGATAACAGTCCTTTATCAGATGTATCCTAAACAAATATTTTCTTCTAGTCTGTGGCTTGTCTTCTTATTTTCTTGAGATTGTCTTTGTAATCTGTTTTCGAAATTGAAAATAAACTATTTCTTTTGATGGGCTTGTACTGATATGCCTCAGGTTTAAGAACATCTCAAGGACATGTATAAACTTCATCACTTGTCCATCATCCACCTCTGATTCTATGGACAGCAGTTGTCTATGCGCCAACTCATGCATACCAGACAGTCAACTATTACTGCCTCTTTCATTCAACATATTTGCCAAAATTAGAATAAGCAGAGATAGATGAAATGCAATGCAGCCTTAAGTGATGTCAAACAGGACTAAGTTCAGCACTTATTTTTTAAATCTTTATCAACATAGCAGAAGTATGAAATGAATTGACTTTATCTCCTCCTGCTGCAACAAAGAGAAGTGCAGTGTCCTTCTTTATGCTGATAACCTTGTTGGATTCTCTAAGAGTGAATTTAAGAAGCAATGTGAGTCCATTGTCATCTAACTTCCATAAGGAACAGCTCAGCATAAAATTCTGCAAAACAACAACAAAAAAATTGTTGTATTTCATAGGTATTTGATTTTAAATGCCCTCAGGCAACAAGTCAATTTATTATGTCTTTTGTAGGGATTCAGTCACTCTGGGGCCACAAGTGGATCTGTTCTCTTATTCAGGCATGCATTTTGCTCCTAATTCATTCTGATGGCTCCTGAGGATATTTAGTTCTTAAAATGAGATATCTGCTAGTTTACATATTGATGTTCTTTTATAGATAAGGCCAACAGCTGGTCATACACACACACACACACACACACACACACACACACACACATTGCTATGAGATAAAAGTTAAGCAGGACTAAATCTTTTTATTTCATATTGCCTGGTTCTGAACTGTGGATTTTCAGACAAATACACATGCTTGAAAGCATCAAACCTCTGCTCTGAAAAAAAAAATTAACTTTACCTTTAGACCTCCCTGCTGCTCTCTACTATTATAGTTAAATTTTAATGCACTGCATATTTCCATTTTTGCCTCAGCTTCCAGGAAACAGAATATCATTCACTCTCAATAGGAATTGACCATTTTACTTGACCCTAGCCTCTTGACAAGCCTCAATTGCTTCTGTGTTTTTTGGATAATTTTTATGGTTATTTATTGTATTCAGAAGTATGTTTCATTTTTAAGCAATTTAAATGATTTTTTAAGAAATTCCAGTATATTTCAATAATTTCTTTCAGCAGATATTTATTGAGTACTATGCCATTAAGTTATTGTCTCTCAGCTCCAAACCTACCCTCTATACTCAGCTTTGTGATGTTGGCTGGGGCTGTGCAGGCCTCAATGTGGCTCCATGTTAGGCTGGCTCCGTGTTGGGCCCTGCCAATAGGGGGTAACAGAGGGAGACCTCCAGGCTTGAAGAGGAAGAAGGGATATTCTCGTTCCTCCAGCTTCCCATGGACTATCTTTCAGCTTTCTGTTCCCAGCATATCACCCAAGCAATACTTCTTCATCTCTTAGCAGTTGTTTTTCCCATAGTAACCGCTGGATCCAATGGGCAGGTAGTTCTTCCAGTGTGAGCAAAGCCCATTTCATCTCACTTACCATCTTGCCAGCCCCAACCTGTCACAGTCTCTCTTTGAAGATCTGGGTGTGAAGCCCACTGTTAGGAGTTAGTTGGACAGTTACGTAGTCAGGGACAGAAAATCTGGAGTCAGGACAGCTAAGATAAACAGCACTAACATCCTGTTTTGCAGCTTAGACAAGACCACACTAGCATTCTATTTTGCAGCCTTTGCAGAAATGACTTCTGCAAAACATCCTGAAATAAGACAATTAACCACAGAGCATTTGTCACTATCAGGGGCAAGGGACAGTTAAGACATAAGCCCCTAGATGTCAACAAAAAAGACCATCAGCACATAGACATTAACCTAATAGGTAGACAGATATGTAACCAAAGCCCTGACTGGCGCAACTTAGCACACCCTGATTGCTTAAGATAGTTCCACGAAAGAGCTCATAAAAACCCCTAAGCCTAGAAACTCCAAGGGCAACCCTCTCGGGTCCCCTCCCTCTCTGGGAACTTTGTACTATTGCTCAATAAACTTTGCTTTGCTGCCCACCATTCTTCTTCTGCTCTACCTCTTTATTCTTCAAAGTGGCATGACCAAGAACCATGAGCACTAAAGGCTGAGGAATCCTGCAGCACAACCCTGTTGCTCCTCAACTCTCAGAGACACCAGCCATGGAGAGCTCCCTCCACAGAGACCAGAGTTTCAGCTCCGTAAGGACCCTCTCTAGGTCTCTAGGATTTATTAATTCCAACACCCCCTTTGTTCCCCCAGCCTGAGAGGTGGTAGCTGCTCCCTGCAGTTGCTATTTCTGAGATACTTGAGAGTTCTCTTTGTATTCTTTCAGGTGCCTAGTTAACTTTATAGTAGTTAATACTTCTTTATATTAAATTCCTTCTCATCAAACTGGTATAATTTCTGATGCCCAGTTGGCTCCTCACTAATGCAGGTGCTTAACATAAATTAGGCATAGTTCAAAGGGCCAGGGAATGGTCCTGACCCAGATAAATCCACTGCTTTCATAGAATTGATCTTCTTGTAGGGTTGGACAGGCAACACACATAAATATGAATTATGACAAATGGTACTTTTCCATTACTATGAAAAAAAAATAAAGCCAGGTAAGGGAGAAGAGAGTGCCCAACTTAGCAGGAAGAGACTGCTCTCTGGGCAGGCCTGGATATTTCAACATTTTTGGAGGAAGTGTCTGATCAAATTATGAAGCCATGTGGAGCGAGAATGTTTGAGGCAGAGAGAATAGCAAATGCAAATGCCCTGGGAGTAAAGCAGGCTTGCTGTGGCCAGGGAATGGAAAGGCCAGTATGTCTCTAGCAAAGGGAGCAAGTGGGATGAGAGATGAAAGCAGAGAGGAAGCTCAAGACCAGATCCTGTAGGGCTCTGGGAGCCATAGTAAGGAGTATAACTTTTCTAAAGATTTTATTTATTTATTATTTGAGAGTGTGTGTGTGTGTGTGTGTGTACATGTGGGGGGAGGGGAGGGTCAAGCAGACTCCCCACTAAACACGGAGCGCGACACGGGGCTTGATGCCAAGACCCTGAGATCATGACCTGAGCCGGAGTCAGACGCTTAACCAAGTGAGCCACTCAGGGGCCCCCACCCCTTTTAAAAAAAGATTTTATCTAACTTTTCATCAAAGTGAAATAGTAAGCCACTGAAGGAGTTTTGAATATAGGAAGCATCAGCAAGTCCTCCATGATCAAAACTTTATTGAGCATGTACTTTGTGCTAGGCACTGCTCTAAAAGCCAGTATTATAGTGGTGAGCAAAACCGATTTATTCCTGCCCTTACAGTGGTGAAGATAGACAAGGAGCTCCTAAGTCAGTATAGAATAGGTCAGATGATAAGTGTTCTGGAGAAAAGTAGAGCAGGGTCACAGTGCAGGGAGTACCTGGAGGAGAGTACGAAAAGGGCAAGGCAAAGTAGGAAGGCCAGTTAAGAGGCTATTGCAATACTCTGGGCAGGAGTTGATGGTGGCTTGGACCATGATGGGGATGAAGATGTTTTTAAAAATGTGGTCAGATTCGAGATATGCTTCATATGTAGGGATGATAGGATTTTCTGATGATTCATCTGGCTCCTCATTATTCTCAGAATGAAGTATAGATCCTGGTCATGGCCTACAAGATTTTGCATAGTCTTGTTTCTGCCATACATTTCTAACCTCCTCTCTTGCTCCTGCCTCCCCATTATACACTGTTCTTTCACTCTACTGAACACTTATCAATTTCCCAAGGAGCCGTGCTCCCACTGCCTGCTGGTCATTTGCATATGCCAGTCCCCCTCCAGGCCTTATTTACCTGTAGACTTTTTCTCCTCCTCCTTCGGGCCACGGCTTACATTTTCCCTATTCACAGAAGCCTTACCTATCTTCTGAAGATGAGGCTATGTGTCTCCCCTATTAGCCTCACCGCGAGGCCGATTTGGTCTTCTGCAGCTAATCACACACCCAGACAGCTGTGCACTCTCTTCTTGTAATCACAATTTTCAGTTTGTTTAGTCATATCATTAATTCTGTTTTAGCTTCAGAGTTCTTGGTTGGGGGAAGAGTTGAGGCAGGGTCCCTTTAGACCACAAACACAAAGCAGTAGAGATGCTTGGTGGTCATCACACCATCCAGTGAATACTTGGTGTAGACATTCCTCAATGTGTTCATATTTAGAAACAATTTTATACTAATGAAGAATTGGATGAGTCACTGAAGTTTTTGTTTGGGGACCTAATGTTTTGCTGTTGTGGCCTTAAAATGCCCTCATTTTCTCAAGATTTTAATTTGTTATGTTCACTTATTTTAATGCTTTGTTTTTATTTCTTGGTTGTGAACATACAACAGCTTTTAATCACCGACTCACAGCACCCTATAGAAAGAGTAATGCTTCTTCTATTAAGACAACATGGAAAATATATCACATGCTCATTTCCCGAAATATGGAGTATCTTCAAACCTTGGAAACGCTTCAGTTCCATGAAATAAATCTCCCCAGACTGATAAATTCCCTGAGATTATCATAATAGATTTGCTAAGTCGACCTGAGGAGGGATTTCTATTTTGAGAGAATACTGCTTTGGGCAGCCAGGAAAGTTTTCTGTAGACATCTTTTGGAGAATGAGATAACTCATATGAACTCATCATAGCCAGAAATAAATATTCTTGGTGCCTGATGTAGGTGCATTACCGGAAGGATGGTAGTCTGGCTTAGCATCACTTGCAAAAATTATTTATGGTTGGCACTCCCAATGTGTTTTTAAAAAAAACCTCTTTTCACATTTGGCTAAATGTGTTGTCTTGCTTTTCACTATTTATTTGAAGTCTACCTTCAAAATGCTCAAAATAAGATTATTGTTGGACAGACCTCTATCTGAAATCCAGGAAATAGTTTTCATTTTGGCCCCAGTTAGAACCCACATCATGTATATTAATGCAATTTTCTCATTCTAAACTACTTTTTGTTTCTCAGTTGCAGCCAGGCTTTATTAACATGCTTAAACCAATAAATCTTCATCTTTACTGGAGTGAGCTAATTGTGTCCTCTAATGAAGAGGTCTGAACTTTGTTTGTCAAATTTATGTTTATGTACTGGCCACCTCATTGAAAGCAGACCAGCTTAAGGAGTATCTTGTCAGAAAATACACTGAATGAGTACTTTAAAAAAATCTTTCTTTGCTAATGACATTTAAAAAAACTTAGTTTTATAGATGTTATTTTTGCTGGAAGTATGCAAACTCTTCCTACTAATATTTACAAATCTACTTCATGATATGCCATTTTGTATTGGTTAGAATGTGCATCTTACCCATAACACTTTCTTATATGAAAATATATAGTCATTAACTTGTTTTATTACTTCCCTTAGAATGACCTGTTTTTCTCTGCTTAGCTAAATCCTCTGTCCCTTTTAGTCTAGGTGAAATCTCACCTTATAGCTTAACCTAATTTTGGCAGAATATTCTATAGATCATGGAGATGTCACTACTAACTGTATTGTGTGTTCTAAGTGGAGTCAATACCAGCCAATATTTCCTGCATGTCAAAGATTTGCCCACTTATAAAAATTAACATACTATTATCTTAACAGAAATTAGAGGTAATGAGATAAGTTTTGTTTGTTTGCTTGCTTTTACAACAACTCTGAGATGCATTGTAGGGGACATTTTTTTGGCCTTTCCAGAAAGCCAGTTACCTTTATCCAGGTAATAGCACTCTAATATATCTTGGGATTTCTCCAGTGTTACATACAGTGTGGGCCTATAACTGATGAGAGTAAATGAGGTTCAGTACCTGAGAAGTCTTCATTGCCTTGGCCTTGGGCTGTGAGGATATTATCTTAAGTTCTGAGGGCCATAGTGATGGGAAAGCATAGTTGAAAATTAAGCCATTTCAGAAGAAAGAAGGCATATGGGAGAGATCACTTCCTGACAGTATGGAGCACCTGAATCCAGGTGTGCCAGAAGCTAAAGACTCCTAGGTTTTTCAATTACATAGTCAATACATTTATTTTATTTTTACATATATTTTTATTTATTTATTTATTTTTGCTTAAGAGCACTTGAGTTGAGTTTTTAAAATGATTTTTGCAATTGAAGGAGCTCTGAATAACTCTATTAGTCCCAGCTCTATAGATGAGGAAATTAAGCTGAGAGAGGTTTAGGACACTGCAGAGCTAATAACAAATGAAACTGGAATTGGCAGTCAGGTGTATCTACCTCCATGGTCCATTCCCTCTGCTCTATTGTAGTGCATGATAGTTTTCTAGTATGCTTTGCCTGATATGTTTTGGCTCCTTCAAAAATTAATTAATTAATTATTTTGGGGGTGGATAAAAACCTTGCTTTGCAGTGATATCATTTTCTACTAATATTTTGGAGGAAGAAAATATGAGGGACACAGAAACACTTACGTTCTGAGTACTTATAACAGAAGCTCCATTAATACTCATTGAATTTTCCAGGGATTGATATTCAGCACATGCAGTCTTTCTCCGTTTAAAGCACCGTGGTTGAAGTCAACACCATTCTTATTCATAGAGAGACCTGCTAATCTTTGAGTCCGTGTTACTCCAGTGTCTCATGTGCGTAATCCCTATCTCCATCAATTTACATTACTTTCCCAGAAACACAAACAAGGGTTGAGTGAGACCTTCCCAAGGACATTTGTATTGAGAAGTACTGGGAAAATTATGCCTACTCCCAGGCTGGATCAGAGACAAGGTTGCAAGAAATATCTGAGTTTCATTCCTGGAATTGTCACTGCATTTCAGGGTAGCCTTGGACATAATTATTTTCCTCTGTTTCTCCTGAGGGAAGATAAAAGAAGTGGGAGAGGAATGAACAAACAGCCTGGGATGAATAAATTTATTCTTTGCAGTGCTAAGTATTGCATTCCCATTTTCCTGAAATTACTGTGAACTCACAGGCCAGATCTCAAAGAGAGCCTTTGAGATTTCAGAAATAGCCCTTTTCATTTATAGCTAGAAGAACAAAAACAAAAACCAAACAAATAGAAAACAAGCTTGGTGCACACACAAAGCTCCAGGCAGGTGGGCCATTCTGGTCAGTTGGTGTCACTTACTAAGACCTAATTAGCTAGGCTGCCTTGGTGGCATATTCAGAAAGGAAGCTGGACTCCTCTGCCTGTAAATGTCTCTATTAACTCAGTGTGTATGTTTTCATTGGCCTTTGGAGAAGACTCTCGGTCTATTATGGTTTTGTTGATGGCTAACAGTGTTCTTGGCGCTGAGTGAGATATGGAAGAAGGTGCAGGATCCGCCCAAGGCACTGCAACCTAAGTTAGTAAAACAAATACCTCGCTATTAGTCTTGACCTTGCTGGAAATTGGGCTTAAATATCAGCGGTGCTAAATTCCAGAATATTTCTATTTATCCCCCTTTGGGATGGGCAGGGATGACATTGTGGAGTAACTGTATTGCTTGGTATGCTTCGTTTCTTCCATTTTTAGCATGTCTGTCAGTCTTCCATACTCCAGGGCTTTTTCCATGCCTGAATTAACCACATACATGGTGTCTCGGCATCCACTTGTTTTGATGTAATATTTGCCCTCATTTTAGTTCATTGTAGTCAAATCTCATTTATCTCCACCCACTGTGGTGGTAGAAAAAAGTAGTGGCTCAGATCAACCCCAAATAATTATTTGTATGTGTGGGAACAGTTTTTTTTCTCTTATATATAATTGTGTGGATGCTGTGGCACTTCAAATAAAATTGTGAATCTTGAGTGTGAAGACCCAGCGACCCAGCGATTGAAAATTAGCCAACCTCCTCTGCCCATGTAGTTTTTTTCCATATAAGTAGGGAAGGAAAATATTACACTTCAGACTCTCTGATGTTCATACCTTTGGGAAGAGTGGGTAAAGTAAGGGAGCTGGTCAGGAGAGATCGATGATGACCAGTGGGACAGAGCCCTGTAAATGGAGGCAAGAAATACATAATTTGAAAGCCCATTTTTATGGCTGGTGTCAGGCTATTGCCAAATGGAAGCTGTATGAGAAAGGAAAAATGGAGCTGTTTACAAGCTGTTGATCTTGCCTCTAATCCATACATAGCTCCTGCTTCTGAACACTCAGAAGGGTGCTAGGTTTGAGACAGAAAGCTAATTGAAGTCTGCTGGTGAGGGCTGTCAATATCAACGAAAATGTGATGGATTATTACCACATGCAATAGCATGGATGAACCTTGTGACCATATGTTGAGCAGAAGAAGCCAGGCACAAGAGACTAGGGATTGAGTCGCTTCATTTCAATAAAGTTAACAGACAAATTAATTTATGATGTTGGAACTCTGCAAAGTGTGACCCTTGGCAGGGGTGGTGACCAAAAGGAGGGGTGATGGTGTGCTCTGGGCTATTTGAAATGCTCTGTTTCTTGGTCAGGGTGATGGCTCTATGGACATGTGTCCCCTTTGTGAAAATGTATCAAGCTGGATACTTATAATTTGTGTATTATTCTGTATATATTTTATATTTGATTTTAAAAGATTATTTAAAATTGCTCATGTCTATTAGAGAGATGTTTGCTTGCACATATATCATTATGGAGCTATTAAAAACTTCTAAAGAACTGTATCTGGTTGTTTTTTCAAATTAGTAGCTGACTGACATTTGATTTCTGGGAGATTTTTGTTGTCAATAATTTCTGGTTACAAAAAAGGAGCCAGTGTGTCTTGGACAGTAGCCTGATGGATACCTAGGTATTATGGGTTGACATGGGCCCTCATCACAGTCAAAGGCAGTTGAGCCAAGAACTGAGTCCTCTTAATGCACTGTCTATGGGCTCAGGAGGAGGGAGGGAGGGCTAGATTATGGCAATTCCATGGTAGACAAAGAAATATGATATTTACTCCATTGCTCCTCAGATCCTGAAATGTGTGGCAGCTACTGTCACCAGAGCCTGTTACACTCCTTCATTCCGTGGCTCACTTCTAACCAGCAATATCTAGGAGGAGAACCTGCCTACTTCTTTCTCTAGAAGGAACATTCTCTCTCTGTCACACACGCATGGGAGAAGGCATTTGAAAGACTATGGTTTACCTGGTTTGTGAGAGATCAGAGAGAAGAAATAGGACAGGAATGAGAAGGAAGACAAGGCAGGAAAGGAAAGGGAAAGGTGAGTAGGTCAAGAGAAATGTGTTGAGGTATCTGGAGGTTGTAAACTTCAAGCAAAGACCAACTAATAATGACAAAAGGGTAAGGTCTTCACACCATCCTATTTTTTTTAAATATTTAAAATACACTTACTATATGCTAGGAACTGCCTTTGTATGCCCTGTATCATTCTATTTAATTTTAATCTTACAGAAGATGAAAACTGAGGAATCAGGAGGATGAACACAGTATGTTTGACTCCAGTCTAACCCCTCCTTATTCACTAAGCTAAACCCTCTTAGTTGGAGCCCACTGATTAGGAGAATAATAATGTAATGTGTTGAGTGCCTACGACATCCCAAGTACCTCTCTTTCACCTTTTATTTTCTTTTAACTTTATCATGGTAAGAACACTCAACACGAGATCTGCCCTCCTAACAAAATTGTAAGTATAGAGCATATTATTATTGACTGTAGGTATAATGTTGTACTGCACATATCTAGAATTTACCCATTTTGCTTAAGTAAAACTTTGTGCCCTCTGATGAGTAACTCCCTATTTCTCTCCCCCTTCCAGCCCTTGGTAACCACCAGACAATATTTTCATTCTATGAATTAGACTATTTTAGTATTTCACATCAATGGAATCATTCAGTATTTATCTTTTTGCGACTAGCTTATTTCACTTAGCATAATGTCTTCAAGGTTCATCCATGTTGTCACATACTGCAGAATTTCATTTTTAAAGGATGAATGATATTCCATTGTGTGTAAAACCACATTTTCCTTATCCATTCATCTGTCAAGGGACATTTAGGTTGTTTCCCCACCTTGGTTTTTGTGAATAATGCTGCAGTGAACATAGTTGTGCTAATATCCCTTTGAGATTCTGGTTTCAGGTCTTTGGGATAAATACCCAGAAATGATATTGATGGATCATGTAGTAGCTCTATTTTTAATTTTTTGAGGAACCACCATACTGTTTTCCATAGTGGCTGCACCATTTTACATTTCTACAACTGTGCACAAGGGTGCCAGTTTGTCCACCTATACATTTGTTCTCTCTCAACATATTTCATTTAAAATAATTTGTTTTTGTTCATGCTGATCAACATGTGCATATGGCTAATTCCGGTTATCTGTGCCCATTTGTATTGGCTATTTGTTACTGGCTGTGACCTTATCCTTTGGGGTTCCAGATAGAGCTGGGTGGGACTGCCTGGAGCTACTCCAGGCCACATGGCCCCTCTGGTCACAAGGACTCATTCCTCCTTGCCATCCATCCTTCCCACCAGGGCTTATCTGGAACTTAACCAGCTCCCAAAGGGAAAGATAGGTCACTGGGCAGATGACCATGTACCTTTAACTGCTGACCCTGATTTGTGTGTACTGGCTTTGAGGAAGGATTCTTGTGGCTTCTTTTCACTCTGAGTTTATATTTAAGCAAAGATTAGATTTGCTACACACTTCTCACTGACACATGAAGGTTTTGGGTGTGCATCATTGGATAGCATCCCACAAAACCAGTGGACTATAGAAGTCAATTGTGCCATGTACATGTGATCAACGTGGAAATTCACATTTGAATGACTAAAATGACTCAAAAATGTTGTAGAGATTAGTTACAGAATCATCACAAGTATTTGAGTATCCATGAGCTGCAAGTATTAAGCCAGGTAATTGTGTGGATTCAGAGGTGTGATGTCAGAGACTGGAATGAAGAAGCAACTGAGATCAGGTTGTCAAATACTATACTAAAAACCAAGCCTGTGCTGAATGAAGGTAATTAGCAACAGGAGTGCAAATAGGCACATGGTAAGATGAGAGAGATGGTCACTTGACAGTGTGGGTAAAATGATCTTGCCTTAACATCTGTTTAAGTGATCATTTCTATATATTTACAAATCAGATACAGTGATAATTGGTGGTTTGTGTAAAGTGTGCCTCAAGTGGCCAATAAGTTAGGTAATGCTAGTTAAAGAAAATATATACAGGTTTCTCTACAGTAGTGTCTTCCCAAGTTTTTTTATGCTAATTGCAAAGCTCCAAGAGATAGGTAAATTTTCTGGTACCCCACGTTTTACACCTTGAGAATATTTTTATATGCAATGTCTTCTGGAACTAATCCTTCGAAAGGCTGGAAACAGTGGTTTAACCTTTTCCAAATCATCTGCCTGTCATTTCATGTTCTCCTTTCTTTTAGGTCTGGAGGAGAAAATCTAGGCAGCATAATGTAGTGGAAAGTTGACCAGAGAGTAGCCCAAGACCTAGGCTCATCACTCAGGGCTGTTTTGATTTCACCTTCTATGAAAATAAATCTACCCCTACTGTCCTCAACAAAGTGAGTCTACTTGAGACTCAGTGACGCAGAGATTTCAGGTTTCCTTAACCAGGGAACAGATCCTGCCATAAACCCTTTAGATGCATTCTCAACAAGCGTTTTCCTTTTATTTTCTCAAAGTACTGATCTCTGAGCCCTTAACTTGTGGCTTATTTTGTGTTTGCCCAGGGCAACACAAGAAAATGTAGATTAGTGCTAGAAAGGTCCTGAAGAGTACACATGTGTCCCAGTCTCCTAGTTGACAGATGAAGAATCTAAACATTCTCTGGAGTTTGACTTTTCCTTGGATTATAGTACTGGTTAATGTGAGGGACAGTGGGGGATGGATTAAGGTCATCTGATTCGGTCTATACTGCTTCCTGTGGGGCATACGGAGACCCTAGGATCACCCTGAGGTTTGATTCCCTTGACACAGGGCTGATCCATGGGAAATGCCCAGGGGAAATGCCTCACTTTCACCCAGATCCTCTTACTCTTGTCAGATATGGCAACACTCAACTGAAATATAGTTGGTTTTCTCTCTTGGGGAAAAATATTCAACACAAGCAATTCGGGTTCAAAAACTCCATCGGCCTATTAGGGATGTATCTAACTCTGTCTCAGAGCTATTAAAAAAAAAAGCCAAAAAACAAATTTTTAAAAAGTCCTATTAACAGATCCTAGATGCTGTTATATCAAGGATCCCAGGAAATGATTGAGTTTAGCACTTGACGGTTACAGAATAAGGGCTAGGGAAAATGCATGGTGTCTCTAAACCTCAGGCAATTTAACTGTGGCTGCTAAGGCATCCACAGAAAGAGTTTTTCAATTGGTATATTTATACTTTCTTTACTTAGTATTGATTCTAAATAAGGATAAAACCCATCCTTGATGGGAAGCCCTATGAGTAAGAACAGATGAATTAAAGTTTGTTTTATCTTCCCACTTTCCTTTCACTGTAGCCAAAAAAAGCCTTCCCTGTAGAGGCGAATGGGATGTATTCTAGAGGAAGCTGCTGCTGCTTTCAGAACAACTAAATGATGAGGTGGTAGGAGAGTCCAGGGTAACAGGGGGGTTGGGTTCTGGTGCAGGTCCCGGTTTCCCTAAGCCTTTTGTATAGAAAGTTGGGGGAAATCGACCAACTTAAAGGTCCGCAGTTCAAACCTCCCCCGCCCGTTTACTGTATATGGATGCCCAGGCCTGTCATTCTCCAAACCTTGTATTCCTCTTAAAACACCTGTTTTTGAACCACTTAGAAAGAAAGCGCTCTATTTTAGGTCTTGCAACAGATTGATTTCATCATATGTATTTGCTCATTGATTATTTGTGGAACTGAGAAGAATCTCTGGGTATTTTGCCTTATGGCAGAAAATGAATAGAGAGAATGAATGATCAAGGCAGGATTATTTAGGCATTGGCTGCTCTTTGTGTGTGTGTGTTGCGGGGGGGTGTGCATTATGTACAAACATCATTAAGTCAGACTTGCTCAGACAGAAATTGTGATGGTTCTCCAAACCTAAGGTAGGGCTCAAGTTTATCTTTACTTCAGCTATGCAGCTAGGTGTGTGACTATGCAGGGAGATGGTATCTGTACTTTAAAGAGCAATCTTTTCCAACTTTCTGGAAATTCTATCCCCACCTACATGTAATCCACCCTGACTTGCAGTTGATTTTCTATATCCTGGCACACAGGCTACTCCCCCCGCAAATGGATACTGCTGGGCTTTGGCTGATATGTTTTCATCCCTGGAGCCCCTTCTTCCTCTTCTTTCTCCTCTGTTACCCTGCTTACCTTATATGGTTCCTTTTAAGTGCCCTCATCCTCCCCCATCCAAGTTCATTGTTCTCCCTCCCAGAGTTCCAGAGTTCCATGGTGATTTACTCCTGCCTCCAACAGAGTGCTTATTTCATTCTGCTTGACATTGTAGTGAGATGTTAAAAGAGGGGTAGTGAGAGAATAGAAAATGAACGGGCTTTGGAATCACAGAGGAGGTTTTAGCTGTAAAACCTGGAAAATTTTAGATGTAAAATGTTAAGCAAGGTTATTGTGTCTGTTTGAATCTTAAGTTTTCTTCTCTCTAAAATAGACATAATAATCGCCCTGCCAATTTTTGTCAGCATACAAAGAGCTAATATATGTTAAAAGCCTAATACAATGCTTCGTACAAGGTAGATAATAGATCTCAGCTGTTATCAGTTACAATGATTTAGGCATTTTATCTTTGTGTCATTTTCTTAGTGTTTGCACAGAGTCTGGAAAACCAGCTGTTTCAAAATTGTTTGTTGAATAAAGAAATAACTCCCTTGATATATAAAGTTCCCATTATACCGATAGACCTGCTACAAAATTTCATAAACTGCTACTAAATAAATCAGGAAAAGAATTGTTTGATAAGGTAAGCAGAGGTGAAAGAATATGATGATACAGTTGTTCTGGACTATTTAATTTATTCACCAAAGTAGCAATTCCATGGGGCAACACAGGGGATTTATTTATTGAATCATGTCTATCTTGAGAATTTTCAGTGCACTGGGCTCTGTATTTGGAGGACAGCAATGGTCAGCAATAAGAACTGATAATTACTGATCATCAAAGATTCTGCCTGGGCATGGGATGGTGGTTGAATACAGGCAATACCAACAATAACTTTTTGAGGTAGATAGTCATGTTGTCCTCATTTCACAAAAATGAAAAAGAAGCCCACAGAATGGAATAACTAGTCCAAATTTATTAAGGTCTAAATGGCAGACACTGTACTCAAACCCAGGCACTCTGGCTCACCAAATCCACTGTGACCACCACGCCCTGTGAGATTCTGTCCTCCTGCAGTTTATACTCTAACTGAACAGTCTGTTGATGCAGAGAAATACATGCTCCAATCCAAGGAACTCACGCGATTTGAAGTACAGAGGGGGTGCCATCTGAAAAGCAATGATTTGCTAGGCTTTCTTTTTTCCCCCCAGCTACTTCCTCAATTATACTTTAAAGTTTCTTGACTCATGATTGGTGGGTTTTTCCCTCACTTTCTCATAGAACTACTATGATTCATTTAGCTGGAGGTTTCAACTGGGAGGGAAAGTACCACCCTTTGGTCGTGTTTACTCATTGGCTGTCCATAGGGGTTGCATGTGGTCAAGCAAAGAAGTCAAATACTTGATTGTATTCGGAACAATGCTGCTGCTGGCCTCCAACTACATGGCTCTTCCGCTCTCTCTGGGTTCTCCAACAGAATTCTGCAAACAGTGAGCAGCTACTCTCACAATACCTTCTATACGAACTTGGATTCTTTCAAGGCCAGCTCTGGAGAGAAGATGGAATTAGTATAGCAGCAGACGGGTGGCCAGCCTTATTCAGATTCTCCAGGTACATTTTTTAGAGCCACTTCAAGAAGCCATTAGAGAAAGAAAGGAGAAAGGAAAATCACATGGGTATCTTTCTCTCACTTGCCTGATACAGAACTTGACATTGTGCCATTATAGTGACCCATATTAGATTCTTTGTAGAGAAGAGCTTTCCCTGAATTAAGGATTTTAGTTTTCTATTATATCGATTTATTAGTACCTTGTTTTAGAGTACTAATGCATTCACACTTGATTGCCATTTGGCAGGGGGAGGGAGAGAGAGAGTTCTGATAGAGAGATGGGGGAAGGAATCCAAAGCATGGTGGAGACGAGCTAAGGCATGCTGAAAGGCATTGATGAACCAAGGGGAATAACATCTTTCACAGTTGGGAACGAGGGATTGGGAAACAAAGCAAATCCCCCTTTACCTTAGGCTGGTCCAGTTGTCTTGCTTACAAATCTCCCTCCCTCCCTCCCTCCCACCCTTTCTTCTCTAGACACAGTACAAGGCAAATCACCAAAATACAAAGAGAAAGGAAGCTTGGTTCCTCCTCCTTCAGGTTCACAATCTAGCAAAGGACACATGTGTGCACAATTCAATCTGCAGAGGGCCTGGTTTTAGAAGGAAGGTGTACACACGGTGGCATGGAACCTTGGTGCTAATTTTCTTTTTCTCTGGATCCTGAGAAAGTGAAATAGAAGATGGAGAGGAGGCTTGGCTGGGACTCAGGGTGGAACTCCTGTTCACCTTCTTGTTGGTGGAGTGGCCTCCGATGTGTTGTGCTTGCCCTCAGCCTGGGAAACCTGCAAGCAGGGCCTTGGCCCTGTGGGAATTGGTGTGACCTGTATTGCTGAGTAAATCTGGCCAAAGCAGGGGTGTGCAGGTAGATAATAAGAATGCTAGCAATGACAGCTCACTTTTCTTTTTTTTTTTGCACTTTTTATGTGCCAGGCACTGTACTAGTCTATTTAATGATCTCGGCAATCCTGCAAGTACTTTTATTATTCCCATTTTACAGATAAGGAAACTGATGCTAAGGGAAGTTCACTAATATGCTCAAGGACACACAAGGTAAGTGGCAGAGCTGGGATTGCCTTCAGTAGTCCAACTCTACATGCTAGGCCTTAACCATCATGTTCCTGACTATCATAGCACAAGTACTTCATAGCACAAGTAGGTGGAGTCCCCCTTTGCAAGTAACTCTAAGAGCATACCATGCTAGGGATCCAGAAGGGTCAGTAAGAGTGCTAATCATTAGAAAGGGAAGCATGTACCATCCTGGGAAGTAGTGGCCTTTTGGTTCTAGGGGAGAGGACCATTAGTAGTGGTTGGGAGCAGGTGTGTGGTTAGAACAACTGGAATGTTGTCTTCCCAGTGGTCTAAGAAACTGAGTGTTATATCCTCCTTTTTTTGAAGAGGTGATGTGGTATGTTCTCTAGGCCTAAAATCTCTGTTCAGCCAGACAGGCACCACTGTCATCATTTTAATGTTCAAATCCAACATTGGTATTAATTAAATAGGAAAGCAATAGTGATTTTTGTGTTCAATAGGTAAGTTTAAACAAATATTTTTATTTTGTCTGTGGGAAACTATAATAAAACAGAACTAGCCTTTCAAACACAGGTTGCACTATATAATTAGGTAGATAAACATGGCTGTAGAAGTTGGAACTGCATAAACCTTGAACAAACAGCAGGGAAAAGAATATTCTAGTCATCTTTTGGTGAGGCTTTAAGACCATGGCCAAAGGAACAATGTTTCTTTGATGATAGCTTTATCCCTAAGCTTTAGCAAGTATGTGACTTTGTATAATGCCATGAAAGAGTGTTTTCAGTTGAAGATGGCCAGCATGCATTTGACTTCTGACATCAGTACTAGAAGGCACTGCCATAAAACCTCTTATTCATTTAATTTTTCTAAAGTATTGAGCACTGGGTGTTACATGCAACTGATGACTCACTAAATTCTACCCCTGAAACTAATACTACACTTGAATTTAAATAAAATCTTGAAAATATAAAAATAAAAAATAAAATTGTGATGGTCAAGATAAAAATAAAGTATTGCCTTGATTTTAGAGACAAAAGAAACACAAATTGAGGTACAAAACAGAAGCCTGACTGAATGTTTTGTACACAGGGTTTGGGTCTTTCCTTTTTTTTCTTTTTAAAGATTTTATTTATTTATTTGACGAGAGAGAGAGCACAAGTAGGCAGAGTGGCAGGCAGAGGTAGAGCAAGAAGCAGGCTCTCCACTGAGCAGGGAACCCGATGCAGGGCTCGATCCCAGGACCCTGAGATCATGACCTGAGCCGAAGACAGATGCTTAACCGACTGAGTAACCCAGGCACCCAGGGTTCAGTTCTGTCTTGAAAAGGAGGGATTATCTGAAAAAATACCATTCCTTTTCATGTTGCGTCTCCCCCAGCCTTTTTATTGAACTGAGTTGTAGAGAGTCTACTCAAGCCAGGTTTCTCCTTCATGAGCCTCCCAATCATCCTGCCAATCATTTTATGTTTTTTAATGAGTTGGTATGTGCTACACAGGTAACTGAAAATAATGCTGCAATAACACCCTTGCACAAATATCTAAGCATCAATGAGTAGTCCTGTGGGAGAGAAACTGAAAAAGTATAAATGCATTTGAATTTGAAGAACATTACAAAATTATACTGCAAAAAGGCTGTTCTCCTCCTGCATAGGGTGCATGATAGTGTCCATTTCTTGCCCTTGCACTTTTGCCAACACCAGATACCATCTTTTTGATTTTTGTAAATCTGGCTGGTGAAAAATGGCATCTTGGTGTTGTTCTAATTATTTCTAGGGGCACCTGGGTGGTGCAGTTGGTTAAGTGTCCCACTCTTGGTTTCAGCTCACGTCATGATCTCTGAGTCATGAGATCAAGCCCCATGTTGGGCTTTGCACTCATCGTGGACTCTGCTTGATATTCTCTCTCCCTCTCCCTCTGCCCCTCCTGCTTGTGCTCTCTCTCTCCAAAAAAATAAATCTAAAAAAAAAAAATTATTTCTAGTTCCTCAATTACCACAGATTAAGTATATTTTAATGTTTATTGGTGATTTGCCGGCTTTTTTTGAACTATCTGTTCGGATGTTTTGTACATTTCCCTAGTGGTCTTGTTACATTATTCTTAGAGCTTTGAAAGAGCTTTTAGTATTATGAGTATTGATTTTTTTTGAGAATATTTTCTCCCACTGTTCCTTGTTTTCTAAAGATCTTTATGATGTCTTTCAAAGTATCTAAGTTGAAAGATTTAGGTAGTAAAGTCTACCAATATTTGTATTTATGTCCTCTGAGTTTTGTGTGTTGCTTAGAAAGACTTTCCTATGTATTTATAGAAAATACATATATATTAGATATTTATATATTCTGTAGTTTTTTCTAGTGTTATATATTCATAATTCAAGTCACAATTTATTGTCTTATTAGCATGTTTCCTTCTAATACTTTTCAAAGCTTTCTTTTATACATTTCAGTCTTTCTGTTGTGTATATAATGAAATAGCTTATTTTTTTCACATAGAATCTAATTTTTCCAACTACATTTTGAGTAACACATAATTTTACCTACAAATTGAAGTGTCACCTTTATCACATAATAAATTCTTATAGATGTCCATTTCCAGACTTTTATATTCTGTTCCAATTTATTTGTCTATTCCTGACACAGTCACCACAGTGTTTTAATAACATAACTTTATATTTGATTTGATCCATTGTTTTGTTTTGTTTTTGTTTCAAAATTTCCTGGCTGTTCTTAGACAGGCACTCTTTTGGTTAACTTTAGGAACAGCTTAGTAAATGTCCATTTGAAGAATCTCCATGGAGTTTTGATTGAAATCACATAGTGTATGTAGACCCCCCTGGAGAAAAGAGAGTAATCTTGCCAAGTAAGGGTGTCTACTCACACTGGATGTCTGCCAGAATGTTATCAAGAGCTGGTACCTCTGAAATGTTTGAGTTGCTCCACACACTCCCAAAGTCAACACTGAAGAAAAATATTTCTGTTCCCTCTCTTAATGAATGTTAAGTCCAAAGCCTGTCTCATTTTATCTATGAAATGAAACTAAGATCCTGGGATGTTTGCCTGGTTAAGTTCTGGGCATCTCCTTTGAGAAGCTTTGCTGTCTGGCTCCAGAGGGGGTTCACAGTGGGATATCTACACGATGTCAGAGTGTGAGAATAATTCCAGAAACCAAGGACTAGATTCATTAGATTAGATTCATCACATTTTCAATGAAGACCAATTTTAATCAATTCTGTAGCTTTTATCTAAGGCTATACAAACATTCCCAAGAGTGCCACCCAATCCAGTTAGTTCTCATTCTGGAAAATTATCAGTAAAATTCAACAAACAAAACCTCACAAATATGTTAACATTACACACATCAAATTATTAGATAAATTAATAAACTTTTCACTTTTTCTTTCCTTCCTTCCAACAATGCCTTCATTTATTTTTAAAAGATTGAAAAAAATAGGTACCATTCCCCGAAGTACAGTTTTTACTTATTACAGCATTGTGATTCTTACAAATTGCAAGCAATCTAAATGTTCAAGCAGCTTGGTAAATACATTTTGTATATCCATATAGCATTATATTATGCAGCATGTTAAAACAATGAGAGATTGTTTGTAATATGTAATGTCATGAAAGGTGTGGGATATATTATTAAACAGAGATGAATCAGTCTGTAGGACAGCCTATATAACACGATCCATTTTTGTTTAAAATAATTTTTTATTAAACACACACAGACATACCTAAAAACATATAAAAAATAATCACTGAATCTTAGAGTTGGGAAGGATAAAATTATAATTCTACCTTATGCATATTTATATCATTTAAAAATTTTATAGTGAACATATATAAGTTTTATAGTGAAAAATAATAAAGATTTTAATTCTGGAAAATGAGATTTTAGATTATTTATTAATGCTCTTACTTCCTACAATAACCTTTTCTCACTATTATAGGTTATCAAGAGTTGAGTGTGCCGCAGAAATCGTATGTTTTATTCCATTACAACCCCGTCTGTAGATTCATTTCAGGAGTATTACCTGTATCATAATTCCTTGAGCTATCACTAAGTGCCTCTCACAGAACTAGGTATATAAATTGCCTCCGTTAATCCTCAGAACTGGGCTGGATATTATCCCCGTTTTACAGATAAACAAAACTGAATTTTAGAGAGATTAAGTTACTTGCCAAAGTCCTTCAGCCAATTAATCAGCATAGTAGGGAATCAGACTCTGATTCCAACCATGGCTTCTCCCAATATCCTACAAAACAATTTCCATAGGGAAATTAATAAACACAAACCAGAGAGACTTTTCAAAATTCAAGGTCACAACCTTCCCATATTTCTTTTATAGATGAACTTGGTAGGGGTGCCAAAGTATCAGAATGAGTAAAGTGCAGATCCACTGAATGAAAACTTTATGATATGACGTGGGCTCCTTAGATGATTGTAATTCAGATGCCGGGTTAAGAGCCACCAGTGTGTCACACCATGCTGCCCCTGAGAGACAGGGCTATATATTTACACGTACACACACAGGCACACACATACACCTGTATAATACACCAGCTATTGTGCTGGGGTTCTTTTAGGTTCCTCTGTTTTCTTCTCTGGTTTCAGCCTGTAGACTTACGTCCTGCATTAGAATGTTGTAGAACACAACTTAGGCATCATCGAATGTGGCCATGAAATATTGCCAGTGAAAGTTTTATTTCTACTTTCCCACCATTCAACTTCTTAATCCACTGATCATGAGAAGTTACTTTACTTGACCAGAATTTGAGTTGAAATTTTGTCAAAAAATAAAGAAAATCCCCAAAGGGTAAACTTTCTATTACTGTTGTGAGCTTTCTAAATTATAGAACATTCAGAGAAAATGTAATAACCTTGTGAAATTGGCTATTAGACTATGTTTTATTCATCTTTGAATTCTAAATGCTTGCATGACGTGAACTTGATGCTCAATAACTCCCTTGAAATGGACTATTTCTATTTGTCATGAGGGAATACTTCAGACGGTCTTTCAAGTAATCTTCCCCATAACCTGCCTCCTCCCCAAATTAAGTGACTTGCACAAGGTCTCTTGCCTTTTTAGTTGGAGAGCTGAAGCTAGAATCAAGGTCTTGCGTCTCTAGAACTTTTATCTTTTTTCAAACCATCACAGCCCAGAATTGTTAAAGCCATGTTTTATTTAATTGAAAAAAGTGCTATAGGATCATGGACATCCCTGATGACAAACCAGATCTTAAGTTTGGAAGTTCATGTGAATAGAAGTTCAAGAATGGAACTATATTTCAGTAGTTTGTGGCTTAGAAATTGAGTATTTTTATGTTGACTTCTTTATATTAACTGGATTTCCATGACTCTGTCCCCTTGGATTGCAGTTGTAATTATGTAGCAGTTAACATATTCTCTGGGTCCAGCATATCCCATAATTAGCTGTGTTCTCTCCACAGCGTATGACTCAACCCCATGTGGTTCTTCTATATCAAAGGCAGGGTGGCCAGAGTTTTTTAACCACAATACTTGAGCATGTAGTGGCAGATGGCTGCATAACCCAAGTGCATCGGGTCCTTTTGAAGAGCAACCTCACCAAAAACAAGCAAACAAACAAACAAAACCAGATCTTGAGATTTATTTTTGAAAAAAAGAAAGAACCTTCTTGGGAATGTTTCCAAACACTGCATCATTTTAAAAGAAAAGCATGTCTTTTTTTTTTTTTTTGAAGAACTAAAATAGAAATAAGAGAGTTAGAACTTTGAGGTCAGCCTTCATCAGGAAGGAGGGCACTTCCTGGTCTCTAATCAAAGGTCTACAGAGGTTTATTTAGTTGAGCTAGGGCATTGGGTATAATGTAGTATGTAGCGGGAAGACCATATAACTAGGGGTCTGGAGACCCGATTTCTGGTCTTTGCTCTGCTGCTAATTAGGTTTCTAAAGCTTTCTGATCTTTGGTGAATCCAGCTGCTTCTATCTGAGATCATTTATGAAAACCCCTATTATAAATGCAAGATCTTATGTTATGAGACAAGCTGAAAAATAGAGCATTTCAGGCTCCCTGCTGCACAAACACATTAATCTACATCTACTTGGGAAGAACCCCAAAGAAGGAAAAGACTCAGTAGCTGCCCTGGTAAACTCACTATAGGCTTAGCGAAACACACCACCAGGAAGTTCCTTGATATATTAGTAATACCATATCAGAATGGAGAATGTTTCACCAGAATTCCATTGGAGAAAACAACTATATTTGTTGGGAAAAGCACTTAGAATGAAAGGCTATACCCAATGGGCGTAAATATGGGCTTTACTGCCCTGTACTGCTTAAGGGAACAAATTTTCTTGCCACTTTCCAGGGGGGAGGAAAATAGGAAAAGAGAGAGAGGGGGATGGGACTAGTGTGATGGTAGGAGTGCTACATGGTCTGCAAGGTGACACTGCCCCGTGACCCTCAAATATTGACTTTTCTCAAAAACACATAAATGTTGGTGTATGTGTGTGTATGAAGATGGGAAGAAGTAGTTAGAGAAGTTATGAAGGGACCCTATGTTGCTCTCATGTTAATTCTGAGTGGTGTCAAATTTGTGTATAGGAATGAGGAGGTAGAGAGAGAAAAGAGAAAACCAATCTTGGGGACTGGCAGGAATATAATGAGAGCTCTCGATTTCCAATCTATGGAATTGTACTTCAGATCAAAGTCAAGATCTCAAAAAGTATTTATAACATAAACACAGCAGCTAACACCTATGATTCGTGCACTTTCTAGATTCCAGGTACTGTTCCAAGTGTTTTACATGTATTTCATATATACATACCTACAAGCAAAGAATATTCCTTTTAATCTTTACACTGGGCCTATGAAGTGGGTATTATTATCTCAGTTTCACACTTAGAGAAATTAAGACTCAGAGAGATTACATAAATTGTCCAAGGACATATAGGTATAAACTTAATGTGGATTCCAAATATATTGGAACATTAATGTATTAATTATTCATTAATATAAAAATGTATCAAGTATTACATCTGCTAGACATCAGAGGATGTACAAAGATGCTTCTAAAGTAAATCTTGCCTTGGCATATTTATTTTGTCATCTAACAGGAGCTATAGGATAAGGACAGAGCCATGTTATCAAGACAATATAAGGCATGAGGCATGTGAGAGGTTTAAATGCTTTCAATTTCAGAGGAATCAAAAGATCTAATTCTCCCCACCTCCTGGTATATAGTGTGAGTCCTTTTCTCTAGTGGTGTTGGAGATTAGCTAACATATTCTGGATGTAACCCAAAGTCAGATGTTCTCTCGTCCAGTGCCATCAATCATGACAAGGAGTCCACCTCTTCATCAGTTTCAATACTTTGGCAGCCTCTACTGAAAATCCTAGAGATTATGGGCTGTGGTCGCCTCAGGAAGCACACTGCATTTCATCCTGCACATTCTCCAAATGACATTTTTTTTCTTCAAGCTCCCTCCCCAGATTAGATTCCTGTTTTTCCTCTCATCTATCACATTCTTCCTCCTTATCTCTTTTGGCTGCCACTTCTGCACATTCCCTTCCCAATCCTGCCCTGAAGAGATTTTAAGGCAATATTTTCTGTGAAGCAGATCTCTTTAAGGGATGGATTTCTTATTTTGTTACAAGCAAAACAAATTCTTCCTCACATAGAAATTTCTTCCATGAATATGTAGACCTGCTAGAGCCTTCCATTTCTCAATGGTCCCCTATTTTCTGAGGCTTCCCCAAGATCTGCATTCTCTAATCCTCTTCCTTGACCTCAGCTATCTTGATATTCGACTGCTCATTAGCTCACCATTTTCCCTACAAATAAGATAGGGGCGTATGGATGGTATGGGAAACTCAAATCAGCCAGATGTTTCATGTGCAACTTCCATAAAATATTTGGAGGGAGAAACTACAATGACAATTAGAGGTGGCCTGGCGGTTGTCATTTATTTGATTTTCCTATTTCATCAATTGTAAAGTTCACTTTCCAGAGGAAAAGGGGACACTCCTAATATATTGGCATGATATTCTAAAAATAATTTTGTATGCTGGAGCCAGTACTGACCCTGAAGTCACAAAGACTGTATAAATCTCAGCTCTACCAGTTCACAGTTTTCTAACCTGGGCAAAATTATACCTAACCCCTCTGAATTTCAGTTTTCTCACCTGTAAATTGGCATGATAAAACTGTACATACTTCATAAAGTTATTGTGTATCTAGAATACGGTAGGTGCTTAATGAATGGAGGCAGTTGATTACACTGGGAATCTCAAGCATGTCCATTAAGGAAAACAACTCTTGCAAAGACATAAAAATTCTCCAATTCCCACATTCTCTTTGACCTTCTAATATTAGAATGTGGCACATGGGTTGGCTATCCTTTGGTTTAATCCAGTTACAATTCCATAGATATATAATAGGAGTGTTTACAATTGAATCGCAAACTCTGCCAACTTAGAGAAGCCTAGGATTGGCATTCATAGTTGGAAAAAAAAAAATCCCACCCCTGGGTCTCAGTTTCATATCTTTGCAATTCATTTCCTGAGAAGCTTTCCAACTATTTGATTTTCCATAGCTTCCGGCTTTGTTATTAGTTACGGGCCCTGTTGGGCTTATCACCAGTTCTAGGAGTTGCTGGCTCAGGTGACTGTATGTGGTTAGGGGTGGGGACAGAATGTGGGGTGGGAGGGCTTTCCAGTTCCAGGGGAGAAGATTATAAGATGCTTTGTATGAGAGCTCTGTGAGGAAGTAAGTAGGGGTCCACAAAGAAAGTGTGATTGAATTTAATAAAATTTAATAAAAACTTCCATGTAAAGTGAAGATCCACATTCATCTTTGTGTTTTACGTGGGAGATTACAAGGTAAAAGCCTTTGAACCAACTTTTCTGGCTTGTATTGACTTGAGATACCTGGTATCTTATATGAAAAGCGTAAGAAAAAGTGATCAAGGAATAATAAGTAACTGCCATTATTTATTGAACAGTTATTAGTTTCCTCCTAAATTGTATAAAGTAGATATTCTTAATTTCCATCTACAGATGAGGGTTATGAGGTTTAGTGATATTACATGATTAATCAGCAACTAAGAAGTTATTCCCAAGAATCCATCAATTCAACAATTTCCTCCCATCTAAAAATATACAGTAAGAATTATTCAGTGATATCACTTGCCTTTATTTTGTCCAAATAATTTCAGAAGACATTTTACCAGTGACTTATATTTAGGACTGCTTAACTATAGAAGAATCCAGTTTGAAAGGTGTGAAAATTACTTAACTGTTTCTATATAACCAAGTAGCTGGTCAAGACAGCTTCTAAAATCCCTTTCTAGGAAAAAAACCTTTTTTTGATTCTACAAAACCCAATGCCTCTTAAAAGCACAGAGACAATACTAATGAAATATATTCAGTCCCAGAATCCAAGGAAGTCTTAAACAGATTCAAGAAAAAGATAACACCATCCAAAGAAAATGTGATCTGATCCTTTCTAGAATTTAGCTTCCTTTAGGGTATGAAATCTTGTCTTTGTGTACTTCAAAGCGCCCATCAGTTTTAGTGGAGAGTGTGCCTTTAATGAAGTTTTATCAAATAAATAGCGTTTAACCATCTCAACATCTCAGAATGTCTTCATGTCTCCTTATGATTGAAGCATTTTGTCCCAAGATAAATAAACAAACAGACATGAGACATAACATGGATCAACTCTCCTCCAAACATAAAACATAGGTCAGTAAATTAGGGAAAGTGAGATTATGGTTGAGAGTTTACTGTATTAAAAGATGGGAATTCACATTATTGACCAATGGCCATTTAGCAAGATTTTCTCTAGGTTAACTCCTTTCCCACAGTGGTTATTTCCATTTTATCAGCAAAGAAATGGAGGCTGAGAGACATGTAGCAGAGCACCTAAAAATATGCAACAAGGTGAGTGTAGATAGGCAAGATTTAAATCTTGCTACTTAACCCACTAGAGTGACCCTGAACTCAGTTCCTTCCACTACACCATTCTCTCTTCTAGTACTGAAAATCAGTCCTGAAGTTCAGGATAACTTCATCTTATAGAGATTGAGCATAGATGAAGAATGATCCCCTTGAGGTATCTGGACCAGCAGCATCAGCCATATACAGGACCTTTTAGAATTCAGCACCTTGGAACTTCCTCCCTCCCTCCTGCATCTGAATCTACCTTAAACATGCACTGTCTGTGATTTGTATATAGATTAGTATTTTAGAAGCACTGTCCTAGAAGTTACGCCACCCCCCCCCCGCCGAAACATCTCACAGGGTGTTTTTTTTAAGAAGATAAAACAGGATTGCGCTTTTTCAAATAGGTCTTTCCATTCTTGGTAATGAAAAATAGTTTGACTGTTATGATTTCTGTCAGGAATATGGCAGAAGATCAAAAATGTGTGCTTTGGAATCATCCACTAATTTATTCTGCCAGATTGCTTTTATGTTATCAGTGCCGAGGAAATTAAGCCTCGACAGGACAGTTTCTCACTGGAGGCACTGACATTCACAATCTTTTCTGTAGAAGGGGAAGCAGATGGGCCTGGACATAGATATTATGCATTCTGATAGCGAAGAGGCAATCTTTCATGAGCTGCCCTGGAGCAAAGTGGGAAGAGTTCTGTGTTAATTTTTTAATGTCTTTTTAATTAAAAGTGTCAAGCGGTAGTCCCTGAGTTTCACTGAGAGAACTGGATTCTTCTCTGTCATCATCTTAGAAATGAAAGCCAATGTCAAGGAGCCATTTATTTTTCTTAGTCTTTGTTTCTGGTTTCCTTGTTTCCGGTCATCCTATTTTTGGTACATTTCACGGTGAAACTCAGTTATCATTATCTGCTGACTTTCAAGTTTGCATTTGAAGTCATCTTGAAACAAAAAACAGATGCCCCCTGGTATCAGCTAACCATGGCCACGGTACTGCTGCATAATAACACAAAACGTCCCTGGCTTTTCAACAATAAGCATGTATTTCTCAAGCTGTGTCTGCAGAGGTGGGGGATTTGGCTCACCCAGAAGGAGCCTGGTTAGGACTGCTGCCTGCTGTAGCTCTGATCCACAAGTCTTTCATCTTCCTCCTGGGACCTGCAGGTAGAGCATGCTTTTCTCATGGAGATGGCAGAGGTCATGAAAGAAAGCACAACCAAGCAAGGCCTCTGATTGCCTTGTCTCGAAGTCGAACATGACTGTCACCACTGCTTCGTTCTGTTGACCAAAGCAAGCCATGAGGCCAAAGCCAAAGTCAGAGGGCAAGGAAATGTATTCTACTTCCTTTATGGGTCGAACTACCAATCATATGTGGATAGAGGGAGAGGTGAAGAACCGGGACCATTACTACAATCTATACAATCTACCACACTGCCTGTTTTGTTTCCTGGGATTTCTATTACTCAAAGATTCCTAGCTTCATATTTCTGATGATAGTAGGCATTGTGATGGATATTGCATGGTTTCCTTCCCATGTGCTGGAAAGGGGTCTACTTAGCACCTCGAGCTCGATTTATTCCAGGCTTTTTTCATGCTCAGAGTTAATGTGACATTATAGAAAACCATGTCATGCTAATTACAAAATCATTTTAGCTGCCCGATATTATGGATTTTTTTCCCTTGCCTGATAATATAGCCTTTCAGAGATGGTCAGATCACACTGGGGAGAATTAATTGCTCATTGTAAATTGTGGTGAATAATTCAAACTCTAGTCATGAATCTGTCGAAAAATAAGTTCAAGATAGGGAATCCAAGAAATTTTTCTATGTATTAATAGTATTAAAATACAACTTTCCAACAACTCTTTCATATTATAAAACAAACTTTCTTAATTTTCTGCTTGAAGTACCACATGGAGAAAATATTTTCCATAGTTTTGGAAAATGACAAGAAGACTACCTTAAAGGTAAAGCAGGCATTATGATTTGAAGATCCTGTACCCCTTACCCCAATATCTCCATCCCTGCTCCCAGTGTCTAAAGTGTCACCCTTAGAGAGTTACTCTTTGGGCTAAGATTTTATTGATTTTTAAGACATTTACCATATATCTATGTATTCTGTCTCCCCAATTCATGCACAGGAGACCCCCCCAAAAAAATCAGTTATCAAAACATCAACCTCCAAAGAAGACAACCTTTTACATCCTCTTTCACTTTAGCTACCTTTGTTTTATCCTCTTCACCGCAGGTTGGGCTGCAGTTTTGCGTTGTATAACCAAAGGCCTCGTTAAAAATTATAGCTCAACAAAAGAACAATTTTTCCTTAGGATCAATCGTGTTCTTTTCCTAGAATCATACTTTATGGGATTGTTGTGAGGACTAAGTGAATTAACACATGCAAACCACTTAGGGGAGTGCCAGACACAAAGAATATCATTACTAATAATATTTTGCTATAGCATCTGCATCACTTTACTGCATTTATTTTTGAGGTTATCTGTCTTATTAAATATGGGTTTTTTGATATACCTAGAAAAATCCATGGCTAACAGTATGTGCTACATATTTATTAATGGAATGAATTTGTTGAGTATTCATTATGTGTAATAACCATGCAAAGCACTGGATATGCAAAAAATAACATAGCTGATATCTGCCCTGGAGGAGGGCATAGTCTATGAGAAAAGACACTTTTCTATGGATCATAGAATTAATATGAAAATAAGTAGAATAGAGGAATATAAAACATAGTATGGGGAACTAGAAGCAAGAAGGACACTCAGATGACCCAACAGCTTTGTCCTGGATGGCAGGAATGTTGTCTAGGAAATTAAAAAAATGAGTTAGAGCAGTGCTTGTCAAGTTTAGCATGAATACGAATCACCTAGTCAGGTTGTTAAAACACAGATTGCTGGGCCCCGTGCCCAGAGTTTCATGAGCCTGAGAATTTTCATTTCTAGTAAGTTCTCAGATAATGCTATGATGCTGGTCTAGGGAACGCACTTTGAGAACCGTGAAGGAATGGGGAAGTAACACTCTAAATAGAGTCAGTTCTTAAAGCTCTTGTCATCATGTAGGGAACAGGGAAGTGCAAACACTGAAAGAGGTAGATAAGGCCCCTCTCATATAAAGTGATTCACATTTATTTTCATATATTCTTGCAGCAAGTTTATGAGGTTTATTAGGCAGGGTAGTGTCTAAGTAGTGCTGCCATGCCAAATTAGCCATGAAATCTCAGGATTAAACATGCACACACACACACACACACACAGGGTTTTTCTTTTCTTTATGTAGTACAGGTAGACGGAACTCTGTTCTACACAGTCACTCAGGGAGTGTAATGGATGCTGTGGAACCCCCCCCCCATAGGGCTTAGATACTCAATCCTTTCATCTGTTGGGACTTGTTAACAGCTGAAGAGAGATGCCATGCCCAAAGGCATGTTCACCCACAGGCAGCAGTTGGGCAATGTGGGCAATACAGATCTGGTCCATTTACCATGCCAAAAGGCATGGCAAGGAAGTCACAACTCTGAAAAGCCATTTCAGCTCTAGAACTTGATTGAATTGGACTAATTTAAACCTGGACCCCAGTGGATTCCTGTCTTAGGCCAGATTCCCCAGGAAACAAACTGACATTTTTTGCTCAGGAATTTTATTGGGGGAGTGCTCTAGGTATCTGTATCCAGAGAGAAGAAGACAGTAGCACTGGGCAGAAGATATGATTGGATTTAGAGGCTGGAGCTGACATGGGTGCCTACACCTAGCAGGGATGCTTAGCTCAGAAGTGGTGACATGACTCCAGCGGTGGAGGCTCATTGCTGTCATAAAAGAACAGCAATACTGGTGGGTGAGAAAAATGGGCTCTGCTTTGGCTGACTGAGTCTTAGGAGAGTCATCTTGGCATTCTCCATGGGTTCCACTGTTCTCTTCACTGATCATAAATTAAATAGAGCATCAGATTCATCTGGGGGAAGTCTTATGAAACACATAATCTAAACTCTGTCCAGGGTGCCTGGGTGGCTCAGTCGGTTAAGCGACTGCCTTCAGCTCAGGTCATGATCCTGGAGTCCCGGGATCGAGTCCCGCATCGGGCTCCCTGCTCGGCGGGGAGTCTGCTTCTCCCTCTGACCCTCCTCCCTCTCATGTGCTCTCTCTCATTCTCTCTCTCTCAAATAAATAAATAAAATCTTTAAAAAAAAATAAAATAAAATAAACTCTGTCCAGTAAATCAATCTATAACTCAGACTTACCAGACTTGAATATTGCATTTCATTCTAGGTAACACATTGTTCAGATGACCACTGAGAAATGTAGAAAGAGCCTGACTAAGATAATGAAGAAGTCTGTAAAACATTTGAAATGAAGATATATGGCCTAGAGAAGAGACACAATTGGAGGGAGATTGATCACCATCTCAAATGTTGAGACTTTTTGTTGGGGAGGGTATCACTCTGGCTCATTTCAAGAACAGTCCTTAACTAGATGTTAATCTCCTGTAGATTAGGGATAAGTGTCTGCCACAATTGCATTGTATCTCCCTGGCTGGGCGTAGTTACCTCCACAAAGTAGGTACTCAGGAAATATTTGATTAAATAAAAGAAACTGAATAAATGTTACATGGGTTCAGATTGTAACTCAACAGAATGAAGATCTGCACACTTTGGACTCTCTTTAAAATAATGGAATAGGCCACCTTAAAAGCCAAGTCAAGACCTTATCACCGAGAGGGTCCAGATGCAGGTGGGATGACCCTGCCAGCAAGGGAGATTGCAAGATTGATCAAATTCCTGATCTAGATAGGAGGTTAGATGTTTAAGGTTTCTTCAATTTTAATGTACTTAATATTTAAAGGATAGGAAAATGACTATTTTATGGGGGAAAGAATTGCAAGAAGTCATGGTTGCTGCTCTACACAGGAAGTTTTAAATTTTCTTCTTCTACTGAATTCCAACAGAGACTCCAAAAACAAGTTGAAGGAAGGCACATTCACACTATCACATTCAGCTTAAAACATCAATTATAAATAGGCCAGTTCTCTTCCTGCACTCAGAGATGGCTTCTTGATGAAGACCATGGGATCCCCAGAACTTTTGGGCATGTAGTGATAGAGAGTGTAAATCCAAGGATGCTTCCTGTCCTTATGCACCCAGTACCCCAGGCTAGTATTAAGGAGTGAAATCCTTTATACTGTAATTCAGGACAATGGAATAGGGGCAGAAATTATGGGACAAGCTCTGTAGGATAGGAGAGAGTATGATTTCTAAATTCAGGAACCACAGTTACCTTTGAGGATTTGAAGAAAGTGTTCATCAATACTGTGAAGAAAAATGCATACTTGTATGAAATTTACAAACATGGACCTCTTGAAACCTATTAATGAATTAAAAACCTATGGAATAAAGATAGAGCTTTTTAGAGGCCCCTGTGCCTTCTAGGTATTACCATTTGAGCACAGAAAGCTACTCTCATCCTTCATGCCCTATAAGGAAATAGTGTATAGAGATTTGACTCATTGAATTTATGAAGTTGAAGGAGAAAAGAGTGACCTGATTCAGAGTCAAACAAGATGAGGAGGGAACTGATGTCCCATTTATGAGCTGGATATATTAAAGCAGGTCAGGCTTTAGCTTATGATTACAATACATTATCATAAATGGTATTGATTGGCAGTTGGTTTTAGGAAGACTTGTCTGCTTGAATTATATTTCAAAATCCTTCTAGATATGATACTCTTCATAGGTGGTTGAATGTCATGCCTACTTGACCCTGATTAATGGGCATTGATGGGCCTGCCCCCTGGAAAATGTGTCAAGCCAAAATGGATGTATGTCGTAATTACTACCAATAGGATGAGCCCTTTGGGGATTTCTGATGCATGCATCAACTCATAGGAGAAAGCAAAATGTGACCTGGGAAGCTATGTGGTAAAGTGAAAAGGGCATGCAAGGTTTTGGGAACAGAAAGATCTGGGTTTGAATTCACCTTCACCACTGGTTAACCATCTGATCTTAGGTCAATTACTTAGTTTTACGGCACCTCAGGTACTTCACCATAAAACGAGGCTGAGAGTACCTGCCTCAGTTGTGTTGTGATAGTGCGTGTAAGCACTTAGCTTCAGATTTGGGCAAAAACCTGCCCCATCTTGGTTCTTGTCTTCCTTTCACATGGGACGCATTCTGGACAAGTATTATCCAATAGAGGATTGGTTTCTTTGACTGTAAGAGCATCAAGGAGATGGATATTAGGTAGCCTGTGCAAGGAGAACACCCTGCAGGGAAAACTGAGAGTGAGATGCCAGGAGGGGAAAGCAGCCAGATAAAAGGAACTTGAGTCAAATGGAGGGGATAGAGACACAAAGTTCACTGTTTTCTCTAGGGCCAGTCCTGTGGTCTCCCCATATCTCGCCAAGATCTACTTAATTCTAACCCTTGACTTTCCCCGCTGGACACTTCACATTGGCCCAGAAGAAACGAAGTTGAAACATGACTGAGTCTCACCACCACCGCCCCCCCAACATTTTTCACTTGATCTGCAGTAATCCTTGCTTGAACCAGGAAAAAGTGAGAGTACAGAGTTGGTTACACACAGAGGAGAGGTGTGTAACTGTCTCTTTGGAGGAGTTTTAGTGAATTGGAATATAATTGTGGGAAGGAACTTTACATTTTTTTAGGCTAGGATTGACAGTGTAGGTTGGAGAATTCTTTGAGGCTGTCCTGTGCATCCTATGGGAGCATATTTAGTTGCATCACTGTTCTCTACCCACTAGATGCCAGCAGTCCCCCCTGTTCTTGAGTTGTAACAATGAAAAATGTCTCCAGACATTTGGAGATGGTCCCTGGGGAGCAATATTGCCCCCACTGTGAACCGCTGTTATAACCCAACCTTTCATCCAACAAATGGCCATTCCTCTTGTGGCTTTTTACTTTTAAATCAACCCCTGACTCAATATCCAGACATTTTCATCTTTATGTTGCATAGATGTTTAACTAGAAACAGGATGAGGAAACCTACATTTAAATTGTAGTCAACTGGAATTTTAGTGAAGTAAGACTTTGAGCTAGAAGACTTAAGAGAATCCAGTATCTTCTTTTCATGATGGATTTTGGAGTTAAAACATGAGTCATCAAGGGAAGTTTTGATCTCCTATTGGCTAAAGATACAAGAAATTAGACAGTGAATCTTTGATTCCCCTGCCACTTTTAATTAGACATTTGACAAGCTAACTTTGGTCTCTGAGAGTGAGGACAGTCTCTGGACAGGGATTTATGACCTCTGAAGGGTGCCTGAATGCCACTCGATGGAGACTGAGTCACATTGTTTTCTGAATCATGCCTGTAGGAGCATTTCAGACAGGGATGAAATAAGAAAATGCATGTGGAGCATCTTGCACTATGTCTGGCATGATACTTGCTAATGAATATTGTTATCATTATCATTGTTTTTATCATCATCACTGTGACGCAAGCAGGTCATGCAGGACCATTCAAGAGGGTCCTTGGCTTCACCCAGGATGGAAATCGAATGTATACCAGTAGGAAGTGAGAGCAGAGTTTACTGAAGGTATATAGAGAGAGCAGATATAGACGGAGGGTCTGGAAGACTTAGAAAGGAAAGGAGCATGAGTCTCGTCTTTGCTTGGTGTTTGGGGTTTTTATTGATGATTGTGTCTGGTGCATGTGTCCTCTTAGGCATCTAGGAACTGGTCAGAACAAGGACATAGTCCAGGTGTCATCATAAGTCACTCATTCCCTGGAGCCAGGGGGTCTTGGCGTTGACATGTCTAGATCACATGACAGTGATCTAGAATATGCATATGTGGCCTCGCCCATTCATTCCGGAGATGAACTGTTATCTCATGTGCTGGAAGACTCCAGAGATATCATTAACTCCTTGTCCCTTACAAGGAGGACATATATTAAGGCATGTGTAGGGCAGGGGTGCTGGTCCTGGCAAGAATAGAAGCAGGAAAGGGAACAGAGGAAAAAACAGCTTTTTCTCTCCTCGGGTCCTTCAGTCTCCCTGTCTCAACTGCCCCAGTTAAGCTGCTAACCCACTTATAGTTAAACTGTAAGTCTTTGCTGATTTGTTTTAGTTTTTTGTCTCTTTGCCTGAGAAATTCATACCTTGCATCAGGTTATAATGGTGAATTTATTTTGAGTAACTCAATTAGTAATGCAAATGTGAAAGCTTGATGTGGTTCCCTCTAGTTCACAAAAAGTGCAAGACCACACTGAATAAGCACTTGGAAATGAGGTATTCTGGACCATAAGGTATTTCTTCTGTCTTGTCAATGGCCTCAAAGGACAAAGTAGCAGATTTTAGTGGGGGCAAGGAGATAGAAAATAGAAAGTCATCATTGCTCATTTGCTGGAATAATCCCGGGTGTCTCGGTGAACAGCAGGGCAAAAATAGTTTCTTTGAAAGCAGCCCAGAGGGAAGTTCATAGGCTATGATAGCCGAATTTCATCCAAATCCATGTTTTGCTTCTCAAAAAGGGTTCTTTCTTTTTCAAATCCCTGGATTACTCTGTTAGATGCCTAGGCCTTGTTCTGGAGAATTAGGGTTTTGGATGAGAGATGAGGAAATCTGGATGCTAAGGTCTTTTTCTCTGGAGTTAATTAAGGGAAGAAGTGAGTTGTGGCTAGGGAGAAGAGAAGGGGGAGGAAATTACATAAAACTGGTCACATATACTTATCCAGGACACAAGTAGGATTTGCCTGATGTGGTAACTGTTGGCAGATTAGCAGTTTAGCTAGGGCAGAGCTGGTGATAAAAAATAACAATAATCATAATTATAACCAACGTTCCTTAGCAAGTACCAGGCTTGACACAGTGCCTGAGGCTGGACATGCATTCTGTCATTCCACCTTCAATGAAGACCATTACTAACTTTCATTTTGCAGATGAGGAAGCAAGATAGGAGCTTGAAGGGATGTGTTCAAGTAGTAGAATGGAGTTTCAAGTCCAAGAGTAAAGCCAGTACACTTAACCATTTCTCTCTATTGCATGTCTCAAGATGTGGAGCATTGTTCAACCTGATCTAGAATCAGGATGGGGGGCAAAAGGCCAGAATGGCCAGGATCAATACCAACAAATGAGCATCATGGAGTCGCTCACCAGAGACTTGTAGCAAGTTGTTTCTGAGGAAACCAGAGCAAATGGTGTTTTTGTGCTGCTCTGTGGAATAACGCAGGAAATCTGTATTCTCGAGTAGCAAAATGCATATGCTGTTGTCATTGGAACATGTCTAGTAGCCTGATATTATAAGGTTTAGCAGTCTCATTTATATAAGATACTATTTAACAGCAGGATCGAACCTACAAAATGTTCCATGTCTCAGTTTCCTCAATACATAAACATATTTATTTTCCTTCACATCTTCTTTCTGGAGCTGTGAGAATGGTTCATGGGATCATGTCTGTAAGAAATTCTTTGATTTGCTTTGGGAAAATTATGCAAATACATAATGTAATAATCTGATTTATACTACCTAGAGAGAGTTAACTGAAGAGGAAAATTAAATGATCTTGGGCCTAAGTAGATGATTTATGAGTAAGGGATACAAAGCATAAAAGTTCTAACAACAACAGAAGTCCCTTTGAAGGTTGGGATGGGAGAAAAATGATGTGGGTTGGTACAAAGGCTTCTAGGTAAGATTAACTGGCTGAAATTGAAAAGAAAACAATTTTGTTCCTTATGACAAGTATCAAGACATTCAGATTAATGATATACTGAGTACTTTTGTCGAGAACCTTATACCCTCCAGTCCTAGGAGGCCTGAAAACAAAATATGGCAACATACAATATATTTGAAGGTGAGGAGGCCCAGTGGTGGAATATAATGATTGATGCTTCAGGGACCTTTAGAGACAAGAACATTGATGGCTAAGGTCACTGGCAAATACAGTTTTTTTGACTCAACTGCTCAGACCTAGAATATACTAAAACATACATTAAGAGTTAGAATGCTTCTTTCCAACCATCTATGATTTATAGACTCACATGTTAGCAATATATAATCTTAGACAGATGAGATAAAATATTTCCATAATACAAATTCTACTGAGTGTTGGACAATTCTGTGCAATTGTTCAGAGAAAGTATAAACTGTGCAACTCTCTTCAGGGAAATAGTAAAGCAATACTAGACAGAAACTCTTGGGTTGGCTCATGTTATAGCAAGTAGACAAGGTGCCCAGTTTCTTGAATAGTATTTCTGCCTTATATGTGATTTGATGCCAAAACTTACAGGGAATTATGACTTTAGAAAAAAGGTGAGTGTTGAATATGGAAAGAATAGGTTGTCATTGTGGCAAGGTGAAAGGGGTGGTCATAAAATAAATAAAAACAAGTATCAGCTCTTTGGGGTCATCTTGATTTGATTCATTTCATTTCAACAACTATCTATTAAGAAGTGACTCCGTGGGACACCTGGGTGGCTCAGTTAAGCATCTGCCTTCAGCTCAGGTCATGATCCCAGGGTCCTGGGATTGAGCCCCGCATCGGGCTCCCTGCTCCACGGGAAGCCTGCTTCTCCCTCTCCCACTCCCCTTGCTTGTGTTCCCTCTCTCACTGTGTCTCTCTCTGTCAAATAAATAAATAAAATCTTAAAAAAAAAAAAAAAGAAGTGACTCTGTGTACAGTGTATTCTAGGAACTAAAAGGGAGCAGGATGAATATTACCTGGGTGCTCACAGTCTAGTGAAAAAGACACAAATCAACACTGAAAATGATCCTTGAATAAAAGAGACTAAAACAGTGTTATAAAGGGGAGATATAAATGGGGGGAGGGAATAAGAAGAGATTCATATGAAATGAGATAATTTAGGATTAGTCTTCAAATCCCTCAGGTGGTGAGGGACAGCACGCAAAAAGGGATTTATGATAAAAATTTTTTCCCAAATTAATTTGCAAGATAAGTAGAGCTGCCTTGTTTTAGCAACTACTGTAAAAGAAATATTCTTTTCGGGGCACCTGGGTGGCTCAGTTGGTTAAGCGACTGCCTTCGGCTCAGGTCATGATCCTGGAGTCCTGGGATCGAGTCCCGCATCGGGCTCCCTGTTCGGCGGGGAGCCTGCTTCTCCCTCTGGCCCTCCCCCCTCTCATGCTCTCTCTATCTCATTCTCTCTCTCAAATAAATAAATAAAATCTTTAAAAAAAAAAAGAAATATTCTTTTCTAACTTATTTTGTGTGTGTGTGTTTCAGCCTAGGTATAAGACACAAATGCACAAGTTTATATAGATATATGCAATGGTTTTCATACCAGAATAGTGAGTGGTTTTAAGAACATTTTTGTATAAATCATGCACACATATGTGTAGACTTGGGGCTGAAATGACTTGAGTTTGAGCTTCAGATATGCTACTTTCTAGCTGTATAACTTTGGACATTTAATGTTTCTAAATATCATTTTTCTTATCTGTGATATGGAGACAGTCATGGGCTGTGTGTATGTGAAATATTTAGGCACAATGCTAGATGGAGCATTGTGTAAAAGGAATAACTGGGTAAGATTTGGTGTGTAAGGATTAGGGTATCAGCAGTGGTATGCTGGTAAAGATTTAACAATTGGCTCTTTGGGGGAAAAAGCCCTGATGTGTAATGTTTGCCAATTCCCCTGGTGTAACTACTTCTACCATGGTCCATTTCAAACTTATAACGTGATGTCACTGAATATAGAATTGGAAATTGATGTGCGTAATTGGCATTTATTCACTGGTGCAAACCAGGTTCAACAAACCACTGGATGTCAGTGTTTCAATGCAATGGAATTTAAAACTAAGTAAGCCTGATGGGAAAAGAAATTGTTGACAGTTGAGATTGTCTTGTCTGGATCATTGTACCAGAATATACCCTGAAGGAACTGTCAGTTCTCCTGGGAAGAGGTTAATTCAGTAACAGGAAATAACTTGGGCCAGGTACCATGGGAAGGAAGAACCTCCTCCTCTCTGGGGCTGGTGAGCAGGTAGACTTAGACTCTAAACTGGGATGTGGCAGGGAACATTCCAGATGGTGTGAGTAAGCTAATCTTTGCAGTATAGAGGCAGACTGACACCAGGCAGGGAGGGAATTGTGCCAGTTGATCTCAGGTCTCTGAGACTGGTTTGTGCCCATGAACTTTTAAGAGTAGAGATTTCCTAGGATCAGTTTTAAATTATGCAGTTGTATTTCTGTTTTATGCTCTGCTAAATTGTAATGTATAGTTATAGTTGTGAAATAAGAAACTAGGGAGACTAGGATCTCCTTTCCATAGTGGGAGAAGCTCTGGCTCCTGGAAACTTCCAAATCAAATGTAACACTCATTTACTGAATCCATCTTATCCCAGTTGAAGATATAAGGGCCTCGCCATCTTGAATATCAGATTCTCTTAAGCTAGCTCCATGGCTTCCACTTGCCTCTCAAAGGGACCCATAGCCCCAAGAGATTAAGAACCCCTTATGCATACATTACATATCTTGTGATTTTTTACTACACTAGTTTTTAAAAATAACTATTGTACATCTCTTACTCTGAACCATCTCAAATTTTCTTTGGCAAGAAGATTATAAATGATACATAACAGTGGACAAATAATGGTGAATGATGTATTTAGTAGACTTAAAATTATATTCTAGTTCCTCAAAAATTAAACATAGGGTTACTAGGTGACCCAGAAATCCCACTCCTAGGTATATACCCAAGAGTGGAAAACACGTGCACAAACAAAACCTGCACAAAAATGTTCATAGCAGTGTTTTTAATACTAGCTCAAAAGTAGAGATAACATAAATGTCCACTGGAGGCTGAGTGGATAAACAAAATATGATATATCCATACAATAGAATATTACTGAGCCATAAAAAGGAACGAAGTTCTGATACATGGTACAATACGGTTGAACCTGGAAAACATTATGCTAAGTAAAAGAAGTTAGACACAAAAGGCTACTTTGTGTTTGCTTCCATTTATATAAATTGTCCAGAATAGGCAAATCCATAGATTACTTGTTGCCAGGGGCTGGAGGGAAGGGAGAATATTGGCTTGTCAATAGTTTTGGAGTTTTTTGGGGGGTAATTGAATGTTCTGGAATTAGAGGTGATAGTTTCACAATAGAGTGAATATACTAAAAAATACTCAAAGGTACATTGTAAAATGGTAAATTTTGTTATATGAATTATATCTCAATAAAAATGCATATGCTAACTCCAAAAAACTAAAGTAAGCACCCATATCTATGGTAGTATTCCAAAGAAGCACAGGAACTAACTGAAAAGTTCCTAATGGCCAAAGCTAGAACAATTTGAGAAAAAAAGATGAATAATTTATTTGGATTATAACCCAAAGTATAAAATAAATATCTGTAAGTCCATGAAGATATAAATAAATCATTGAATTAATAAATGGGGACAATAAACACTTTTATACTTTAAAGCATTTTAAATGTACATCATTTTAAAAATGTAGCTGAATATTAAATCTTTCTTTTAGCTTTATTGCTATTTTTCTAATTATAGAAGTCATACACTTCTTAGTTTCTTGCTCAGATCTATTTTAGTGGGCCTTTGTACCTAGCTTCCAGCTGCTGGGAGTGCTAGTTGCTAATGGCTCAAGCTCTGCTCAGGTGGTTATCCCCACCCCAACACTCTGGGAGGCTTCTGAGCAATGACCAGTACTGTCTCAGACTAAGGGACCAACTATATGGGGAAGTAGGTGGTTATGGATACATAACCATGGGGTCACTGGTCCTACCACCTATCTCACCATCTAGTTGCTGTTAGCCCGATAGAGAAGACAGAATAGACCCTTGAAGCAGTGGTTGAGTTGCCAGCTTGGAGAGAACACCATTGTTCTGGTATGTATGTTAAAACAATGGATATTAAAAGATTTTGTAAAGTAGTAAGCAGGGAGCTGAAGTGTGTGGTAGAAAGAGGAATGAGCTCATTCACTGTCATTCTCAATGTCTCGCTAGGCAGTCTGCTTCTGTCCTAGCAACTTTAGGCTCTGTAGGTCTCACGCTTCCACCAGGGGCATAAGAGTCCCACTAAACCTAAAGCTATGGTCACTTAGGATCTTTATGCCAGCAAGCCAGTAGTCAAAGCAAGTAGTCACCGTAAAGGCCAGGCTATTGACCCTGATTGTTTTGGGAAAGTTGGGCTGCTGATACATAATGAGGAAAAGGAAGGAATATGTTTGGCAGCCAAATGACCCACTGGGCATCAAGTACTCTCACGGTAGTTTGAGGGGAAGGGAAATAACTTTGTCCTGATAAAGGCATGCTAACCATGGGATCACACTCCTTGGAAATAGGTCAGACCACTAGACAAGACATCGACACTACCAGAAGTAAGTACTGTCAGAGGAAGAGGAAGCTCTAATAAGGATGATGGATGAGGAAGATGATGAGGAGCAGTTATGGTCTTGGAATCAACTGCAGTGGGGGTGGGGAATGTAGTTCCCACTCATGTACTCCTGTGACCAATGAGAATTATGGAGAAGCTGTGCCTGGATGGAGTGAATTTAATACAAGAAAGCAAAAGGTTCTCTGCAGTGCAAAGTATAGACTGCAGAAGATACTGTTGGTGTCCCGCCCAGATCTCCTCTTCAGGCTGGTACCTTTTCCCCACAGTTGTTATGAATGTTGGTTTCTCCTGGCACAGTGAAGTGCTGTCAGCCCAAGGGAGCCCCTTTGCTCAGGGGGTTATTTATATACACTCCTGGGAGTGGCTTACAACCAAGGACTGGCTCTGTCAGTGTACAAAGGGCTGGCTCCCTGATGTGGAGGTAGGGCTCACTCTGTCTTGCTCCAGATCTCCCCATGGGATGAGGCTGAAGCTAGACATTCTGGCTTGGCTTCCTCCTCTTTGCTATTTTGCTTCCTTTTTCCTGCCAAGTTCTTTCTGAGAGCTCTCCTTCAACAAAGTATTTGCACACGAATCCCTGCTTCTTGGAAATTCAAAACAAAATACATATTCACTACAAAAAAAGTTCAATGATAGAGAAAAGTATTTTTTAAGTCATTCATAGTCCTACCTTATGTTTACCATTGATGATAATATATAATCTTCCAGATGCTCCCATATTTATTTAAATATTTATGTAGAATGGAATCATATATGTGGTATATGTTTGTGTACATGCATACACATATGTATGTTTGTGTGGGGTTTTTTTTTTTTAAGATTTTATTTATTTGAGAGAGAGGGAGAGAGCACGAGCTGAGGGGAGGAACAGCAGAAGAGGGAGAAGGAGACTCCCTGCTGAGCAGGGAGCCTGACTTGGGGGCTTGCTTCTAGGACCTGGAGATCATGACCTGAGCCAAAGGCAGCCGCTTAACCCACTGAGCCACCCAGGTGCCCCTGTAGTGTGTGGTTTTTTTTGTGTGCACGTACACACACTCTGTGGTGGTGATTTTTTTTCAAGTCAGTAAATAGAACTACATCATTCTTCTATACATACACTCTGGGTGAATACACAATTATTTAACTTATTTCCTATTTGTCCTAATACTTAGCTGTCCAAATGCTATGATAAAAGTATTTATACATACATTTTTGCACACTGATGCAATTATTTTCCTGGGATAAATTTTTAGAAGTATAACTGTTAGGTTAAAGTGCACATAATTTAAGGATTTTATTTCCTTCTGGCAAACTGCCTTTCAGTGAGCTATGTATGAGACTGGCAGTTTCTCCACATCTTGCCAATACCTGATCAATAACAGTTTAGTGCTTAATCAACCTATATATTAGAACTGACAATTTAGAGCAGAAGTTTTAGAATGGCCAGTTGAATTGAAGAGTAAGATTATCAACTAATTTAATATTTTAAATCAATGTTTAAAATACAAAATAATTTTCTACATACTCAGTGCTTAAGTGAACTTCACAAACCTTTGTGAGAAGGGTTAATTAAAGACAACTTGGTCTGCCTGACTCCTCCGCTCTGCTTTTTCTGCAGTGCCCACTCTCTCACATAGACTGTCGTAAACCTCAAAGCATTATGGTATGAAAATAAAGTCAACACAAGAAAAGATTTGACGAATGTTAATTAGGAGGCTGCCGGTATCTGAGGTTTCAGGGGAAACACCCATATGCCTTTCCTGTATGACCTGCTAACCCTTTCCTCAACTTACCTGTTAGCCCTTTCCCCAGAGGTAATCATTGCTTTGGCAGACACACACTGTCACGAACAAAAATGCCAGACCCTAAGTGGATAAGGCCAAAAGGTTATCACTCCTAATGTGACATTAGACTAGCATGAAGGGGCAAAATGATTTCTTTTTTTATTTTTCTGCTGCACCCCAGTTGAGATTAAAAAGAGCTTGAAGCATTTCTTTCTTTTTTTTCTTTTTTTTTTGAGAAAAAGAGCACACGTGCTCGTGAATGGGGGGCGGGTGGGGGACTGGCAGAGGGAGAGGGAGAGAGAGAATCTTAAGCAGGTTCCACGCCCAGTGTGGAGTCCTATGTGGGGCTTGATCCCAGGACACTGAGATCATGACCTGAGCCTAAATCAAGACTCGTTTGCTCAACCGACTGAGCCAACCAGGTGCCGCAAGCAGGCAGCATTTCTTTGACAGGTCTCTCTAAGAAGGGGTTTGGAGGGGTGGCAGCCTGTCCTTTCTCTGCTGGAGTCTAGCAGGCTGCAGCCCTCGTGGCTACATCTGCTGTGATGGGGCATGACATGGGGATAGGAGGTCTCCAGGCGGGGTGCAGCACAGGTTGCCCCCCATTCCCATGGCCTGCACATTGCCATGGAAGAAATCCAGATGAGGGAGCTCACAATTGGTAACTGGGTTGACTGCAGACTGTCACCAGAAGCAGAGTTGGAGGACTGAGGGGACCAGTAGCAGTGGCAGCAGAGTGGGCAGCCAGGTTGGGAGTCTCCTCCACTGGGGAAAAGGGATCAGTCTACATGGAATCCAAAGAAAGCATGCATCAATATTAGCATTTTCAAGACCCTCACCTAAGTCATCTTTTCTATCCCTTCCTGCTCCAGCCAGTCAAGGGGAGGGGATGAAGAACTGCCCCGTAAACAGACTTAAAGCTGGTAACTTTTCTAAATTGACTGATAAATCACATGACAGCACTGAATTTGCTGAAGGCAATGTAGGTGTAGATGCAGTAATACGGGATGTGTGTGAGCCCTGTAAAGGGGAGTGTGCTCAAGAGCAAATTATTTCATTTATAGAAGTAGTCTCACCTAACTCTAAAATATCTGATTGGTTACAGGTACAGTAGTTACATCTCAATACTAAATTTAGTAAAAGTGAAGCAACCCCATGTTATTTTATGCAGAACACTGAAGTAGGTGGTTGAGGAGTAATTGAAGATATGAGTCAAATCTTGGTTAGGCCATGTGAATTTTCTTTTAGAATTGGCTTTGTGATTCCAATGCTAGCTTGAAAATGTTCTTTTTGCAACAGCTTCATCGTTGAAGCAATTGCTGTATTGTAATAGAAGCTTTCGGCGGATGACAGAGGCCCCAAATCTCATAGCAGTGATTGGGATAGAACTTTATTGAACAAGCATCAGCTGAAACCATAACTTTACCCACAATACAATATTTGAAGGAAGACAGGAAGTTTCATAATCTTCCACTCCACAGCACACACAAAATTTGAGTCTATTCATAGCTGAGGTAGAAAAATAGAGAGGAAGATGTGCTATTTATGGAATCCTAACAAGGAGAGGATTCCTGTCTAAAGAGAGATGGTTTGGTTTAGCAAATTTACAGACAAGCTTCAACATGTAATATTCTCAGGTCATCTAAAGCCTGTGCTACTTGTCCAAGTCATCTGATCAGTTATAAGAAAGTGTGTGTGTTTCCATGTGTTTTTACAGATGTGAGTTCATTGTAACATTTGGGTATGAGAGATGTCCATTTTATTCCCAAATTAGATTCAACCTAGGGTACAAATTTCTTGTTCATCAGAGCAAAGAGAAATTTTTTTTGAGGCAGGATAAGGTACATTACTTGTTCTCCTTAAGTGAATGAGAGGCACCTTTTTTTCCTTCCCTATCCCAAGGGTGCAGACTGACTTTCCTATTCTGACAGAGGCTGGGCCTCCTTGCCTTGGAAGTTCTTTTGCAGCTTTGGCCTCAAACCATGAAATAGAATTTTCCAGGCCTCCACAAGCAATTAACTCCTCCTTTCCAGTCTTCTTTTATTAGGGACATGGAGACTCATTGAAAGAAAGAGGAGAGAGGCTGGTATTGGGAGTTGAAAAGGTCCAGGGACAGATAGAGTTAGCTAAGACCAGGAAGATATTGGCATTTTGAGTTGAAGGCCTGGGCCCAACTTGTATGCAGTGATCTGAATAGGGGGTGCCTGCAGATGAGGCAAAGGTGCCTCTGCACCCTGCGTCCCTGAAAGCAACAGTAGGGTTAGTGAAGACAACTGTTGTGCAGGGCACTTGGCACCTTTGATCTTGTCCTTCTTCCTCAGTGCCCATCCCTGACTTGGCATATGTCGGAAACAGCACATCTGGACTTCTACCTGCACATATCCAGGTATGCAATGCGTTTCCATTGCAAAATGGAAAGACCAGAGCCCATCATCTTACATGCTTTTGCTGGCTTGCTCTACAATGGAGAGTGGACTATTATTGCTAACAAAGAACCAAGAAGAAAGTTCTGCCCACATCCCTCGTAATCATATTTTTACCACTTACATCCCAATAGTCTCTCACACCCCAATTTCAGAGAAGCTAAAAAATGTTTTGGGGTTCGCATCAGTGACTTCTATGCTGCCAACAAGTAAACAGGCATAGCCAAACCAGGTAGATCTGGATTTGAAAAAAGGTGGGGGAGGGGTAGATATAAAAATTCTCAGAACAATAAAACAGGAGTCTATTTTACATGGAGCCTCTGGGAATTATTCATAAAAGTCATTAGAGATCCAGAGGATTTTAGACACAAATGGAGATGTAGAGGGCATCTGGACTGTCCTCTTTCCATTTTCTTTAACTGCCGCCTCCATTTATAAATGGAAAACTGTAAGGAGGCAGATGTCAGTGAGAGATAGTCAGGCAATAAATAGTTTATTCGCAATTGCAAGGCTCCAAAGAGAATTGTTAAAACCTAAGCCATCCCTTCATTCAGGTAGAAAGTTTTCAGGATGAAATGGAAAATCAAAACTCTATTTGAAGAAATTAGCTTTGAGGATTGAAAGTCAAAGTGGACCAGCTGTTTGTTGGAACTGAAAGAATGGCTTACATTTAGCACACTGTGACTGAGGCCAGGGCACCACAATGATATGATCCAATGACCACAGCCCCAAGAGTAGGGACTGACTTGTATCTCACCTTCTCCTTTAACACACACTAACCTCACTGGGCTCTAAGCTGACAGAAAACTCCAGACTGGATGAAAGGAGCACCTTTAACTATGTCTAATCTTTCCCTCTTTGGTTGATCATAGCTCTGTCTCCTTGGTCTGAAATCTTGACATACTTAGAATCATCTGGACAACTTATAATTCTGCATTCCAGATCAATTAATCTCTGGTGTTGCAACCTAGGTATCAGGGTTGGGGCACTCCAATATAAGGCTGAAGTTGAGACCAAATACTACCTTGTCCCATCTTTCTCCTGTATCATCATTTGCACCTTCTAGAATCCCAGCCCATAATGACTACCAACTATTCAAATGATAATTTTTAGCAGGCATCAACATTATTTTTTTAAAATAGTAAGAGAAAAAAGACAGATAAAAAGATACAACATATCAGGAACGTGTAAGTAGGAACTCTGTACTTTCTGCTCAATTTTGATATGAAACTAAAACTACCCTAAAAAAATGTATTTTTAAAAATCTTGAAAACTCTGGTAGTCAGTTTGGACACTGTAACAGAAAGACCATGGACACGGTGGCTTATAAACAACAGAATGTATTTCTCACAATTCTGGAGGCTGGGAGGTCCATGATCAAGGCATTGACAAGTTTGGTGCGGCCTGAACAGCCTCCTTTCCATGGTAACTTCACATGGCAGAAAGGGTGAGGGATCTCTCTGGGGTCTCTTTTATAAGGATTCCACGCTCATGACCCTCTCACTTCCCACAGGCCCCACCTCCTAATGCCGTAGGGATTAGGATTTCAATATATGAATGTTGGGTGGAGGGGGGCATAAATATTCAGTCTGTTGCATTCTACCCCTGGCCCCCCAAATTCATGTCCTTGTCACATGCAAAATACATTCAATAGCCCCTAAATCTCCTTCCAGCATCAACGCTAAAGTCTAAGGTTTAAATTCTCATCTAAGTATCATCTAAATCAGAGATGGGTAAGATGCCAAGTATGATTCATCCTGATGGAAATTTCCCTCCATCTGTGAGGCTGTGAAATCAAGTTATGTGATTCCAAAACACAGTGGTGGGACAGGCACAGGGCACACATTCCCATTCCAAGAGGTAGAAATAGAAAAGAAGAAACGAGTGACAGATTCCTAGTCAATCCAAAACCTTAAGCTCAAGAATCATTTCTGGATTGATGCTCTGCCCTCCAGGCCCAGCAGCTTTGGGAGGCCCCATCCCCATGGCTTTGCTGGGACAGAGCAATGCAGCTCCCACAGGCTATTGTTCTGTGCTTGTGGCTCCCCTGGCTGGCTCTACTTTTCTGGAGTCTAGGAGATGTTTTCTGCCTGGGTGCCATGTCGGTGGCTCCGAGTAGCCCCATCCTTCCAAATCTGGGTAGAGGTAGCCAAGTCCCCAGGTTCCTACACCATGCACACCCGCAGACAAAGTGTGGGATGCCAAAGTCCACTACTGGTGCCTCCAGAGGGGTGGCTGCCATGGCCCCTGCCTCCCTGGAGCCACAAGAGCCATACCTGTGCCTGGGTGGCCCTGAAGCCTGGCACTGGAGTGTGGGAAGCAGAGCCTGAGATGTGAGGGACACCTACGCAGGGCAAGGTGCATGGAGGTAGCCCAGGCGCAGGTGGCCTGTCCCATGAAGTTGTTCTGAGGAGCCCTGGATCACCTTGAGGAGAAGGAGGGTCATTCTTCCATTGTCTTGAACCATAGCTCTTGGCTTCTGTTGAGAAGGCTGACTAATCTCCTTATCAGATAGTCGTTTGGCTACACCCTGAAAATTTTCTCTCAAACAGGGCTTCTCATTCTTTACAGTGTGGACAGGTTGAGAGTATTCCGTGCCTTCAAGTTTCACTTCCCTCCTGATTAACAATGCCATCTTTCCGCCCACAAGAGGAACCAGGCCACTCCTTTAACACTTTGCTTATATCCTCAGCCAAATACCCAATTTCCTTGCTCTCCTGCTTTCACTGTGGAAGTTCTGCCTTCCTGGAGACACTAAGGCACAAACACCCGGGGGTGGGGGGTTGGGGGGATGGGGGGTGGTCTTTGCTGCTTTATCATGAGGCTCACCTTTCCTCCAGTTTCTAGTAACAGGTTCCTTATTTATATCTGAGACCTCATCAGAACACCCCTTACCATCCTCCCACATTTCTACTAACATTCTGTTCGGGATTCCTTAAGTATTCTCTAAGGAGACCAAGGCCTCCTCTCCACTCTTTTTCTTTCTGGATGCTCACCAGATTTTCCCTTCATGAGCCATGCACAGCAATCTCAAAACTCTCCTAGCTTCTCTTCATTACCCACTTCCAAAGCTGCTCCACATTTTTGGGTATCTGACATAGCAGTGCCTGATATTTACCACCAATTTTGCCCTAGTCAGTTCGGGCTGCTAGAACAGAAATAGCATGACTACTCTCATGACCTAATCACCTCCCCAAGGCTCTACCTCTTTTTTTTTTATTGTTATGTTAATCCCCATACATTACATCATTAGTTTTAGATGTAGTGTTCCAAGGCTCTACCTCTTAATACAATCACCTTGCCGGTTGGGATTCAAACTAGTATGAATTGGTGGTGGTGGTGGGGCGGGTGGGGAATAGGCATTCAGTTCATTGCAGAAACAAGCAAAAAGACATTGAAATGAATGGGTTTACTAACGTTAATCTTGCCTCAGCGTGTGTGACACAGCTCAAGGGAAATCAGCCATGTGTCTACCAATTCAGCTCAGTGGCATCTCTCTGTCTATCCTGCTCATTTCACCTATAGTTTATTTACCAGCCAGCTCACATTAGTTCTGTGTACTAGATAAACTCAGCCTCCCTACAACCCAGCTGATTGCAACCTGTATGTGCCTTCTCACTTCTGGAAATAGGGTCCTTATCCCTTTGCAGCATCTGTAATCCTGTCGTGGGCCACCCATTAAGTCCTCCCTCCCAAAAAAGCTCCCAGCTTCATTTGCTGAGCTCAGACGACTTGGTTACTGTCAGGCCGGAGGGCCAGCTCACCTTACCAGGACTAGGCTAATAGTTCTACCAACTCTGATGTGCTTAAGTGCTCCAAAAGACTTCATTCCTGTCACCTAACCACAACAAGTATGAAATATGAGTTACAGCTGTTTGTAAAGTAAGAAATTCTGCCCATGTTTGAGAAATCACTGGTAGCTGTGTATGGTATATGCTTTGCATATTCAACTCTGGCTACACGTGAATGTCAGAATATTTCAATATGGAAACCTGACTTTTGCTTTTAATTTTTATTGTTTTTTTTCCTCCTTTGCTGCATTAGAAGGATTTCAGGGAAAGCTTAAACTTGAAGCTCTTCCTGCCTTCAAGGAAAAAAAGGAACCCAGATTTTTTAGTTGCTAATGATTCTGACTTTGGGTTTAATGAGCCATAAAGGTTTAATGTGGGGGGGAAAAATGACAACAGAGGAGAATGAGTGGGACAAGAAGAGCAGAGAGAAAGTGCCTCTTAAGAAACTTGGAAAGAGAAAGGGCTTCTCCCTAGATTAAAATATGTCAAAGGACAGAGGGGAAATAGACAAGGGAATGGGGCCAGGTTAGCTGAAGGGCCTCTTGCTAGAGTTTCATGACACCAAGGAGCCCCCACGGTGAAGGGAGGGTCTGAGGGCAGTGGGGTTGGGGAATAAATCTCTGCATCTATACCTCACCAAGTGGCAATACAGCTGAATTAACCCCTGAGCTGGGCGCATTTATGAGAGATACAGTTTGGCATTTCACATTTCTCAGTTCCGTCAATGGTAGCCTTTGGTGACTAGAAGTAAATGGAGACCCAAAATCTTCTACCCACCCCCTCCCACTCTTCCTTGCTCTCAGGTGTCATAATGAAAGCAAGACTTAAAAACAAGGCAAGAGAACAATCACTTTGCTGGAGATTTCATCCAAGATGGACAAACAAGATTCTGATGGTAAAAAAAGTGCATCTTTTGGTACGTACTTGGGGATAGGGTGTTTACAGAGGTAACTAAATTAAATGAGGCCACTAGGGTGGGCCCTAATCCAACCTGAGGGATGTCCCTATAAGAAGAAGAGATTAGGGCATGCAAAGAGATTTTAGCACATAGAAAAGGCCATGTGAGGACTCAGTGAATAGGCAGCCATCTGCAAGCCAAGGAGAGAGGTCTCGAGAAACCAAACTTGACGATTCTTTGATCCTGGACTTCCATGCTCCAGGACTGTGAGAAAATAAATTTCTGTTGTTTAAATTTCTGTTGTTTACCACATCCAGTCTGTGGTATTTTGTTACGGCAGCCCTAGCAAACGAGTATAATTACAAAATTCTGCAGGCCACGTTTTCAACTTATAATGAGCTCTTTTTCTTGAGGTGCGTATATCCAAGTATGGGGTCTCTGGCACGTACAATATTACTCAGAACCACCACTCCTCCTCACATTTGCTGGATGCGTCTTGCTGGGGCAGAATCCTTTTCCTTTGTGGTATCAGGGCCCTTGATGGGGGAATATTTCTTCTCTCCCCATTCCTTTCCCAGAGAAGAGTGTTTTGCTAAAAATTCCTGGTATCTTAGTCTCCCTCATTTCCTTTCTCCCCCAGAAGTGGAGTGAGTTATCCGACTGGTGAGTTTGGGAGGGGAACAGGGTGGGAGTATCTCAGCCCCTTCTTTCCTCATTGTCATGGAAGGCAGTCTGCCTTCAGAAGACATGTGTTCTAGTCTACTCCTCTGTACCCTTCATCATATTGGGACACCCCTGTTTGGAGAGGCTGTGATTATCCAGTGTTGTCTGTGACAGACAGGGGAGCAGGATACCCATTGTTACTGCACACCCTTCCCAGTTACCTAGTGCTATATGGCAAACTATTCTAAAATTTAGTGGTGTAAAACAACAGTCATTTTATTAAGTTCATAATTTTGTGGATCAGAAATTTGGGCAGGATATAGCCAGGATGACCTGTATCTGCTCTGCAATGACTAGAGCCTTCAGTTAGGTTGGCTCAAATAGCTAGATTTGGCTCAGCTGGTTTGACTGGAGCCATATTTTTTGGGCCTTGATTCTAGCCATCAGCTGAGTTTCTCAGTTTTTCTCCATATCGCATCTACCAAGGCCAGAATGTCCAAGGTTTTCACTAACATTTCTTTGCCTGGGCAAGGCTGGCTGAAACAGTTCGTGCTAGCTGGGCATCTCTAGCTCTCCATATGGACACTCTACAAGGTTAGTGTGGGCTTCCTCACATTATGGTGGTTTCAGAGTAGTTGGACTGCTTATATTGTGGCTGGGTTTTCCCAGAATGAGCATTCCAGGCGACCAAAGTGGAAGCTGGAGGCTTCCTCTGACCTAGTCTTGAAAGTGATGTATCCTATTGATTACAATTGAGTCACAGGGCAAGCTAAGATTTAATAGCTGAGGGATGGCAAAACAGGGATGTTCATACCAGGCGGAGGTTCAAAGAGGTATGTGTGGGGAGGTGTCTTTTTAGAAACTAGCTACCAAAATGTGTAAGGCATGTTCTTAAATCAGTAATTAAGATGCTACTGGTATCTCCATCTGTCTTACTCTTTTGTTTTACTTTACATTTGATTCAGAACTGAGGCCAGGAGAAGTGAAATGTATTTTATTGATCTTCCCATACATCAGCAACAGCTATCATCTGTCCTTGCAATATGGCTTATATCAGAAATATCCTAATTATAGACAGCATTCAAAAATGCTCTGCTTGCATGCAAAAAAGAGGCTGTAAATAGATACTTGGGGGTTGGGATGTTGTCTAACACCATGTGTTAAACACAGATTAGCATTACATCTCAGTTAAGAAATAAGTTCTAAAGACAGGAAGGAATTCTGAAAACCTGATGGCTAAAACATCCTGCTGAATTCCCAAATTCAACTTTAATTCTTCCTCCTCGTGAGCCAAATGGCTGTTGGGGCTAGAAGGGAGCCAGACCCTGGAGGATGGGCATGAGAGGATTTTGCAGGCCTTGCCATGCATTGAATGTCACAAGAGCTGGGGACCAGGACAGATGAACACTGGGGTGAAGATTTGAACCAGGACCAGATCCTGGGATGGGTCAGTGTTGGCCTGTCATTTATGATCATCTGAGGAAAAACTGAGCAAATGAGCTGAGCCCACTCCACCTCTGAGACTGGAAAGCTTGAAGAGGCCAAGGAGCAGAGTCTTCCTCAGGTGATCAGACAGGAGTCAGAAAATCTTGCTACATTCACAGAGGAGCAGAAGCCACCATGCTACTTGGGGTCCAGCAGCTGGTCCCAAATAGCAGACAAAGAAAAACTATACACTGGAACATTCCAATGCCCAGAGAGAGAAGAACAAGCACAACAGGAGAAGCAGCCCCTGCTCATGCAAGAGCCGGTGGACGATGTGAACAACAACTTGAATAAAACAAGAGCAGGTGAGGAGATTCATTATAGCACAGAAAAGACTTGGGGAACTAAGTCACATTTTTTTTTAAAGATTTTATTTATTTATTTGAGAGCAAAGGAGTGAGAGAGAGAGAGAGTGCACATTGAGTGGGGGAGGATCAGAGGGAGAAGCAGACTACCTGCTGAATAGGGAGCCCGATGCGGGACTCCATCCCGGGACTCCAGGATCATGAACTGAGCCGAACGCAGTTGCTTAACCAACTGAGCCACCCAGGCGCCCCAGTCACATTATTTTTTAAGTAAAATATCAGTAGATAAATTGAAGTTTTGAAAAAACAGTCCTTACTGAGATTCAAATTAAAGGCTGGGAAGATACACGGAGGAAACCTTCAGGGACTATCTAGTCAAACTGAAAAGAGATTGACGTCAAGAGGGAGAGATGAGAATTAGAGTCACAGGAGACCTAACGTGCAAATAATAATACTTCCAAAAGGAAAAACAGGAAGATTTGGAAGAAAGGTAATAATTAAACAAATAATAGAAGAAAATTTCCTAAACTAAGGAAGACCTGAGACACTGAGGCACACTAGAGTGGGTCCTGATAAAATTCCTTAAGTCCAAGAATAAAGAAAAAAATGGAGAGGCTTCCACATAGAAAGAACAAGTTATTTTGAAGGTTAATTTAAAAATTCAGGTTGGCATTGGACGTCTCATCTGCAGAATGAAGAGTTGCCGAGTATAAAATGACATCTACAGACTACTTCGAAAGAAGTGCAACCATGGATCCTATAAGCAGCCAAAATGCCATTCCACTAGCATAATGAAATAAAGATATTTGTAGATATGAAAGGATATGCATCATCTGATTATTCTATAGGAGGAAAATTCTGGAGAGTGGACCACAACTAACAACAAATAAATCCTAACAGAGATGAGAATGAGGTGCTTGAATGGTGGGTGGCAGGGTAGACATTGAATCTGTGAGTGGGGGTTGGAAGAATGGAGAATCTCAAGTCTTATCCTACAAGGTGCATGGGAGATAGAGGGACGTAGTAGAAGAATACATCACTTGGTAAGGGTTTTTGGAGCTAAAATTAATATTAATAGAGAAATAATGGGCTTGGTTATAACTGCCAAGATAAAGAAGGGAACCATTAGTACATTAGAAAAGTAGAGTACAGGTCCCGAATTAATAAGGAGTTCTACTTGTAAACAAGCTACAAATATAAAAAAGAAAAATGTCAAATTAAAATTAATTAACATAGAGTAAGATGGGATATATAAAAAAAAGTATATTATATATGTTGTGTTAGTGATCTACAGCTGCATAAAAAGTTAACCCAAAACTTGGTGGCCTAAAATAACAAACAGATATTATCTCATCATTTATGTGGGTCAGGAATTTTAGAGAAACTTAGCAGGATGGTTAAGCCTCACGGTCTCTCATGATGTAAGGGTATTGTCAGGAGCCAGTCATCTGAAGGCTTGAATGGGGCCAGTTCAAGGAACCTCTCTTTTCTGCCTAATCTGACTAGAAGATTAGTGGATCCCACCATGAAAATATTTGTTTTATTTATGAAGGGGTAAAGTTTCCAAGCAAAGTATTCTTTGGAGTTCCTACAAGTTGAAGAGATGCTAGGTTTCACCGAGTTTAGAAATACCAGAGTGTGTGACTATTTTGGTTCCTGATTGCTAATAAATGATTGTATAATTATTTTCATTTTAACATACAATCTGGTATGTATGTGGCAAAGTAGACAGTCCTTATTCATCTTTAATTGTTAGAGGTTATTAATATTGATTTTTTAAAAAGATTTAATTAATTAATTAATTTATTTATTTGAGAGAGAGAGTAGGGAGAGGGGCAAAGGGAAGAAAATCTTCAAGTTGACTCCCCACTGAGTGCTGAGCCCTATGTGGGCTTGATCCCATGACCCATGAGATCGTGACCTGAGCAGAAACCAAGAGTTGGACACTTAACTGACTGAATCACCCAGGCGCCCCGAGTTATTAATATTGATTTATAAAACCCAGCTAATTGTAAGGTAAAAATAGCTTAGTGAATATGAAATAATTGTTTATGCTTGGCACCCCAAATAATTATAAATATCCTAAATGGTCAAATACGAAAACCATTTCAACTAAAACAGAAGCAAGAATTTCGGAAAAGAAGTTATAAACATATTTGTTTTTACTGGTAAGAAACTCTATAAGTAGAAAAATCAACAAGTACATTATATATAGAACATTAATAAGAAGTAAGATGAAAATTAGATCAAAGGAAGTCATTTATATAAGAAAGATATATATTATCTCATATGTTAATATAAGATAAAGACATAAAAAGCAGTGGATTTCCTCTATAATAATGGTAACCAGAAATAAAAGCAGGAAAATACTTCATTCATAGTGGTAGCAAAAATGATAAAATACTTAGGAATGAATTTAAGAAGAAAAACATCAGAATTTAACAGGAAAATTTAATAAACTTATAGAAAAAAATTAAGTTCTTATTGAAAGGCATGAAAGGATATTCATGCAATTAGAAAGACATGCTATATTTTTACATGATAACTTTAATAAATAAAAATATCAATTCCAATTATAATTGTAAGAAGAATTTTAGGGAATTTCATAAAGGATGTTCTTATGAAAGACTAAATAACAAAAATAGCCAAGAAAAGTATAAAGAAGAAATATCATGATAAGGATATTGCCTTGATAGACATTAAAAGGTGCTATAGAACTCTGGCATTTAAATGGATAAATAGATCATTGGAACAAAATAGTGAATCAAAAAATAAGCTCTAATATGTATGAATTTTGAATATATAATAAACTTGGCACTTTATTTCATTAGGAAAAAAGATAGTTTATTTAAGCACAGTTGACATTTTAGTTCATCTGGAAGAAAATGAAGTTGGAGCCCCATCTTGTACCATATATGAAAATAAATTCCAGTTGGATTAAAGATTTAAATATAAAATTTTTAAAAGAGAAATAAAAAAGAATCTTTGAAGAAAATCTAGGAGGTTGCATTTACTACCTATGGATGAGAGAGAACTTTTAAACCAGGACAAGAAATCCAGAAAGTAGGGGGGCCTGGGTGGCTCCATTGGTTAAGCATCTGACTTTGATTTCAGTTCAGGTGATTCATGATCTCAAGGTCATGAGATCGAGCCCCTTAAGATTCTCTCTTTCTCCCTCTCCCTCTACCCCCTACTCCCCACCCCCCTCCCTCACCCACTCGTGGGCGTGCTCTCACTCGCTCTCTCTCTAAAAAAAAAAAAAGAAAGAAAGAAAGATAGAAAGAAAGAATATTTACATATATATATGGCAGAAGATACCAAAGTCAATGGATGACAGATCATAGATTTGCAAAATGTATTTGTAACATAAATAGAGACATTTGAAAATCTATAGAATACAAAGAATATATAGGCCTCAAACTGACATGAAAACATAGTTCAGAATTATGAACAAAGGATGTAAATAAGACATTCTTAGAAATCCAAAACCATATGGTAAAATCCTTAAACTTATGCTTAGTAGATTGAATATGAAGACAGGAAAGGAGAAGGAAGGTGTGGAGAAATAAAAAATAAAATTAGGAGAAAAAGAAACCAAACGTTTCTTACAATGTTTGATATGAGCCTATGTATACAAAATATTCAGTGTATGTGAATATGTGCATAAAATCTAGAAAATAGATCAAGTTAGATCTGTATCTACTAGTACTGGGCATTTCTAATCCATACAAGTGTAAAGAAGTCCACATTGCACAGTAATGTGTATACTATAATTATATTTTGTTAAAAACACTAACAACAACATAAATCCTATGAATATGTATATATGCATGTATAAATTTGTTGGAGAGAATGGTTTGAAAGGATACACACCAAGCTGTGTGTGCGTGTGTGTGTGTGTGTGTGTGTGTGTGTTTGGTGGGGGGGGGTTGTTGAGAGTAGTGGCAGCCCACAGATTTGCTTTCTGTTCTTTTATAGTGTTTTTACACATTTTAAGAATATATTACTGTGGATATTTAAAAAAACAGGAAATACTGAAAAGCTAGAATATTTGTATTTCAGTTGCCTGTGCTATGTTAAAATAATAGGATAAACATTTACTAAAAAAATGGAATTCTAAATCATTGTATAAGGTAAATTGGGTATAGTCAGAATTACTCCAAAAATTCCTTTTATAACTCACAGAGTACATAATAGTTGATTTTTGGCATATAAACCTATAAAATACTTTGCACGTTAAAAGTTTACGAAGGAAACTTCCTAAGGAGGGACAGAGGAAAATCTCTTTGCAAAGGTCTGGGCATGTAGCCACTATGCTCAAACGTAACAGTCCGAACCCTGGGGGTGAGGGGGGCTGAATATGCAATGCTAAAGTATTCCTTCTTGCCTGTAGAGTTTACTCCACTCAGATCTAACGAAGTTTCTAAACCATAATACGTTAACTTATTGTGAAGATAAGAATAGTCAATTGCATTTTTAGTATAGTTTTCGTTCTCAGGTTCTCTTAGGTTCTCCAAAAGTTACATGACCTTGATGGTTTTCTGTAATTATATTGAGTGAAAGTTGGAAGAAAAGTAGCAAAGCAACTCACAAATGTCCCAGTCCAGCAGGTCAAAGAGCACAAGAGTGAGAAGCAGGGAAGGCAGAGGGCTTACGTCGGTGTTTCTGAGGCCCTATGTGGATTGGGGGTGGTGTGCTCGTGTAGGATAAGCAGACGGAAGAGGAGGGAGGAAATTGACTTGGCCCAGGGAAATCTAAGTGGCTCGGGAATGAGAATTGTCAGTCACAAAAACTGCAGTGGCTGCCAACCAGTAATTTGCACTTCATGCTACCTTTATTTCTTGTCCAAAGTGAGAAAAAAGGCCTTGAAGCACCAGAGTAGGAGGGAGAAGAAAGGAAGAGCTGGTGGGGGCTGAAGCCAGGTTGGTTTCCTTCCTGACCTCACCCACGCTCTCCCACTCTTCCTGTCTGTGCTCAGCTGCTGCCCAGACAGAGGCTGCTAAGGAGAGCTGGCTTCAAGAAGGCTTTATAGCAAACTAGAAGCTGAAGATGGAGCACAAGCTCCTGGGCGACTCTTCAGGAATCAGTGGCTGCGATTCCTGAGAAGCCCATTGTCCTCTCCTTGCCATCCCATTGAGTTATAGGGGCAGCAGTGAGAGGCTGTGATGTGGTAGGTGTGCCTCAAAGGGTAGGTGAATGAATGAATGAGTAACAATATGGTCATAATCTTCCTATTTGCCTTTCAGGACATAGATGTTTGTGACTCTACAGTTTTCCAGGTCTCCAAACATCAACTGGATTTCTGACAATTCCATGTGATCCTGCTAGTAACTGTTAAGACTCTGCAGTTTTAAGGGCTCAGTCCCAAACTGTTCCCACTTCCAACTCAGTTGCAAGTGTTAGGTAGCAGGTTACCCACGCTTCTGTCTGACTTGCTACAAAATCAGGGGTTCTGGCAACTTCCTCCTTAGGTTTGTTAATCCCCTAGAATGTCTCACAGAATCCAGGAAGACACCTTACATACTATTATGGGTTTATTTTTTTAATTTTTTTTTTTTTGAAGATTTTATTTATTTGACAGAGAGAGAGGGAACACAAGCGGGGGGAGCGGGAGAGGGAGAAGCAGGCCTCCCACAGAGCAGGGAGCCCAATGCGGGGCTTGATCCCAGGACCCTGGGATCATGACCTGGGCCGAAGGCAGACGCTTAACGACTGAGCCACCCAGGCGTCCCACTATTATGGGTTTATTGAAAAGGATACAGGTTAGGAAGAGCCAAAGGGAAGAGCTGCACAGGGTGAGGTGTGGGGGAAGGGACACACATCTTCCATGTCCTTTCTGGGCATGCCACCCTCCCAGCACCTTCATGTATTTGCCAACCTGGATGCTCTCTGAATCCCATTGTTTGGGGGTTTTTATGGGGGATTCTTTATGCAGGCATGATTGACTGAGTGACTGGCCACTGATGATTGAACTCCATCTCTAGCCCCTCTTGTGTCCCTGGCGCTCAGGGAGTAGGGCTGAACGTCCTGACCCTCTAGTTCATGCCTTGTTCTCTTTGAAGAGAAGCCCCCATCCTGATGCTATCTAGGGGCCCTCAAAAGTCACCTTATTAACATAAACTCAGGTATGGTTGAAAGATGCTCATTATGAATATCAAAAGGCACTCCTATCACTCAGGAAATTCCAAGGGTTTTAGGATCAATGTGCCAGGAACTGGGGACAAAGGCCAAATATATAATTCCCATGATACTGTAAGGACACATTTTGATATTAAAAATTGAATTCTTTGGGGGAGCCACATGACTTTTTTTTTTTTATTATTACATTGGAATAAATCATTTGGCTCACTCTAGGGGTAATCTGATATTTCCTGTCCCTGTCAAAGAAACAAAGTACCACAAACCGGATAGCTTACACAACAAAAATATATTTTTTTCACAGTTCTGGAGGCTAGAAGTTCAAAATCAAGGGAATGGCCACATTGGCTCCCTTTGAGGGCTGTGAGGGAGAGATCTGTTCTAGCTTCTCTGCATGACTGGTACCTAGCACTGTTCTCCGTCTCATCATCTTTGTCTTCCATCTGTGCTTATCTGTGTCTTAATTTCCCCTTATAATAAGGCCAACAGTCATATTGGACAGCCCACCCTAATATGACCTCACTTCTACTTGATTAACTCCATAAAGAGCCTATCTCCAAATCAGGTTACATTCTGAGATACTATATGTTAGAACTTTAACATATGAACCTTAGGGGCACAGAATTCAACCCATAACCCCATCTTTGCCAGTGGTTTGTCTCTAAATGTAAGATGATCACTTTCTGAGTCAGTCACAAAGAACTATTATGGGGGATTTTGGGCGGAGGCATAAGTAGGACTTGTTATGAACTAAATATTTCTGTGCACATAGAGTGTGGATACTCTAAGGAGAAAGCACCATAAATTATCTTTCACTGGAAAGTCCCTACTCGGACACACCAAACTGCCTGGCCTTGTTGTCCTATTCTCGGCACTATGCCCCTTTCGTCCAACCTGCAGTTTGAGACCTCATCCTCCCACATCCCCTTTTCTTCACGGACATTGATTTGGCCCTAGCATTTTCATCAATCCCACCCACATTTCCAGGACGTATTTCCAGGATGTCTTGGAACAGAGGCATTCTCAGAGCTGTATTTCCCAAATTCTGGTATCTTCCAGTCTAGAAGACAGATGTGCCTTATTTCTCTGTTGTATTTAGAAACAATGGTCTATTTCTCCCCAGTGCACAGGCCATATTCCAACCCGGCCAAATCAGAATTTCTGATTATGGGACCCTGATTCCTTTAAGCTACCCTGATTCCACAACACAGAGTTAAGAATCACTGAACTAGAAAAGCAACATGAATGGGCACCTGGGTGTCTCAGTCGGTTAAGCGACTGCCTTCTGATCAGGTAATGACCCTGGGGTCCCAGGATGGAGTCCCGCATCAGGCTCCCGCTCAGCAGGGAGTCTGCTTCTCCTTCTGACCCTCCCCCTTCTTGTGCTCTCTCTCCTCCTCTCTCTCTCAAATAAATAAATAAAATCTTAAAAAAAAAAAGAAAGAAAGAAAGAAAAGAAAAGCAACATGAGGAAGGGCAGGAGTGGGGCTGGTTTGGACACCCTGAGTACAGGTTGCATATACATTTCCCAAAAGCAAACACTAAGTCTCAGAGATAGTGCGGTCTAAATACATGCCGTCACAAAGAAATATTTTCCTAGTTGCAAAATAATTTAAACAACTCTCTCTGCCCCTGGTACATGTAACGTCTTACATTCTTATGAAAAGAAGTTCTAGTTTCTGTTTGTGAATTGGATACCTGATTGCAGAGTGTACCTTGATGGCTTTTGGTACATGAGAAAAAAGACCAAGTTCAAATGTAGCTACCCTTAATTCTACCCTTAGCTGCACAAAAAGTTTGCTTGAATTTTAAAATTAAAAACTTTTTACTACTTTCTTTTTTGGCTGTTTGAAGTTTACTTTTGAAATAAATTATACATTTGTGTAATTTAAAGGTATAAATCATCCTAGAATTATTTATGAAGAGAACAGCACCTTCATATCCCTCATTTTTTTTTTATCATTTGCTGGTTTTTTGTTTTTTGGGGTTTTTTTGGGTAAATTTCAGCTCCTTGCATCATCTTACCCTCACCTGAGCCCCGGGGTCTCTACATTTGTCTCCACAGATTCATTACATTGAGTAACTTGGTGCCAAATTTTGATCATAGTTTTCATTCTTTGTGATGCATGTTTTTCTTGTGGGTTTCCTTCCATAAACTTTTCTTTTTCCTTTTATCTTCTCATTTTTCTCCTAGTTCCTTTGTCTTGTATTGCTTCCTTTAAAAAAAAAAATTGAGGGAAAATTCACAGAACACAAAATCAACCACCTTGAAGTTTACAACTCAGTGGCATTTAGTACTTCCATGATGTTGTGTCCGCATTACCACCATCTAGTTCCAGAACATTTTCATCATCCCAAAAGGAAACCCCTGACCCGCTAAGCAGTCTCATTACTTTTGGTAAGACCAAATACTTATTATATTAGTTATCTATTACGGTGTATAGGATATGGCTTTGAAACATAGCAGCTTAAACTAGTAATCATTTTTTATCTTATAGTTTCTGGGGATCAGGAATCAAGACACAGCTTAGACTCGAGCTCAGGGTTTCTTGTGGGATGCAATCAAAGCATTAGGGGCTGTAGTCATGTCAATGCTTCATTGGGGAAGGGTCCGTTTCCAAGCTCACTCATGTGGCTGTTAGCCAGATTCAGTTCCCTCGAGGCTGTTAGACTGAGGACCTCAGTTGCTTGCTGGTTTGAGCTAGAGGTGAGCCTCAGTTACTTGCCATGTGGGCTTTTCCACAGGAAAGTTCACATCATGACAGCTGGCTCCATCAGGGTGAGCATGTGACAGAGTAATAGAGGACTCAGAGAGGGGGTAGGGAGAGAGAGAGAAACAAGAGATCTAGCAAGATGGAAGTCAGTCTTTGTGTAACCAATCTTGGAAGTGACATCCCATTGCTTGTGCTGTGTTCTAGTTATTAGAAGCAGTCATTAGGTCCAGCCCACAGTCAGGGAGGGCATTACATACACAAAGGCATGAGTTATCACTATGCCAAGAGGTGGGGATCAGTGAAGGCCATCTCAGGGGCTACCAACCGTGCTTGGGTATGGCCTTCTTCAGTTGTTTCCTGCCTGAAAATGGTCGTGATTTGAGGATCTTTTATCCAATTTTGAGTCATCTTTGGTAATTAAAGGATGATTTTGCTTTTTCCATTGCACATCTAAAAGAATTTACATGAATTTAGAGGAGAGAAAACTTACACAGGCAGAATTCATGAAAATTAAAACGGAACAAAATAAAATTTTGAATGTATGTGCCTTGCACATGAAAAAGACAGGCAGATGGGGTGTCTGGGTGGCTCAATCAGTTAAGTATCTGACTCTTGATCTCAGCTCAGGTCTCAATCTCACAGTCATGAGTTCAAGCCCCACATTAAAAAAAAATAAAGAAAAAGACTGACAGAGAGAATTGAATAATTATTATAATCCTGTGCCCAAATGTCTATATTCATAAATCCATATTTACATACTAGGTATGGAGAAAAATTATACTGATAAGTAAGAAGGGAAGAGATCAGTGTTGGCTGAAGCTATTAAGTGGGGAGCAAACTTGAAAAAGACCTTACTTAAAGGAATATGAACACCATGGTGAGATTTAAAACCATATTATTTAAGTAGCAGGAATCAGACAATATTTACCATGAAGAGGAGAATATTTTGTAAGTTTTGACAGCTATTTCAAGAACTGCCAAAAAAGGACTCTGATGTCTATGTGTTCCCTGAGGGGCTGAGGTAGGACTTCAGGGTGGAAAAAGTTTCTTGAGGCTCTAGGTTTTATATCCTGGATCCTACCTGTAATGAGCTGTGTAACTTAGAGCAAGTTCTAAGTCTCCACTTCCCTGTCTATAAAGTGGGATAATCATAGTACGTATCCCATAGAGTTGATAGAATAAGTTAAGTAGAAGTTCAAGGATAGATTCTATTATATTTTCTTATACTGAACTAGGGCTAAGGGATGGAAACATTGAGGGGGTGGATTTTGGCTTAATACTAAGAAGAATCCGGGCTCCCTGCTCAGTGGAGAGCCTGCTTCTCCTTCTCCCTCTGCCTCTTCCCCCCCAGCTCGTGTCTCTCTCTCTCTCACTGTATTTCAAATAAATAAATAAAATCTTAAAAAGCGAAGGGTGGGGCAGCGCCTGGGTGGCTCAGTCAGTTAAGTGTCTGCCTTTGGCTCAGGTCATGATCTCAGGGTCCTGGGATTAAGCCCCGTGTTGGGCTCCCTGCTCAGTGGAGAGCCTGCTTCTTCCTCTCCCTTTGCCCCTCCCTGCCCCACTTTGCTCTCTCTCTCGCTCTCACTCTATCTCAAATAAAGAAATAAAATATTTTAAAAAATACTGAGAAGAATCATCCAATTTTAGAACAGGAGCTGGCAAACAATGGCAAGTAGGACCTGAAGGTGATCATGACCCGAGCTGAAGGCAGGTGCTCAACCATCTGAGTCACCCAGGCGTCCCTCTTAGATCTACTTTCTTTATAATTTTTCCTAGATATCATGCAGCAGCACTAACTAAAAGCATCATGTTGTACATTACATCCCTAGTACTGAGCTGTAACTGAAAGTTTGTATCTTTAGAACACCTTCCTTCAAGTCCTCCTCTCCCTACCCCCTGCCTTTGATAACCACAAATCTGATCTCTTTTTCTATGGGTTTGGTGTGTGTATATGTGTTGTGTGTGTGTGTGTGTGTTTAGATTCCACATGTAAGTGAAATTATACAGTATTTGTCTTCCTCTGCCTGACTTACTTCACTTAGCACAATGCCTCCAAACTTTATCCATATTGTTGCAAATGGTAGGATGTCCTTGTTTTTTAATGGCTGAATAATATTCCATTGCATATATATACCTCAACTTCTTCTCAGTATTCAGCCAAAATCTACCCCCTCAATGTTTCCATCCCTTAACCCTAGTTCAGTATAAGAAAATATAATAGAATCTATCCTTGAACTTCTACTTAGCTTATTCTATCAACTCTATGGGATATGTATTATGATTATCTCACTTTATAGACAGGGAAGTGGAGACTTAGAACTTGCTCTAAGTTACACAGCTCATTACATTTCTCATGTCTCGATACTAGATTAGTTCATCTTTTATTGCAAAGTGTTGAAAAGCCATAGTATTGATAGTAGTGAAGGGACAAAGGAAAATAAGAAGCCAATCTTCCTGTTAATGGTAAGAAAAATAACTTAAGAAAGACAATATTGGCTTGGAATTATTTAGATGTTCAACCTGATATATGGCATCCAAACATATCATTGTAATAACAAACATTTATTGACCTTCTAGGTACAAGTATATGTATATATTATCTCATTTAATCCTCACAAAAACACTATGAGGTACCAGTTGTTACTATAACAGTAACTGAATACAACAACCAAGGCAACAAAAATTCCTTCTACAAAGTATTATTATCTCCACTTTACAAATGGGAAAATGAAGTTTAGAAAGATTAAGAAACTTGTCTGAAGGCAAGTGAGAAAGTGAACAGGAGGTTCTGGATTCACACTTGGTTGTGCCCAACTCCAAAACCTGTTGTCTTACCTGCCATAGTACCCAACATGTGGAACCTTCTGTTTCTGGCAATTTTAAGTAATGTGGATACCACTTGCCCAAAAGCTCTTCCTTCTAGCTCCTAATAATAATAATATAAAATGCAATTGTCTTTTTTTTTTTTTTACATATTTTCCCCCTTTCAGCTGTAGATTTCCTTACACATTACCTTCTCTGGGTGCCTAAAACATGATGGGTATTTTTTAATGTTTATTTTGGTTATCTAGTACTGTGTGCATAGGGAAATGAACCGGTTGTATGAAATCCAGCATTCTTCCTCTGATTTGTTTTGGCCAAAGAACAGTGGTTTTTTGGTTCTCCAGGCAAGTATAATGGATATTTTTAAAAGAAAATATTATCCTTGAGCTACCTGAATCTATTATTTGTGGTAAGATTCCACATTCTTTCCTGCATGTTTTCCTACTTCTCCAAGAATATAGCTCTTCTGCATTTCTTTGTTCTTCAGAAGAAAGACTAGGTCTTACTTTCTTTGTTTTCTTTATCTTAAAAGTCAGCTTAAAAGAAGTTGGGTACCATGTGCTGGGATGATTGTTAATTCTTTTAAAAAGATGGATCTTTTAGGATCATGTGTACAACAGCAAAATGACCCCAATGTAAGTTGTACATATAGCAATGACTTTTCCTTTTTTATTCTTTTTAACCAATAGATATAAATTTGACTAAAGAACAGAGAAATTATTGGTTTGGGGGTAGGGTCATGGAGGGAGGTTGAGATGGAGGCGATTTTTAATTTTTGCAAGAGTTGGTGGTAAAGGTACAGAGGGGTAGAAAATTGATGCCTTAGTGGGACCATTTCTTTAGCATTGAATGTAATACATGGTCTCCATAGGCTTGAATAAACTAGGATATGAGTAGTCAAGAGAGGTTACATGTAATCCCAAGTCAGCCTGTTAACTTAGCCCTCCCCAAAGCTTGAATCCTAAAAGCAATTATAATGATACTGAATCATCCCAAAGGTGCCCTGAGAAAGGCAGTCCTTTAGCTCGTGAGGAATTCCTGGATCTGGGCAGCAGAGCCAACTGGGCTCATCTTTGCATGCTTTGTCCTGAGGATGGGGAAAACCTCGATGGACGGAAAAACAAAACTATAGGAAATGAAGGAAGTATAGGCAGATTGAAGTTACCATAGGAAAAGGGTGTGTTGCACAGGCAAGAAGCCACATAAGACCAGAAACAAACATTGGTCACACTTGCTTAGTTTTGTTACTAATCCTCATCCTCACCTAGACTAAGACTTATCACATTACTAACTTTTTTTCATTAAAAGAAAAGATAATCTACCTCACCATCTTTCCTATGTGCTTGATTTTATTTTGCCCCTAAGAAATACTGACACTCCATTATGATTCAATGCAATGTCTTCTATGTGCCTCTGCCGTGAAAGAGATAATATCTGCTTATGGCAGCCAGAAATAAAATGTGAATAAAGAAGATTATGAGCCAGTGAATCCTCAAGTATTAAAATGTGTGTGAATTGATAAGAATGACAGAAGATTTTGAGAGAGATGAGATCTGATTTGAGTGAAAGACTGGCCCCAGTGAGCGTGGTGATGACACGGAGGTTTGCTACAGTGAATTCTTCCAGGGTCACCATCCTTACTTCTAACCCCGCATGGTCCATGGCCTTGCCCCCAAGTGGCAATTCACTTAACAGACTGTTGAGCTGCCAATTTGCTTAAAGCATTTCAAGGTGTCTTTTTCAATATATATATATATATTTTTTTTTATCTCACATAGCTTTCCTTTCTTTTCCTTAAGACCACTTTGCTTTATTAACATTTCTTAATCCATTAATACAAAAACCTGGTATCACCTCTATGAAATGCCTTTGAGGCTGCTCAGTTTGGGATAATTGCATTCCTCCCAAACAATATCTATCACTCATTGCATTTACCATATTTTACTATAATTTCCTATTTGTATGTTTACCTCCCCCAACTACTCTGTGACTTCTTTGTGTAGAGAAAAATAAATGGTTTTGAAGGCCACAGACTGAAATTGAGTCCCTTTACTGAATAGGACTGGTTTCAGATAAACTAGCAGATGATCACAAAACTGACTCATTCTAAATCATCTAAGAAGCCAGGCACAAAAGGCCACATATTGTGTGATTGCATTTATTTGAACTATCCAGAAAAGGCAAAATCTGTAGAGACAGAGAACAGGTTAGTGGTTATGAAAGGCTGAGGGAAGAGGGAAATGGGGAATGATTCCTTCATGAATATGAGATTTCCATGTAGGGTGATGAAAAATTCTGTAACTGAGTAGTGGTAAGGGCCGCACAACACTGCAGATATTCTTTTTTATTTATGTTTTAAGTAGGCTCCACACAGGGCTTGACCCCATGACCCTGAGAAGAAGACCTGAACTGAAATCAAGAGTCAGACACTCAACCAACTGAGCCACCCAGCTGCCCATATAAATATTCTTAATGCCCCTGAATTGCACACTTAAAAATGGTTACACTAGTAAATTTTATGTTATGTGTATTTTGCCACAGTAAGAAATAAAATAAAAAAGAGAAGTAAACAAAGATACAAACAGCCAAAAAAAGAAAAAGTAGTAAGGCCAGTTCCCATATGTCCCTGTATGTTCCTCAGACTTCTGTCTAGAGTGTCCTGATTTCCTTTACCTCCCAGATTTTGAATCCTTGACCTTTAAGATGCTGTAAGGTGAATCCATAACCTACAGGGACTCCGCTGTAATTTTCTTCTCTATCAAAGGCAAAAAGAAAGGATTTTCATACAAGGAAAATGGAATTAAATATTATCAGAACCAGGTAACATTACTTATCAGGTATGACCAGGGACTCTTTCTCCCTGCTTTGTATACGTAACTGTTTTAATTTACAAAGTAATTAACAGTTATTTGCAAAAAAAAAAAAACAAAAAATAGGACAAATGTATAAAGTAAAGAAGAAAAATCTTTTTGGGGGAGATTTTATTTTTATTGTGGTAAAATATGCATAATATAAAATTTACCATCTTAATTATTTTTTTTCATCATGATAAGTGTACTCTGTAATCCCCATCACCTATTTCCCCCATGCTCCTACCATTGGTTTGTTCTTTATAGTTAAGAGTCTGTTTCTTGGTTTTTCTCTCTTTTTATTTCCTTTGCTCATTTGTTTTGTTTCTTAAATTCCACATATGAGTGAGATCATATGGAATTTGTCTTTCTCTGACTGACTTATTTCACGTAGCATCGTACTCCCCAGCTCCATCCATGTTTTTTTTTATTTTTTATTGTTATGTTAATCACCATACATTACATCATTAGTTTTTGATGTAATGTTCCATGATTCATTGTTTGTGCATAACACCTAGTGCTCCATGCAGAATGTGCCCTCTTTAATACCCATCACCAGGCTACTGGGTATTTACCCCAAAGATACAAATGTAGGGATCCGAAGGGGTACGTGCACCCCGATGTTTATAGCAGCAATGTCCACAATAGCCAAACTGTGGAAAGAGCCAAGATGTCCATCGACAGAGCGGGAATGCAAGCTGCAGCTCCATCCATATTATTGCAAATGGCAAGATTTTATTTTTTATGGCTAAGTATTATTCCATCACACACACACACACATACACCACATCTTCTTTATAGCACATTTTCTTCATCCATTCATCTATCAGTGGACACTTTGGCTGCTTCCATAGTTTGGCTCTTATAAATAATGCTGCAATAAACATAGGGGTGCATGTATCCCTTTGAATTAATGTTTTTGTATTTGGAGGTAAATACCCAGTAGTGTGATTACTGAATTGTAGGGTAGTTCTACTTTTAGTTTTTTGAAGAACCGCTATACTGTTTTCCACAGTGGTGAAAAATCATTTTCAAAAAGTCCCCTCTGTTGGAGACAAAGCTATATATAACCAAATTGAGATTTTGTTTTCCTTTTCTAAGCACACAAAATACCTTCCCCAGCCTCTCTTGCAATTAGGGGAAGGACTATATTGTTCTGGCCAATGGGGTGTTAGTGGAAATAATGTAATCAACTCCCAAGGCTGGCTATGAAATCCCTGTGCAGTCATTATACTCTCTTTAATTTCTGCAATAACTTCAGAGGTGATGTGTTTGAGATTAAGTAGAACCACAAGTTATAAGAAATCTAGATCCCTATGTCACTTGGAAGGTGAGCGGCCAAGGAGAGCCAGGAGACCTGAATGAAAGGAACCTATAGTGTATTGCATTAACCTTTTGAAATTTAGGGCCTATTAATTATCACAACAGAACCTTTCCTGTTCTGATTCATTTACCTCTAAATCTTAATCAATGGAGGTAACTAACTGTATATTTAGTTTTTCAGTTCAAGTATAGAATATCTCCCTGTCATCCTCTGCCCTATTCCTTTAAAGTAGGTCTCAGATGTAGTTTTGATGACCCACTTACTGCTAGGAAGCCATGTTCTTTCTTAAACCAAGTAAGGGAATCCCATTCTCTTTGCTAGCTAGGCATTTGCTAAGGAATGGTTATATGATATGATTCTGGCCAAAGGAAATAAGAGGATGTCTAAACAGAAAATTTCTTGGAAAGACATTTCCATAGGTTGCAAAAAGACAGCTGTTCATCTTTTGTTCAGTGTTGGTATAAAGCAAGGATTGGTGGTACCATATGTTAGCAAGTGCAGTTATTGTGAGAACAAAGTTTACATGCCAAGCAGAGGAAAAAGATGGTAGTAACCATTGTTCTTCATGATATCCCTGAGTCCATAAATTAACCAACACTCAAGATGTCCTTTCATATCTTTTGGCACATGAGTTAATAAAACTTTCTTATTTTTTAGCTGCTTTGAAATTTTTACTGTTACTTGGAGCTGAAAACATCTGAAGCATTGATATTTGTTTCCAGTGATTTGGATATTTCAAATAATAGTACAGAAGATACCTTTGTACACTTATCATTGATTATGTCCATAATTCCTTCTCTAGTTGTATTGCTGGGTCAAAGAGTATAAGCATCTAAATGTTTTATAGGTAGTACCATATTTTCCTCCAAAAATATTTCTTTCTCTTTGGCTTTTAAGTCTGCTGATCTGGATATTATCGATTTATTTAATTTTGCTAATCTGATAAGCAAAATAGTACCTCTATGTCTTATTTTGTATTTCGTTTCTTATTAATAGAGTTGAACATGTTTTTATATGCCTAGTGACAATTTGTAGAGTTTTTTGTAAGTTGTCTATTCAAATATTTTGACCATTTTTCCATTGACATTTGTATTTTTAATTAGTAGGAGCTTTTAATAAAAATAAGACTATTAACTCTTGCACTGCAAATATTTTCTTCCGGTCTTTTGTTTATCTTTGACTTTGCTTATAATCCCTGTTCCTATTCAGGAATTCAACATTTGTATCTCATCACTTTTATTACTCTTAAATTGAATGCCTTCCAATTTTTTCTCTTAAAATCCCAAGTGTTGTTCTTCTCGGTGGTATTTTCAAGGACCAAGAAATCTTTAAAGTGTAAATAACCAAATTTTTAAATGATTGACAAGATATTTAGAGGGCTAGGCTATATGAACAAATGCCTCTTAAAGTATTTTATATAGATAATTGTTTTTCCTATGAGGGTACCTGAAGGAAAGGGAATATATTTTTATCACGTGCTTACTTTATGCTGGGCATTATGCTAGGTACTTTACCTTTGATTTTTTTTTTTCAATTTCAATCCGCATGACAATTCTCTAAGTTGGTTTTTATTATTACTGTTTCAAGAGAAGTAAGATTAATAGCTTGCTCATGGTCACAGAGTCAGGAAGGACTAGATCTGTATTGAGTCCAGGTCTTCTTAGCCCCTTAACATTGATCTTAACCAAGGTGCTCTGTGATACTGGATAGATACGCAAAACAAATAAAATTCGTATTTCCCCCTTTCACACTTCTATTTGATTCTCTTTCTTTTATCCTGGAACCAGGAATAAAAAAAGCATATCTATGCAATTCAAACATTTTCTTTTCATTGTACCATGGTGTCTTCTCTTGAGCTGAAGAAAAAAAAAAAGTAGGACATGTTTTATTTTTTAGGTGTTTTTATCAAGCAGTATTTGTGTACAAAATTGAATCAATCACCAACATTATCAGGAAAACATTTCATGATATTTGCGGCCTAGATCCTTATGTTTTTAGAGACATTGATAAATTGGGTGATGGCTTTGTGTCGTTTATCACCAGGGCTTATTTGCTAGGGACTTACCTTGCTGAATCCCTCCCTGTTTGAACAGTAACTTCCTCCTGTCTCAGCTGGCTGTCTTTGATGTCTAGTACTGTCTGGTATTATTTTTAAGATGAGAGTGTGGGAAGAAAAGAGGAAATGTGTCTGCATATTGCACCAACCTCTGATCCAGGAGAACTTTTCTACTTCTGAATTTCGATATATACTCTACCAAGGATTTAAGTTTCTTTGCATGCTAATCCCAGTTTGAGTCCTGTCTAATAGCTTTTTCTTGAATAAACATTCAGAATAGCCAAAATAAAAGAACCTTTAATTCAGAGACTGAAAGCCTTGAAAATAGGATCTGGAAAAACCCTAACCAAATATCCTAATCTTGGGAGCCACTGACTTTTTTTTTAACTTAGTAAAACAGATGGAGGAGTCCGGAGTCTAGATTTCTAATTGTTATTCTGTCACTTACTTACTGAGTGGCATTGAGTAACTCAAATGTCCCAGACGGTGTTTTCTCTACACACAAAGTGGAGGAATTAGAGCAGGGTTTCTCCAAGGTCACTTTTGTTCAGTCTCATTCTAGAACACCAGAGCAACCCACACTACATCAGCGAGTTGCCTGATTTGGTCTTAAGTGCTCTTATCTGCCCTTCATGTTCCTTTTCTCCTCTGAGCACTATACCCAGTAGATAGGTGTTTTTATCTTGGTCCCTGAAAGTCTCAGAGTCTCTGATCCTGGGTTCCTTTGTTCTAGTTCTCTCAAACATTACTTATTGTTCCGAAACCTTTCATATTTATAGTCTTCTAAGGCCTTTCTCCTTGGTATGAAAATGATATATTAATCCATGCTAATCGGTTAATGGTTTACTTCTACTTAGTAACTTGCTTGCATTCTAACAAGGACTTTCAATACACAGAATATTATTGAGTCTAAAGAAGTCACTCAAAAAGTGGAAATTACAGGAACTTTGGGTTGGGCCAGTGGGAAAGGTTAAGGATGGAGGTGGGTACAGCAGTCTTCTCAGAAATCACCAGAAAACAGCCATTTGGTCTGCCTTGTTGAACAGAACATAAATGCATTATGTTCCTGATCTCCTTGAAAAGACTAAATGACCTTGACATCCTTTTTCTATTTGTAAGGCCCAATATGATTATTTTTGTAAAGAAAGAGTTTATACATCTTGAAGGGAGAAATGAGGACCAAAGCTTCTTATTAATTCGGAGAAGCCTGAAGCCCACTCAGATGTCAACTGATTCCAATGGCCCCATTAAGGAGTAGAGCCTAAGAGACCTGGCAAAATCCCTCTCTTAATTTTAAGACCCTTACGCTCTAGTCATTGCTTATGGAGACTTATTCTTTTCCTGAAGAGAATTTTGAGTTCTCTGTAGTCAGGGCTCAGGCATTTTACTTCTTTTTATGCTCCATGAAGCCTTGCACTGGCTGGAAACATACAATTGCTTAATGAATACTTGCTGACATATCATCCTTCTAGAAGAGAGACCAAAACAGCTATACATTTATTACCTCATTTTTCTGGGATAAAGCAGCTTTTGAAAATATCTTTATCAATAGCTTTATTGAACATACCTTTTTCAATAGCTTTGAAAATATTGGAATTTTTATTTTGCAGAGAGAGGAAAACAAAGAAGTTAAAATGACTTGTCTTATGTCACAACTAGAAAGTATGACAGAATTTGGATTGAAATTAAATTTTGAGAAGTAGCTGAAGCAGAAAGTACAAGAAGGATCGCTCTTCTGTGACTGCCCTCTTGGCCCTTGTGTTCTTATGAGCAGGTTTGAGCAAAAGGAGAGAAAAGAGGAATGCCTGAGAATGTGAGCTAGTTTCATAGGAGAGTTGGAACCAGAGAGATTCTAGATTTGCTGGATGCTGGTGTGATAGAGGACAAAATGATGGGGTTTTGTGGTGGTACTTGAAGCTGCGGTCTGGGGTCTTATCTGCTTGCCTAGAAAGTCCTTTCTGTGGGTCACCATCTCAGATTCTGAATCAGAAGACTCAAAGTCATGCCTCGGAACTTCTACTTAGTAGCTGAGAGCTTTTTGGTGATGTTCCCAGTAAAGATTCCAAGGCTTTTCCCACTGCCTACAAGGCCCTACATTGTAGGGCTCCTGGCTACCTCTGCTCCAGCCCCATGCTCAACCTTGCTATTACCTCACCACACCAAACATGCTCCTGTCTCAGGGCCTTTTCACCTGCTGCTCCCTCTCCTTGCAATGCTCTTTTTTAGAGAGCTGCATGGGTGGTCCCTTACCTCACTTGGGTCTCCACTCATGCCACCTCATCAGTGACATTGCACTTTCCTCGTAGGCCAATAAAGGACTGTCTCTGTGTTATTATATGTAAAACAAGAAGAAGAGCCCTACGACCCTTTTTTCCATTTTCTCTATTAGATAGAGAGTATATTATGAGAGGACTTGGCATACAACCCTTTTTTCCATTTTCTCTATTGGATACTTAGATTAGATTAAGCCCTACTTGATATTACCTTGAAGAGTAGTATCTGTGAAAAATCTTGGTAAACTTTAAGGTACTATAGTAATAAAGAATTTTAGTTGTCTTTATAACTCTAAGACTTGGAAATGATTTATTAAGGGCTTTAAATTTAAGTATTGATCAAAAAAAATTTTTTTTCCGAATTGGATTGACCTTTTGAAAAGCTTTTAATTTTTTTCTTCCCATTGTAGGGATTACTGTCATGATATAAATATGATGACTAATGGTGATGACCCGATTATCTATGTATATACATGGTTCTGTTTTCCGCTTTTCTTAGCCTTTAATTGAATCAAATCAAATTTATGACTCTAGCTATCTTCAAGAACAAAGGAATTTTTCCAGTTTAACAATAGTTGGTAAATTAGAAGGACTCTTTTTAGGTGGAAGATGGTAAGTTTGACTTCAGACACAGCAACTTTGATGTGCAGGTGTAACTTCCACATGAAAAATCCCTAATGGGCCGTTGGATATTATCACCTGGTGGTACAGGAAGAAGTTAGCTAAGTGTTATTTATTGGTTTTCATCCAAACAGAGATAGTATGGTTAAATGTGAAAATCGGCCATACCCCAGTACATGTTCAATATTAAAACAGCAACTTGAATGACACAGTATTGCCAAGTGCTTACTATGTGCTAGACACCATGCTTTGCATTTTTCATGCATTATTTCTTATAATTACCTTGTGAGTAGGTGCTAACATTATCCCCATTTTTATTTGAAATGACCAAAGTTTAATGAAATAAATTAATTTGCAGAAGCTCTCAGAGCTAGTGAGAATAGGAGCTGGCATTCAAAGCCAGGTTTATTTAACTTGAAAGTCAAAGCTTTTAATCACTATATTAGATTGTATAGTGTGTAATTTATGCAATACAAATTAAACATATTCTCAGCAGGAAGGTTGTCCTCTTGAAATGCATTGCATAAGAGGCCCACAAAGTTCCTGAAATGACTCCAGTCTTAAGAGTTTCTCGGCTGTCTCAGAGTAGAGCCCAATATGAAACCCAAAGGGAGATTTCCTATTTCCTACTTATACATTGGATATTCATAACATGTCCTTTAGGAAACCACTATCCCTCTTTTTTTAAAGTGTCAGTGCAATTGCATGTGACATAGACTTTTGTGTAGAGTTCACTTTAATTTCTGTAAGTATTGAGATATGTATCATATGAGTTTTTGTATCTCCTTGAAATAAATATAATGTGCATATTATAACTAAGCTGAAATAGTTCCTGGCATGAAAGCAAAGAATGATGAATTAAACCTAGTGTGATTTGCCTATAATTGTGCTCCTCTGTGTCTGTCTTATGTCCTTTCTTTCATTTCATTTCCAAACAGGTCTAAAACAGAACAAATAGCCATGCTAAATCATACTAAATAATTCAATGCAGCACTTGCAGATGTTTGCAAGGTGTGTGTATTAAAGATGACAGTGATCTTCCTAGGGAGGAGAAAGACCAGAGAGTTTCCATATATTCAGGAAATGTGTTTTAGACATGCATTTATATTCTTTGCTTTGTTTCTTTTAAAGATTTAGTTTCTTTCAAGCTTTTGTGAGTATATTATGGGAGGACTTGGCATACAACCCTTTTTTTCTCTATTAGATTAGGGGACAGATACCATACCAAAGAGGTTAGCAGTAGGGCAGGTAGTGTGGGTAGGCAGTGGCATTGGGGGTTTAAAGCAAACACACACCCTCCCCCACATCAGGAAGTATCTAGAGAACAGAGGAATTCACAGACTGATGCTAGAATCCTTAGAGGCCAGCAGCAACAAGCAAGGCAGTCACCTGGTAGCTATCCTTGCACTTGGGACTATGGTCAAGTCTCCAGTTCCTGGCAGGTAGGACTGCCAAGAATAAAGCAGTTTTGAATCAGTGTGTAAATTATCATGGTGGAGATGGAGACCCAGAGAGAAGCAGGAAGAAGTACAGTTTTCAAAACCAGGGCAGAAGGGCAGGGCTAGGACCCCTAAATTCCCAGTATTTAGCAGGGATGGTTTAAGTATCTCCTGTCCTCTGTTAGGCTGAGTGCAGAAGATCAATGAGACCACTTTTGTAGGTGGGCTTAAGTGATCCAGGCACAAAGCAGCGTCTTTTACTCTGCAGTTTACACTTTACTGCCCCTCCATTGAACAAGCCATACACAATGATAGTGATTTGGACTAGCAACACAATTGATGAATACTGGGCAATGAAGCAATTCCATGTGAGTTGCAGAGTTAATAATATATACAAATGAATAAATGTCTGTCTTTTTTATTTAAATTCAATTAGCCAACATAGAGTACATCATTAGTTTCAGATGTAGAGTTCAGTAATTCATCAGTTTTGTATAACACCCAGTGCTCATTACATCACATGCCCTCCTTAATGCCTGTCACCAATTACCCTACCCCCCACCCACCTCCCCTCCAGCAACCCTCAGTTTGTTTCCTATAGTTAAGAGTCTCTCATGGTTTGTCAATTAAATGTTTATCTAACTCATAATTATTTCTATCAATTAGAGTCCCAATAGGAAACAGATGGCATATTCACATGGGGTAATTGAAAAAAGTTTAATAGATTATTGACAAGGGTGTAGGAAGGCAAGAAAGACCAACCACAGGGTGATGAAGGACGCTGTAAGCTACTCACAGTGGGGAGCTGTTGCCATCCCTAGTCCCGAAAGGATGGGAGCTGAGAACAGAAACCACCTACACCCATGGGGTGTTCAGTCTGCACTGACGTGACTTTGCTATTTCAGGCAATTCATGCCCAGGAAGATGTTTCAAATAACTTTATTGCTTGTTTTAGGAACTTTTGAAAGTCCATTCATCTCAACACTATACTGCTTAATGTATCTTCATTTGAGTAAATATCCCCTACTCAGGACAACAGCTCAACCAAGCTTATCAAGCAATTGTTTATTCTTTAACTCACCTGGAAACCCTCTCTTGCTGTATCCACCAACCCTGAACTATTATATCATGAGCTTTGCGCCGTCCTAAACAAGGACTTTGAAAAATCTACCTTAAACCAGACCTTCAAAACTGCATATATATCCTGACGTTGCTCTTCCTCCTACAAGTTCCTGCTAAAACTGTCAAGGTACTGATCTGTCTTCCTATAATAAGCGAAAAATGCAGCTTTGCTTTATCAACAGGTAATTTCCATAATGGTTTTGGGAGGCAGCATTTGACAGAGCTGTGACTAAAACCTGCAGCAAGAGCTGGGCAACAGGAGCTGGGGCCTCTAGAGTAGGGGCATGAAGCCTTTATTGGCCAGCTCAGGGGAAGGCCTGGGGATACACACCCAGTGTCACTTGGCTCTCACCCTCTGATCTCCTGCTGACATCTCTCCATGTTCACATGCAACTGGAAACTGAGGGCATGGAAGCTCAGCATGCAGCCCCCTCGATTCAGAGCAGGGTGGCCAAGGGGGAAGTACAGATGGGGAGAGGAAAAGGAGAATATCCAGCACACTCACCAGAAATAAAAATCAACATGAACCCCTAAATGCAGGGATAAACTGCATCCTTAAAGTTGGAGACCTGCAAAAATGGACTTAGACAAAAGTGGACTTTTAGAAATGCATTGAAGTAACACTTTTTAAAAACTGGTTTTAAGTTCTAAAATAAGTGGAAAGTCATGTATAGTAAAAAACGACCCTGGAAAATCTCTGAATTGCCCATAAATATAGAATACAAACATTTTTGGTAAATAGCCCTGTACAGTAATATGTATGTATAACTGGATAATATATACAGTATGCAATTCCATAGATGGACTGTAATCAACAAGTAAATAATTCAAGTATTTTGCAATGCTTCCACAATTTGGTGAAAATTCCCAATTGCCAGCTCTAGCATTATCATTATGCTCTACATTCAATTTTCACAGTCCTTCCAGTTTTGGTCAGTGTCTTTCTAAGGGCTTAAAGTAATTGTTTTTAAAACAATTTTTAAAACTCTTAAAACAATTTTGGAATAATTTCCAATTTAAAGACAAGTTTCATGAAATTATGAAGAATACGTGTATGCCCTTTCTAGAGAGTCACTAATATTGACTGTTTTGCCACATTTGCTTTTTATTCTCTCACATACATGCACAGCTTTTTGCAGACCCGTTTGAGAGTAGGTTGAGTACATCATGACTTTTTGTCACTTAATACTTCAGGGTGTATTTCCCAAGAACAAGAATATTTTCTTCCCTAACCACAGTCTAGCTAGCAAATTCGGGAAATTTAACATGGCTACACTTATTATTTATATAATAGTCCACTTCCAGTTTTTTCAGTTATCCCAATTATATCATTCATGTTGGTTTTTCTCCAGAATCTAATCTATGATCATGTATTGCATTCAGTTATCATTCTTGTTTAATTTGGAATAGTTCCTTAGCTTATATTTTCTTTCCCGACCTTGATAATTTTGAAGATTATAGGCCAGTGGTTTTACAGACTGTCTTTTTTTAAAGATTTTATTTATTTATTAGAGAGAGAGTGTGTGTGTATGAGTGGGGGGAGGGGCAGAGGGAGAGGAAAATGCAGGCTCCCTGCTGAGGAGGGAGCTCCATGCCAGGCTCTCCTCTGGCTGGATCCCAAGACCCCTGGGATCATGACCTAAGCAGAAAGCAGCTGCTTCACTGACTGAGCCACCCAGGTGCCTCAACAGATTGTCTTTGGAGGTGGTTTACCTCAGTTTCCCCCTAATGTGATTCTGGTTATGTATCTTTTTGGCAGGATTGCTAAATTAAGTGATGCTGTGTCCTTCTTAGGCCATCACACCTGTAGGCACATCGTGCCTGTCCTGTATTCACGATGGTAATTTCCATCAGTTGGTTAAGGTGCTATTTTGTTTCTCCACTGTGTAGCAAATTATAACTTCTGTAAATTGTAATTTGTAAGGAGATATTTTGAGATTATGTTAATAAGCTGTTTCTCATCAACACCCTCCTCCTCCCACCCCAAGTTAATTCCTTCATTTCTTTTTGGAGGAATCGCTACTCAATTCTATCCTCACATGTATGAAACCTTTTAATGTTTGAGAATCCCTTGGGGGTGGATTTGGGAAGTCACTGAAACTCTTAGATTTATTTTAATTTTTGGCCAAGCTGATTGAATTCATGTAAATTAAATGTGGGTCTGTTGAAGCTCTATTATAATAACCATAAAAGAAAAGTACTATGGGTAAAAGCTATAATCAGTCACATTTTATATGGACAAAATGACTCACCAATAAATCAGATATTCAGTGTACAGTTTACAGAAAAATGAACCTGATAAATATAATTTCAGTAAAGTAAACATAAAAATCTTTTAACTGTGCTGAATAGAAAATTCAATCATAAATTAAACTGGCCTAATGATATTTGCTCTGTAAAGTGCTTGCTTGACAAAAATTTGTGAGTGGTGTTATAATACTAAATTAAATGTTTGTATTCATAAAGATGGAACCCAGATATCCATGGCATCAAAAAATAGGGTAGAAATTGCAGGATGAGGCACTCTTACCTGGGTGCTTTAGCACATGGGTGTTGGAGCCTTGGCCCCAGTGTTTGAACAACCCTTCTGCCACTTACTAGTGGCAGGTTATTTAATCTTTGCCTCATTTGCTCTATTTATAAAATGAGAAAATAATGATAAACACTATCTTACTGTTATGAGGATTGAAAGATTTAATATGTGTCAAATGCTTAGAAAAGCGAGTTCTATCACATAATTAGTCTCAGTAAGAATGAATCTCAGTAATTAATCTCAGGAAGAGTTGCCATCATCCTTAGCACCATCTCTCTCATCTTCCCCTCTGTGCTGTATCTTTTGAGCTTAGAGGAGGAGGTATTTCAAGGCTGGGAACCTTATGTTGTTTGAGGCTAAGTGACAAAATAATAATCCAGGATATTGCTTCTTATTCTTTGGCAGCAATAATGCATGGCAGTTTGTAAACCGAGTAAAGTAGCACCATGGAATTTCCTTAGCATACGTCACAGTTGTTAAGTTAATAATTTAACTTAAGAGAATGCAATAAAGAGGCTCTGTACCAAGGTGTGGCAGGGTTAAGGGATTCAAAAAGGGATGACAAAGCCCTCTAAAACTAGCAGGGACAGGCATCTACTCCCACCATCAGGCCAACACAAACACGGTCAAAGAGACTATCCCTGGAATCTAGACAGAGCTATAGCCACCTGACAGGGGCTGTCTGAGATGCTCACTCAAGGAGAACACTATCCCTGCTAAGCCACCATCTGGTTGGAAGAGAGTAAGGGTAAAATACCCCAACCTTTCTCTTCTCCCATTATCTGATCTCATGTCTATACTTCTTATGGGTCAAACCCAGCTAGAAGCCAGAGGGCAGGGGAACTCAGGTAACACAGTTGGTGGAGGTCGTTCTCCCTGGGCACAGGTTAAGGCTGAAATAGATGGAAAGTAAACTTGGAGGGAAAAAGGGAGACTTTCTACCACACTAAGCACACCTGACATATTATTCTAAATCATTATCATGTAGTATGATATCAGAAAAGAAAATGGAGCAATTAAAAAAAAAAGATACAATATGCATAAATGACAAATAGCATATTCTTCTAAGTGTGAGAGGGGGGGAAAAAAGGCTTCTCATTAATAGAGTATATCCTGAAGGTAATGTTCAGAGGACATCCTGAAGGTAATATTGTTGTGTAGGTAGGTAGAATGCAAAATGTTCAAATGTGATCAGGACTCTTCTCCAGTTTGTTTATATGTTAAACCTGTCCTTTGATCAGTGGCTCTAATTGCATTTTAAAGAGTCCCCCAAACTTGCACATTTGTGTCTTTGCTTTCAAATTGGCCCTCTGTCCTGTGCCAGTAGAGTTTACCAGGTAGTATGAGCTCAGTTCTGGTTTCTGAATGGCTCATAGTTCTGTGGGCCCCTCCCGATGTTTCCTGAACACCCTGTTTACCGTTGCTCTACTGCACGTCAGTGTGAGGAATCACACTGTCATCCGTTCTCCTCATGTGTCCTGTCCCGTGCTTCCGTGTGAGGAACCCCATGCCCTGAGCCTGCTGGGCAGGATTTGATCTATGAGTAAGAACAGATGTTGTTCCCTTACTCATCTAGAAGATAATTCATATGCCTTCAGTTTGGTGTGGCATCTGCTACCCTTGGTTTTAGTTTCTGACTCTTTTCTCCAGCTTCTGAATTGAGACTTTTGTGCTCTTGGCTAGCAGCGCACAGTGCAACCAATGTAGCCCATGTTCCACCAGGCCACTAGGCTGGGCCTCGCCCAGAGTAAGTCTCCCTGGTGGAAGAGAGCTGAACACTGATATCCATGACTTTATTTTCAAGCCCTGTCTTTTCTCATCTCAAGCAAAGTAGCATAGTTTAGGCACTATTATAAATCCTTTCCAGGATTGCCTTCAACATACGTCATAAATCCAAGTGCGGAGGAATTCTCGGAGCTAATCAAGAAGAATGGGAATTTATGAATGTAAAAATTAAAATAAAAAGATGCTGCTAAAGCTGCATTAAAGAAAGAGAAGGAAAGGCGGGGGGGTTTCTTTCTATTATAATATATTTTGTCAAAATTTCCCATTTTCATTTCCCCTTCTTTTAATTCTTCCAATAACTGAAGCACTTTGTTAAGGGCAAAGAAACATAAATCAATAGAGAATTAGTTAACTAGGAAATACAAATCAATAGCAACTTCCTTATACAGAAACTTTTTGGTCTGAAATGTTTATCAATATGCTATTTATTCTAAAAAAAAGTGGCTTTAATAAGCTTGTAATTATGCTATTTACATATCAAAGCACTGTATAATAATCTTTCATTTATCGCAGGGCACAACCAATTAGCACTTTTTCATCTATTCTGTATCTATGATAAAGAGATAGGCAAACAAATTACATCAGAATAGCAGTAAAAAGGAAATTTCTAGCATGAGTTAATAGATAATACACGCTTAACCCAAATGTCCTGTTTTCTTAATAAATCTCTGATGAGAATTGATGTGTATAATAGTCATTCAAAAGAACTCTAAATTGACTGAAAAAACTAAGATTATTTTGTGTTGGGTCTTGTTTTTGTTTGCGTATTCTGATAATTTTCTATGCCAAGAAAACACAAATTCTGAGCCAGGAAAACTCATTTCTTTAGTATCTGCTGTAACATTTAGAGAAAAAATTGTGCTGGAAATGAACCCTTAGTTTATGATTCTGAATATACCACATATTAGCTGTTCGGCATTGAGCAAATGATTTATGAAGGGTTGTTTTGTCTTTCCAGATTCTTCTTGGCACAGATCCTTTTCTATGCTGACAGTGTGCTCGTGGTTGCCCCCATGTTTTTATAAGACTCAACACCACTGACAACAGTTAACTTGGACCCAACTAGATCAATTAAGGCCCTTCCTTAGATTTGGTTTGGAGAACATCTCAGCATCTCAGTGGTTAAACTCTATGATATATAACTTAAGAACTATCAGCAGCCATATTTTCCTGCTTCTGAAGAGTGCTGGTTTACAATGAGAGGGAATAAAGCCAACCTGCAGAGAGAAACAGAGATGGAAACAATCCGGTGAGGTTCATGTCTCTGGTTCCAGTTGTTCCTGAAGCTCCTCTCCTTCCCTGCACTTCCTGGGACTGGGTTTTTCAACACTTACTTGGCTTTTGCCTTTTCAAGTGGATTTTACCTCATCCAGTTCTGGTTAGAATGTTAAACCCACACTTTCACGAGCCACACCCAAAGTCCTATATGTAATTTTGTAATTGTAATTTTATTTTTAAAAAATTACTCACTCACAGAATTGTGTCAGTTTAATGCACCCAGAAACCTGAACTCACTTTTGAATTTAACTAATAAAATTTCATTTCTCCGATTTTCACTAACTCATTTGTAAAAGATAGGAAATCATTCTTAAATGCCGCTAAAAATTCTGTGACTTGACTACAGTATAAAGTGTAACTTCCCTTCATGTTCCATTTATTTTTACAACCATTGGGAAATGGCTCCTTTTGTTCAAACTTTCACAGAGATCATAACGAGGTGCCATTGATTAGTAACAAAGAAATTTGAGAAGGAAGTGACCATGAGAACTGGGAACTTGAGGGGATTTCAGGTAAAATTCGACCTGTCATTACCCCTCTGGAATAGACAAAGGGTCTCAATATTGAAGGGACAATTGCTGACATGAAAATTCTAGGTAGTATACGTTGGGGATTTCTTTCATTAAAATACATACTTCCTCCCTAGTCATTAGATGATACTTGGAAGTTTTGTGGTCTAGTGTTTGATTCTTGCTTGGGCAATTTTTTCCATTTGATTCATTTTTACATGTTAAAAATGTAGTAGCTTTCAGATGTATTAAATATTACTGTAAAGAGTTTACTATCAGCAAAGATTTTCTTATCAAGAGATAAAAATTTTTATCACTGTTGTTTACTGCTGTGCCCAGCTCTCAGACGCTGAATCCTTGTTATATGGTCTGGTTGCTTCTTATCTTCTTACTTTTCTTAGTGCATAGCACCTCAACATTTTCTGGTTCTAAAGGTTATTGCAGTTTTTCCATTGGTATGATTATGGTTTCACTCACTTTTAAGGAAAAACAGGTTTTTGTTAAGGGTGAGATGTTGAACAGGACACTTTATTCTCTGGTTCTTGGTCCCCAACTGAAAAATAGGAGTAAGAAACTAACCATCAAGGTTTTGTGAAAATTAATTGAAATTAGAAGGTGCAAATGTAATAGCCTGAGCTTTAGCAATGTTTGTTCTCTCTTTGTATGCCAAATCCCAACTCGCTACTGGCTCTTTTCTGACTTATCAGAATTCTTTTGAGAAAAAAGTCAGGTTACAGATAAAAATTCACATCAGAAGTGGTATACAAAGCAAAATCTTAAATACTTAACATCAGCGACTAAGAATGGTGGTATCACCTAGATAATGTCAAACACTGAATATATTTGAAACATTAACCATAAATATGCATAAATATAAACTATTGTGTATGACATAAAAGTGTGTGACTAACAACTTTAATAGCATAAAGTTATATGAAGATACTGAAGGTCTTAAATAGCATTGGTTTACCTTTGTTGAGCATCATGGAGAACTTTATGGCAACAATAGCCTAGTCAAAGTCATTGCCTTTCTTCTGAAAAATTAGATGATTTATTCAATTATCTTCCCAATATTTCCCCACTCTAATGATGTCTCCCTGTGTTTTAGTCAGAGTGTGATCAGAGAAACACAAAATCTCTGAAATACACATTAATATCTAAATAGGGGTCTATAATAGTGGCTTGGCCTTACACAGTTGCGGGACATGGTTAAACTGTTACGTGAGATGTTTCCTTCTGGATCTGGTGGTGGAGACAGACATCCACAGTGCAGGCAGTTAAGAAGAAGGATGGATGTGAGGGGAAGAGAGCACAAGCAGGAACCTGCAATGCTGACTGGAGCCCATGAAGACAGGCTTTTAAAATCCATGACAGTTTCTCCCTGCCTTTACACCTGCCACATGGGGAATGGGGGTATCCTGCAGGGGAAGCTAGTGCCCTTCATCATGGAACTCATTCTGCACCTAACCCAGGAGCCAGAGAAGCCAAATGAGGATTTGGCAGGAGGTACAGGAACTGGAGAAGAGGATGCTACCCCAAGGTGAGAAGCCAGCAACAAGCAACAGTGTGTATAAGCTACCAGGAGCCTCATTGCCTGCTTTCACCTTCTGCACGCACAAGGAGTGTGGCTGATGATACTTCATGCCAACCAGGAGCTATGCAGGCAAGGGAATTTTTGAAATTCAGTTCCAGTGGAGCTAAATTGACATAATATAAATCTACCACACTCTGAATAATTGTGTAAAATTCCATCTCTGTACCTTTTACTTTTCTTAACATAACTTGTTCTCATCTACATCCTTGGGATAACATCCTCTCCCCAGATATCCTACTCTTCTTGCCAAATTTGAGCTCTATTTGTTGTTCAGTAGATAAATGAATTCAACTCACTTGTATCAATTTTCCAGGGCAATGTTTAACTTTTATTTGTTTCATAATGGGTTCCTAGAACTAGTAATCACACTCAACCCATCCTGTCTAGCAGAAACTTGTTTAAAATGAATTCTGGTTTAATGGTTTTTGCATGTTAACTCTGAAATGCAGGCCTAGCTTTTCTCTTCATTTCTCTTGCAGCTCAGTCTTTTGTTTACAAATGTAGATAGATCTGTATTATACTAAAAACCAGAAATGGATTAGTGAGGTATCCTGGATAATGCAATAAATGAATCTGTTGTTTAAAATGAAAAGAATTTTCTGGTTTAGCTTTGAAGAAGAGTACAGAAAATCATGCCATTAGCAATAATTTACTCATTTGTATATTTTAAACAGATTTAATAAGTCTTTGCTTTCAACTTGGCTTTTATATGGAGATTATAAAGTGCTTTGTCAGTTTTACAAATATAACTTGAAGGCTTAAACTTGGCTAATACATCACATTGCTGTTTCCCCTTCTTCCTATTTTCACTGGTAGAAGCAAGAGCTGAACACACAGGAACTGGTGCCTTAAGGGAGTGGAGGTCATGAAAAGTCGATGACATGGAGGGCCAAGGAGAAGGTAGATCTCAAGCCCTAAAATCATCACATGTGCAACATCTCTAGGCCAGGTGAGTCCTGTAGGTTCCTACAGAAGTTAAGAATCTCCAGCAAAGCAGTATCCTAAAACTGAGGGGTAGCTGTTGGGGGAGGATGGGACAACCCTCTGGAGCCTTGCTAGAAACACCTCAAAAAAAAAAAAAAAAGGAGAAAACGCAGAGAGAGCACCAAGAAACTCTGGAATGAGGAGAAAGGGAATAGGTCAGATGCAGCATCTGAGAAACTCTTGCCCTTAGAGAAGAAAAGTAAGAGTCAGGCCAGCACCTGCAGAGTGGCTAGCTGTGTTCCCAAAGGACTTCAGACTCATCTACATCCACTCATTTTGCAGCGCTCACAAACCCCTTCACCATCACCAAGGCAAAGTCTGGGAAGGTAACCTGTAACCATCTTATATAGGTAATCATCAGGCTAATCTTTATACCTCTAATTCACTCTTGATACTCATTTTGTCCAGACCTCAACTGCATGAAGACTCTTTGGTTGGCATTAAGAGGAACTTGAGAGAGAGAGATGATATGGCATGAGATGTTGCCGATTTCATTGAAATACTGCAAATAGAATTTATTTCCAAAATGATATCTTGGATACTGCCATTTATAAAACCAATTCAAGAATTTCTTCCAAGGTTGCTCATTCCACAAATATTTACTGAGCATCTACTATGTGTGAATGCTAAGGAGACACAACGGAGAAAAGTTCCTTGACCTCATGGAGCTTGCATTCTTGTCACCCTGTCACCTGTCAGTCCTTTCTTCCATTCCCCAAGACAGTGAATCCAAACCCATTTAACCTCTGCCACTTTCTGTCTCCCCATCTTTGCCTCACATCCTTCACTCACAGTAGATACTTCATATACCACTTCACAAAGAGAACAGAGGATGGCAGCCCAGTTTTCTCCCCACCTTCCTCTAGCGGGGAACCCGGCCACACTCTCTTTCTGACTCAGGAAACCGGGCATCATTTCTGAATTTCCCCAGGGCTTTGGAAGTCATGGAGTCATGAACATGCCTGTGTCCGCTATGGGCTTTGTCCACAAAATCGAGGGTGCCGGTATTGCCTTCATTTTTCTTCATTTGCTGACAGATTCCAAAGCTTTAGCATGCCCTCAAAGCATCCACTGCATTTTACTAACTCATTTTGATAACTTTAAAGAAGACGGCACCCACTCTTCGGATATGGAATTGCTTCTTAGAACAGATCATGTATTAGTTGTTAGCTAGTAAGTAATATATCAAAAGGGTGATGGGATTGTAAGTGCTGGTGTCATAAAGAAAGAGAGAAGTGTCTTTTTTCCCCCTGAGTCACAGAAATGCCGATATTTAAGAGCTCAGTGAAAATAAACCCTTAGTGAATACTAGCTAACCTGATAAAGAGTGATGAAGTCAAAAGATGATGGGCTTTGGAACAGATAGTCTTTGGTTTGAGTTCCAGCAGTGCTGCTTAGTAGCCATGTGACTTCGTAAAAGCGATCTAGTATCTGTAAAGACAACTGTTATCACTTGTAAAATAAAGATAAAAATCCAGCCTTATCAGGGTTATAGTAAGGAATAGATGAGATAACATAACGTCTCCAGCCCCACACTTGGGTGAAATGGCAGCCGATTCGATATTAAAGGCCAGTTTTCTTTAGAATTCCTGGGCCCCTCCCGTGCCTCTCCTGCACCATCTCATCTCATTTGTTTTATCCATAGCTCTGTAATTGCAATACAGTTGATGGCTGGAGGTTTCCAGAACAGCTGACCAAATACCAGTGTTCCCAAACAGTGAATCCGCTTAGAGATGTTATTTGAGTAATTTTTTGTCATTGTGTTAAGAATCGTATCTTGTCTATTTGACGCAAGTTTGAGTAATAGAAACCTAATGAGCCTTTTCTTATCAGAAAACTATGTCTACCTCAAAACAAAATGTATTTGTGAAGAGTCAATTATTTTTATGCTTTCTTGGGCAAACTTTGAGGCGATTGGTAACAGGAATTATAATTAGAACATTGAAAGTATTGTTCTATTTTCTGCCCACTGAAATCCTGCTACTTTATTAGTAAGACATAGGCCTGAGCAGATCCGCTGATGGAGAAACTTGTGCCTTCAGATTAATTTAGATATATATAGGTACATGCTTTTGATTAATGTTGGAGTTCTTATCCTCTGGATGACCTTGTTAATTCATTTGGTGGAGTCTAACCTGTCTTCCTCAGTGAGGAGAAATAGGATCATTTCCAAGGGATACAGTAGAGACCAGAGTCCCATATTTGTTTTAATCTCTGGTGATATACTGTGTTGCGACCAAGAAAACTCAACTGAGAAAATCTTTATTTCCTAGAGTTGGCTTGATATTTACCAACCTAATGCTGATTTAATATGGGAGTAAGATGAAAGTGAGGAAGGGAAAAATATTCTCAGGGGAAGCTAAAAAAGAAAACAAAACAAAATTCAGTTTGATATTTGGCCATTAGCTACTGTTAATGAATCTATTCAATTGATGAGGTGCCACTGTTTCATTATCTACATTACTGTAAGATAGAATTGGGGGGAGGTGTGTCTTTATCCCCCTTATTTCAGAGGTTACTATTTCTCCCAACAATTTATATTCATTCAGTCTTAGAGAAAGGTTGATATGAAATGATAATGGCAATGATAATCCTTAAACCCATGTCTTGCTTTTCCTAGGATTTATCTATTCTGTCCAAGAAGAGAATAAGGAATGAGGTAAATATATTCACTTATTAATTCAAATTTAAAACTTTTTTTTGAGTGTTTACTGTCAGGCACTGAATTAGGTACTGTATATGAAGAGGTAAATAAGTCATTTTTTTCTGTTCTTGTGGATCTCAGAGTTTAATAGGAGAAACAGACCATTTGTCCCAGCAATCAGTGCACTTAGAGGTGTTTTAGGTCAGAATCCCTAAAAGCACAACCTGACATGGAGGTTCGTGTATGAGTGATTAGCTGATGGAGTGTTTCCAAGAGTGAAGGAAGCAGATCTGGGCAGGGGAAGAAGCTAAGCAGAGATGTGAATTCAGCTGAGTCTTACCTCACCTGATCTCCAGGGGAGCTATAGGGCATGAAGACCACAGACTGGTCCCACTTTGAGTCTAGAGGCTGGGCCTGTGTACCCTTCAAGCATCTAGTCATTTGATGAGGCTCTCCTTGTGGGCATTTCTGGACTCCTAGTGGTCAAAGAGAATCCTCTGGAGAAAGATGGCTATGGGCCACCAGCAGCCAAGACTCCTAGCAGCTGAGAGATAAGCACACTGGCTTGGTGGTGGCCTGGTTCAGACACTATCTGCCACTGGAAACAAAAATGAGTATAACGTGGCTTTTCACCCAGGTAAGTCAGAGTCCCACTGTGTAGACTGGCATTAAACAAACTACAGTGCAGTGTGACTAGTATAACCAGAAGAGTTTGTACAAGATGGCAGGCACAAGACAGCGATGATCTGATTATACGTTCACTGGCACTTAACCTCATTACACAAAACACTGGTGGCATTTTTAAAAATTGTTCTATATTTCTGGTGGTAAAGAGTATGGGCATGGAAGTCTCTTCAGAGAAGATGCTAATTGAGGTAGATTCATGAGGAATAGGCTTTGTAAATGGGATACTGGTGAATGGGGAATGATTACAACTGCAATGTCTAATCCATGACCCTGAATTAAATCTCAGTGAGAACTCTTTTTCAACCCTATTGCCATTCAGTCCTATAAAGGTATAATTAAGCATGTATATGTAGATAATAATATATAATATATTATATATTTTAATATATTATAACTATATGGTGAGTAATTATAGGTTACATTGTTGTATTACATTGTATATTTCAAAAATTATAAACATATTATAAGGTATAAATATTCTACATAAATAAATATATAAATAATAGTTAATATAATCTAAATAACAATATAAATATTATGAACATGTTACATTTTATTAATATATAATATACATAATTGATTATATTTATATTACATTATATTATATTGAGACTTTAAGAAAGGAATAAGGTTGGATTTTAAGGAAGAAGGACACTTGTAACACAATGATAAGAGCCTTTCTATTATAGTAAGCACATGGTGATAGTATTCTCTTTTGGAACTAAGAAGGAAGCTACCAATATGAGTCAAGATTTGTTGAAAGATACAGATATACTTTTAATAATGGAGTTGGCCTGTCAAGTTAAATGATTGAGGTATGTTTTCATAAGAAGCTTTTCCAAAGGTAGTCTACAATATCCAGTGATATTTTCATTTAGTGATACCATTGTTTTATTTAATACATCTTGGATATAATGTGGGCTGTAGGCTTGTAGAACCTCCAGGGAAAACAGGCCCAACCCAGAACTGGGAACATCCCTAATGGGTTCCAGGTTTTCATTTCTTGTGATGTACTTCTCCAGAATTGGTCATATTAAATAAAATGATGTTTCAGTGTACTTATCTAATGCTCTAGCCATGCAAATATCCATGTTTTAAAAACACAGTAGAATGAAGTGAGATTTCTTTGTCTGTGTGGCTCAGTATCAGTTTCTGCAGTCTTCTTATTCACTTCAAATCCTGGAATATAATGCTTGGCTTGGAGGTTGACAAACTGGCAGGTCATTTATTTGTGTTCATTATTTATTACTTGAGCTTTTCATATTTCATCTCCTTTTTTAATAGTCATCCCAATATTTTCCCAGAATTGTCTTTTAATTTGAAAATGTATATTTCACTTAAAAACAAGAGAAAAGAAACTTTCTGTGACCTCCATAATTACCTTCTACATTTGCTTATTTTTCTTTTCATGTGAACATATTAAAAAATTGCTTGGATATCTGATGTTCTATTCAAGGAAGAAAGTTACATTGTTTAAGTATTGTGTTCATTCCTCCATGTTTGATGGCTTGAGTGGTAGAAGACCATGGAGAGGAGAAATTTCTTATGAGGAGAAATGTGAGGGAAGAGAATAAGGGAAACACAAATACAGGTACACTGAAACATACACACATACATCACCACCACTGGAACACACACACACCACCACCACCACCCATGGGTAAATGACTCTAGGACAAAATGGCCTGATTTAAGTGCTATTTGAAACTTGGCATCAATATGACTTCTACTTTTACAAAAGCTTCTGGAAAAAGCTATATTAGGAAATATTGGCAATTTATGTCTGAATTTTGTTACTCTAACTTCTTTCCTGAGACAAGGGACAACATGTGGTTGTATTAAACTATAACAAGGACAGACACACACAGATGAAAATCCATCCTTTTATTTGCACAATTCTGTCCTTTTATTTGCATACTTCCCATAGGGGTAAGTGACCAGTTTGAATTTGGGAAGTTATGCCTTTTACTAGGAGAAAACAGGCATGTGATGGTGCTTTCATTTCTCTTGGTTAGTAAGGTCATCCTATATCGGTTATCCGTGGTTGGTTTAGTCCTGTAGGGATGCAGAGCAGCTCTTTCTGCTCTGATTTTCCTTTAGCTATTGCCTCCTCTCTCGCTCAGTCCATGTGGTTTAGGTGAGACAGCACTCCCCTTCCCGCCCCCTCACCCATCCCAGACCCCTGAGGAGGTCCAATACCCAGGTCAACAAACATAGCACTCACTTTCATTGCCAGGATGGGCGCAAGATCTAAAGCTGGGCCAAACCACTCATATTCCTGTCCTTGCAACCAGACTACTCAATGCTTTTTTAGGAGGATAAAGGGGATTTCTCTTTTCTCTTGGTTTTAATTCTTAAGTAATTATAAACCAGACAGCCAAATAAAAAGACACTTTCTTACTCTCATTCTATTATTAAAATAACAATGTGTTAGGAGCCATGCTCACTGCATTTGTTTCATCATCTTATATAATTTCCTCTGGGGTAGGTACTTCTATTATCCCCATCTATGTATGAGAAGCTAAAACTTACACATACTGTTTTTTGAAGGTCACATGCTAATAAATAAATGATAGTTAGGCCTGAACCTATTTAGTCTGACCTGAAACTCATGCTCTTAACCTCTGCATATTATCTGTAGGCATTCTTCTGAGCAAAGGAAAGCCTACATTTAACATTTTTGCAAACATCAAATCAAAACATATATTTGGAACAGAGGAATGAAGGAGAAGTAGGGGATAGTATGCCCTAGAGAATCACAGACTCAGAGGGACCGTAAATCTCTCAGTGGCTGGAGATCAAGATTGGAGCATCTTGAATAGTGGTAGGACAGAGATGGGTACCACTCAAGTAAGCTGAGTCCTGGCTAAGTACTTACCAAGCTAAATCTATAACTCGAGGTTACACACTTGAGGCATCACATCACCTTCAGTGTGAGCGCCATATTCTAGACTATTCCAAAGTTTGCTAGAGCTAGGTAATAAGTTTGGCTTGCTACCCTGTTGTTTCATGTTTGTTTATTAATGAATTCATTTGTTTATTCAGTCATTCATCCCTTTGATTTTTATTGAGCATCTGCTAAGTGTCAGGTATTAGATGGCTAGGATATATCAAGGTATCTGCCCAAAAGGAACTCCTAATCTAGAACAGGAGATGGATGAGTTAAAAAACAAATTATAATGAAGCAATGAATGTTCAATAGTTTTAGTAGGAAGAAAAAAGAAGGAAAATAAATTATAATAGAGTAGATTTGGTGACCTGTACTGGACCATACAGTTGAGCCAGGAAAGATGCCTCTAATATTTACTCTTATTAATTTTATTTATTTAATTATGGATAAATTTAATTCTAGAAATGTTCCCAGATGCCTTTCCCTGCTGGGGAACACAACAGTTTTATAAATGGCAACCTTCCCCTCGTGAGCTGGAAGCCATCTAAATTCTTCAGTGCCTCTGCTAGCAGCTACATTTAAAGAATTTTATGCTGAAGTATTTTGATGTAATTGGGAAAAATAGGATGAATCAGATCCATTCAGATTCTAGTTCAACTTAACTGCTTACTAAGTGTATGATATTGTATAAATTATTTAACAACTCTGAGCCCATTTTTTAAAACTGTAACATGGGGATGCATATGTAAAGTGTAAATGAATGTATAAATATGAAGTGCATCTCATGTTAGTATTCACTTGCTCAACAAATTTTAGTTTTCTTCCCTTCCATGGTTTCCTAGTTTCTGTTTTCTCATTTATCATATTGGGATAACAGTACTTATTTGTAGGACTGATCAATCAATGAAAGTATGTACATCAAAAAATGGTTGGCACATAGTAGATGCTCAATAAATGTCAAATCCCCTTCC
>NC_138372.1:152827668-152901574 GCF_054177405.1 Leptonychotes weddellii
AGACAAAGGGGCTGGCAGTTGGAAGTTGACTAAGCATGTATGGGTGTGGTTAAGTGCTGGAGGATATAGGCAGGTATCAAAGGTATCTGGCTTATTTTATACACAACTCTCATGACTCTTACTCCATCTTACAAAAGAGGAAATGGAGCAAGGAGGGGCGGAATCCTTGCCAAGTCCCACAGCCTTTCTGGATTAGAGCTGGGATTGAAAACCCAGGGAGACTATGAAATAAAATTTATCGTATAGGATCGTTGTGAGGGTTAACTAGACATAAATGTACCTAGTAAGTAGTGAGCACACAGAAGTTAATAGGTATCCCATAATTGTCATACTCTCCTACGCCTGGAGTTTTCCAGCAAGAGACGGGACAACATGGCATATAAAGGACCTGGGGTTGGGCCCTATGTCCTAATCTCAGCAGTACCAACAAATAACAATGATCTAGAACACTGCAATAAATCTACTCGTTTTTGTGTGTGCAGTGGTAAACAGAAAGAGACCGAAAAAGTTACTGTTCTTCCTCTGTAAATACAATTTTGATGATAGAAGAAAATAGTAACCTTACTTAGAAATCTCAAAATTAACAAAATATTAAGTCACCCAAATTCTTTTATGTGACTATTAATATTTTTGTACTCTCTCTTTTATTCTCTTTCACACACACACACACACACACACACACACACCTCCTTTTCCTGGTTGTTATCATAGTTTATGTATATTGCCATATGCAGTATTTTAATACAAGTTAGAATGATGTAAGAAAGCATCTGCCTCTATACACCTTTGCCAATCCAGTGTGTAAGCAAATTTTTAAAACCTTTTCTGTCTGACTGATGAAAAGGGTACTTCACTATAATTTCTCTTACTTGTAAGGTTGAATATCTTTGCATATGTTTAAGAGTCATTGCTATTTTCTTTCTTTAAAAATATGTATTTTCCATTGAGGAAGGCAGAATTCTAAGATGAGAACTCAGATCACCTGACAATTTGATTTCAACCTTGTGAAGCCTTGAACAGAGAACCCGGCTTCACCACGTGAGACTTCTGATCAACACAGCTATGAGAGAACAAATGATGTTTTATGCTGCTAAGTTTGTGTTAATTTATTACACAGCAATAGAAAAGTAGTGTATCCAATGTTTCTACATAACTTCCATATTTATTCTTCATATCATCGCAGAATATGCCGTCAGTGACACCTGATATAATTAACTGTTTCTTTACAGTTGAACATTTGGGTCACTTTTAATTTTTTGCTGTTATAAATACTGCAGTGATAAATAGGTTCACACACATAGCTTTACCCATTTTTTTATCATTTAATGTTTATTTTATCTGCTTTTATATCGAACAGATAATATATTACTGGTTTCAAAATTCAAATATACAAAATGATAAAAACTGAAGAATTTTCTTCTCTCTTCCATGCCTTGGCTATTCACTTTTCTAAGCTCCAAACGAGCCAAGTATTAAATTATTTTGAATACTTCTAAGAGATATTTTATGCCTAAATGATAGCATACAATGTCCACTGTTCTGTACCTTGCTTTTTCACTAAACAATATATTTTGAAGATTGGTGTATATCAGCACCTAAAAAATAACCTCTCTGTACCAAATAGCATTCTGTTATATAAATGTACCATCATTTATTTAACATCTTTGTTATTTAACCATAAATACACAATAATTTATTCTGTTGTATAAATGTACCATCATTTATTGATTGATGAACATGTAGGGTTTTTTGGAATTTTGTTCCTGGTCATCACACAAGATAATATGGAATAATTCCCATGAGGACAACCAGAAAAGCTAGCTAAATGTTATATATATATAGCTGAAGTAGTAGAGGGTTAAACAGCGAGAAGGAATTACTTGGTGAGGAGTTGAGGGGAGTGGAAACCCAAGGAATGTGAGCCCAACCTCTGAGGGTGTTTTAGACCTGGGCAAGAAAAATGTTGAGGACTTTGTGACAACCTCATGGGACCACAAGGAGTTATGGACACTCCAAGGTGACCCCTCAACTTTAGGCTGGGACTCCAAAGGGATAAACCCCAAAAATGAATGAATCCTAAGTGGCAAGCCCTCACAGGGACTGATCACCACCTCTTAATTCCTGAAATTGGAATGAGATGATTCAAGATTGCTAATAGCTCTTGGTGGAAGCAAAGGTACATCTCTGTGGAATGTAACCACAATCGGCTTCACATTATTTTTAGAAACAATTTTACAAATAAAAAGCCCAGCCACCAAAACCAACCAACCAAGCAACAGGCACATTAAGGAGTCCTGACAACCTGAAGAAAAATTAATAGAAACAAAAGGAAATAAACACAGATCCACAGGGGTCCCAGGAATTCAGAGACTAACTTGAAACTCCTTGTTGTTACTATGCCCAAGGCAATAAAGGAAGAGAAAACATTTTCAGTGGAGGATTGGAAACAATAGTTTGCAATCTTTGCTCTTACAAATAGGGTAGCAGTGACTGTATTTGCGCAAGTATTTTTGTAGAAGGAATATGTAGATGTGCTATTTCTGTGTCAAAAATATTTGCAATTGTAATTTTGATAGCTACTGATGAATTGTTCTCCTTAGAAGTGCTACCAATTTACATTCTTACCAGAAGTGTAGGAAAATGGCTGTTTCCCTACATTCTTGACAACCCATGTATTAACAAGTGTTTAAAGTATTTTCTAATATGTTGGGGGGGGTGGTATCTCACTGTAAGTTTTATTTGCATTTATCTTCTAAAACATTTGAACATAATTATATATGTTTAAGGGCTATTATTTTTTCTCTAAATACCCCATTAATTTTTCTATTGGATTGTTGATCTTTTTCTTAATGTTTATGGGAGTTTTTTATATATTAGGGAAATTGGTCCTTGTTTTCTAAGATATAAATTGCAAAATCTTTTTCTCATTTTGCCCTTGAGAATTTTGACTTTGGTTACTGTGGATTTTTCTGTGTCCCAATTTTTTATTGTCAAATTTTCACATTTTTTTGTTTCATTACTTCTGGTTTTTATGTCATGTTTAGGAAGACCTTTGCCCCTTAAAGATTATGTATAAAAAATCACTATAATGTTTTCTTGCACTTTTATGGTTTCATTTTTAAATTATTGATCCAACTAGACTTTTCTTTTAGTGGCCATCTAGTTATTTGTATCATTTATTAAATAATCCTTCTATTCCTCACTAATTTGAAATGCCACCTTTATCATATACTTAATGCCTGTGTACATCTGGGACCATTTTTTTGAGTTGTTTTCTGTTTCCTGGGTCTTTCTATTCATCTACCTGTGATATACTTTGCAAATTATTTGGCTTTATACAATATGTTAACATCTATTAAAGGTTGTCCCTTCTCAGTATTCTTCTTTTTTAGAATTGCCCTGGATATCCTTATTTATTCTTTTGTATTGGCTTTGGAATTTGCTCTTTGTTTCCCAAATAAACCTGTTGGTATATTTAGTAAAATGACACTACACTTATAGAGTGATTTAGAAAGAATTAACATCAATTCTTTCCATCCAGGATCATGGTATGCCTTGTCATTTGGTCAAGTCTTCATTTTGTCTCTCAGAAGAATCTTACAGTTTTCTGTGGTGGCTAAATGGGGTGTCTCTCGATTGGATGGGGACCCTAAAATGTGGGGTGACAGTTGGGTAGAAGCCGTGTCATGGATGGTGAAATAATTCACCCAAAGTAGAACAAAGGGGATAGAAGTGTATTGATGTATTGAAAACACCTCAAGGGAGCTGCGGGCAGGACAGAGAGGCTGTTTGCCATGAGGAGGTGGGTGGGGGCTGCTTTTAAAGGGGGAAGATGAGGATGTATGGTGACATAAGGAATCTTCCCTTTTTTGGGAACTGTGCCTACTTGTAAGTAGCCCATTGGTTATTTGGGGCCTATGGATATTTTGAGGTGGGTCTTCCAGGGGCCTGTGTGTTTTCAGTCAGGTGGCCCTTTCTGCATTCCATTGCTCAAGGCTTTCACCTAAACATGGCCTCTCTATTTTCTTTCTCTAGATCTTAAACACTAATGGTAAGTTTGTTTTTGTTTTTGTCCCATTGTGGTTGGAGACTTTTTTCTTTATACATACAAACTAGTTTTGAATCTACCTGAAGGGCTACTAATTTGAAGATTTGAAATGTATGCCCTGTCTTCTTAGCAAATTTGCTTATTCTTTGTAATATAAAAAATTACCAAAAAAAAATACCTACAAAAAATTTAAAAAACTTCTTCAGTTGATTCTCTTTGATTTTTCAAATATATAGTAAATAATAAATATTGCTTCTTTTTAGTTTTTACACCTTTAATTTTTTTCTTTTGCTTAATTATATTGGATTATACCTATAGAATTAAAGTTAAATAGCAGTGCTGATCATTATTTATTTATACTGGGTAAATGACAAAAATGGGGCTATTGGTTCAAGTAAAATACATCTTTTATTATTTTGGTAAGTGAGAAAGTTACCCTATGGTTTTAATTTACATTAATTCTATTACTAGCAAGTTTTAACATTTTTTTTCTTTTCATTTAACTTTTTCTTTTGGACCGCCAATACTGGGCTTGAGTTGATCATATTGCTTAGTTCATGGAACATTTTCATCTATGGACCATATAGGCTCCCTCTTATTTTAAAATTATTTATTCCCAGTTTTCACTATTATCATTATTAGTCCATATTCCTAACCCCTTCCCATTATAGATTACCATCATCATGTATTTAAAGTGGGTTGCTTTGTTTTGGGTTGTATATGTTATTGCAAAATATCTTTTGCTTTGTGTACATGTATTATTCATGTACATAAATGGTCTTGTATCATGTGTCTCAGTAAGTACTATTGCTATGTGAAAATCTGATTTGAAGCTTGTACTGCCATACTAAATTTCCTGGGATGTGTGCATCATATTTTATCTATTCATGCTCCAATAGATGGATGCTCAGATTGCCTCTGACTCCCTGCCAAATTCTTTAGCTGCTCCAACGTTATGTGAGAATTTCTTTGGGGTATTCACTCAGGATCTTGGGTTATATGTATATAAAGTCAGTAATGCCAGTTAGCTCTTCAGAGTGGCAGCTCCAGTCTGTATTCCTATGAACAGAGCATGAGAGCTCTTAGACCCCCCACACTCCCCCAATATCTGTATGAAAGATTTCCTATATGCTTGTCCCTTGCGTTTTAATTTCTCCTGTCTATTGATTGTTCATATGTTTTTTCTACATATTCATTTTAATATAGCATACATATTCTTTATAAAACAGATATACCAATTTCACCTTATTGCTAGGTAGGTTTCTCAATATATTATTTATGTTTGAAAGATTTGTGATGTTCCTTCAGGCATTACGATTTTGCGATTTAAAAGACATTTAAAAAAATCATTTCTATCAGGAGTTTCTACTTTTTGTAAGAGGAATTTACTTTTAATTTTCCCACAAGCTGCTTGTCTAAATACAACAGAGAAGTAGTTGAGAATTCTAAAAAAAAAACTAGGATATGGATGAGGAGGGGCCAGGAAGTCAATGTAGGCATAGCAATCATTTTAGAAATATATTTACTCACTCATTTAATAAACAACTACTAAACTTATTATGAGCTAAGCACTGTAATAAATGTTGATGATACAGAGGTGAGTAAGACAGTCACCTCCCTTAAAAAACACATGTCCAGTGGAGGAGAGAGGCATGTAAAAACAGATGAATTGCAAGTATAACTACAGAAACATTAGCAAAGCCCTGGGGACACAGGTTTCTTCCATTATGTGACCCAGGTTTTCCAGTGTTAAATTAATGTGTTTATTATATTGATGACACATTTTCAGAGTCATATTAAGGGAGAGAAAAATAAAAGAGAGATGAATCCATTGATTGTTGGATTTAGTCAAAAAATATTTACCAAATGACTTGTTCTGTCAGGGTCACAAAAGTGAGCAAATGTTAAATGATAACCTTCAAAAGACAAAAAAATTATTGTCTGATTTTAAAGCTCCCAGGAGCAGTCATTCACTGTAATTCGTATAGCATGATGAGCCAGAATATTTAACATATTCCTTAGTCATCCGTGTTGCACGTCGGACATCATAACATGTGTGTATACTTGGGAGTAAGCACTTCAGTTTCGTTGGTTGTGGCTATGTAATGCTAATTCCATCTTGTTTTATTAAGGATGAGCAAAGATATATTCAAAAGAAGACATGTTTCCATAAGGCAGGTGATTCTGCTTGCATGGATGGTGACCTGACCTCTTCAGGATGTCCTCAGGCAGAGATGTAATGCATAAAGTCAATCCTCTTCAGTGATTTTCCAGTACTACCCCAGGTGGAGGGACGTCTTCCATGTGAGGGAGCTGGGTGCTTGCAGATTTAATAGTATGTGATGGCAGAGGTTGGTTGTGAAAAGTGTGTAAAGAATTGCAAAAGCTAGAGGTGATAGAGATTTTTAAATTAGATATAGTCATTTTATTTCTAAGCTGATAATGAGGTCCTTTAAAGCCCAGAGATTCTAGGAAGAGCAATTTTGGACTCTTCTTTCGTTAAATCCCCTTGAGGAAATGTGTTGGACCCTGAGGTTGCCTCCCATCATCCATTCCCTAATTATGGAGCAGCCGAAGGTTTAGATGTGACTGACTCCATCGGTAAATCAACTGCAATAATCCCATCCTCCTTCCCATGTTGCCTGATTCATTGGCAGCCAGAGAAGCCTTCATGGAAGAGGGGAATCAAGTTAGACTTTGAAGACAGAGTAGAATTTTGATAAGTGGAGAGCAAATTACGGGCAAAAGTGAAGAAACAAGAATATGCAAGGTTTGTTCGGGGATGGTGAGCAAACCTTTTTTAACTAGAGCAAAATGTTATACTGTCTTTATCTCCCAGAGCTACCCAGGTGATTAAACTGAGTTCTTCCATTTAGTAAGCAATTATTGAATGGTGAGTAGTGTGGAACTAAGTAATAGACAGGCTTCAAAGGAAGTTGCCTCAAGCTTGGGAAACCCCACAGCAAAGGTAAACCCATTGATTTTAGAGCCAAAAAGACCTAAGATGTAATCTAACACAATCCATTCATTTTCAAGTCACAGAAACAGACGCCAAGATAGCTTAAGTGAATGGAAGCAGCAAAGTACGCAGGAAAAAGAACAAGTTGTTAGAGTCAGTTAAACTCTTTTACTTTCATTTCCATCAGCAGAAAGGTGACAGTAATAGCACAAGAAGCTGTCACTGCTGTCCAGGGACACAGCATATGCAAAGCACCAGGCACAAAATAGATACTAAGTAAATATTCCCTTTCATTTTCTTTCTTCCCTTTATTGATAACAACATAGAAATTCTATGGCAGAGTTAGGAATAACTCTACTTGACTCCCAGGACAGCTCCCTCCTGCACAGTACAGCAGTCCACTGTTAGAATCTCATGGGAAGGAACCACAAAGGCCTCCAACTTTCTCCAAAGAGGAGGAGCTATCTTCAAAAACTCTTATCTAGTTTTCTTATGCATGCACCAATCTCATTCTCTTCTCTAAACATGTGAAAGCCTTGATTCTGAATCCCCACTCCTGTAGGAATGTTCTTCTTCCTCCTTTCCATCTATCCAAATCCTCTCATTCACTCATTTATTCATTCAGACATTCAGTCTGCATGGAGTCAGAGAGTCATCAAACCTTTACTGAGTACTTATTATGTGGCAGGCACTGGGATGGGAGTTGAGATTATGGCACCAAAGAGAATAGTCCTTCCTTCAGGGAGTCTAGCAGGGGCAGTCTAGTTTAAGCACAGATATGCTCACACCAGGAAAGTTAAGGGATGATGTTATAGAGGTATGGGCATGATATCTTGGGAACATTAGACAGGGAAGACGAGGTGTGCCTGAAAGGTCTCTGCCATTATTCTTACTGCAATTACACACCCATCATATTCTTCTCTACCTCCCATTATACATGGAGATGGCCACACACAACAACTGAGCCCATAAGTACATATACTGCTTACTATCAGTGCAGTGATATCAACATGTAGATAGGTATAGGGTGTGTATCTAGCCAGAAAGGACCAGGGCAGTCCAATCAAGGTATCTCAGGTTTATCTAGAAAAGCAGCGGGTCATGCCCAGGGCTAGAGGATGGATAATTCCATCACTAACAAACTTTAGTAAGGGCCTCCTACAGTGTTTCTAAATCTTGGTTGCACATCGGAATTATCTGGGGAGCATTTGAAAAATAGAGATGCCTAAACCCTACCTTAGGCTTATAGAAGCAGGATCTTTTGAGATGAAGCCCAGGCATATGGGTTTTTAAGTGACATGTGGTTGATTCTGATGATTAATTAGCAGGAGTTGGAAGCACTGGTCTGTTTTGTGCCAGACATTTGCAGAGCACTGAGAATACACGAGCAGTCCTATTCATGCCTTAGAAGATAAGTCTCTATCCTAGAAAGACTGAGTCAGGTGGGAGAGACAGGCAAGCAAAGATGAACAATCAACCAGATAAGTTCTCAGATACAAAGTGATGTTGGGGAACTAAGATGAGAAGGACCAACATACTTCCGGGAAGCAGGGAAAGCTTCCTAAGTAATGTTCATTTGAGACAAGATATAAAGGATGAGCAGGAGTCTCCCAAATGAAGGAGGTGTGGAAGGAGATCCCAGGTGCAGGACAGAGCCTCTAGCTCCCATAGGGCTTAGCCAGTAGGTCAGGTGATCTGCAGGGAAGTTGGAGGGAGAAGGATTAGGGAACTTCTATCCTGGGACCGGGCTCTTAGGTGTGTTTGAGCTGGAGACGGTGATGTGCTGGATTGCATCACTGATTTATAGCTGTTTCATAAACCATTTTTATTTCTTTCAACCAGACCTTGTACCTAGAAGACAGTCAAAAACAGAACTTGCAATGGGAATGTGTGAGAAGGGCAACAATTCCCTCAAATTTGAAGTCAAAGGGAGGCTTTCCTTGGTAACCTACGGAATTCAATGGAGTGATCATAGGAGGGGGAAGGGCAGGAAGGGGGGGTCATGCTGCAAGGGAAAGGCATGGTGATGGGAGCAAGGTCTGCACATTCTAGGACCTTCAGGGTCCATGTGGCTGGGGCAAAGCACTGGGGGAAAGGCAGTGGCCAGGGATAAGGTCGGGGAGGAAGGTGTGCTCCATCCAGGCTTTTGAAAGGCTTCTGATGCTCTGCTGCAGTATGGACTTCATCTCGTTGGCATTGGCAAATCCTGGTTATTTTATGCAGAGCAGTGACAGGGTCATCCTTCCTTTTCCGAAAGGTCATTCTGAGCATATATATATTTTCTTTCTCCAATGGAATTGTAAGCTTGCTGTCAACAGGGATCATATCTTGACTTTTTTTTTTTTTTTTGGTATCACCAACAGTGCTTAGCAGAGCAAGAGCAAGGGATACATGTTGAGATGTCAATAGTTAATGGATTCATTAATTATTTGAGCAGCACAAACCCATACTCAAGTTAATGTTATAATACAGGTATTACATCCCATGTGGTACCTGATACTTAGAGATCTCAGGCAATCTTAAGCTATGCTTCTTAATGTAACATGCACACAAATCACCTGAGGATCTTGTTAAATGAGGATTCTGATTTCTTATGTCTTTGGTGGGGCCTGAGATCTTGCATTTCCAACAAGCTTCCAGATGCTGCTGCTGCTGCTGATTTAGATTCCTACACTTTGAGTGGTGGGGATCTTGAGATGCGGCCCCCTTATTTGGAAAAGTTCCAGTGGCGGGGTCATCTGTGAATTGTGGAATGTTCTACAGGGATTATGGAAGTAGAGAGGCTTCATCTTGAGAGGCTAAGACTCCAGACAGCTTCCTGGGGACGGGTTTGGAGGGCAACCACATATCTTTGAGGCCCTTTGGGTAGATATTGATGTTATTTGCCTTTAAAGAAGCCTCTGGTGCTGTGGCCAGTTTCTTCCCTGCACTACTAGAATTGAATTCCAAAGAAAATCCATTAGTAACAGTAGAATTGCTAATAGAACAGCAGATTAAGTCAGAGGGCTCTAAAAACAGCGTGCTATCAGCGTGTCATTTGTTTAGGTCTTTGTAGAATAGAGTTTTTCTCAGGAATTTTCAAGTTTGAAATTTGATTATGGGCCACTTTGTAATTTCTTGATATTTCCTCTTTTCTCCTCTGTGAAAACAATACTCATGGCCAGGTGATGGCAAGCTGGAAGTCCCTCAGGCCTCGCTAGCTGGTAGGCATAAAGATGGCCACATTGGGTAGGCTGAGGTCTGGCAGCTTGCTGCCACTCATCACTATGAACAGGGTCTCAGTCTTCATTTTGAGGTTTCCTTGACCTTTCTTCTGACTCTCAGAGAAGCCCCAGGCCACATCTTCCTCCATCCCAATGTTAGTATGCACTGTTGCCTGCGCTTGCATCTTTCAGCCATGGACCCACCATGGCTGCTCCATCTCAGACAGCTCCTCATGACACTGCCAGTCTCCTTTGTTTCCACTTTATGCATGGCTATGGCCATTGCTCACTTGGACCAAAGCTGGGAGTTAGTCCAGGGTAGCAGCAAACAGACTTATCTTTGGAGACAGAATGCCACATATCAGCTGTGTGATTGTGCACATTCTCTAACCACTCTAAACCTTAGATTTCTTGCCTATAAAACGTGGTTAACTGCAGTTCTCTAATCTCAAGATTGTTGAGATAATAAGGTAATCGGCCTAAGCTCCTAACTCTATTCCTGGCTAAGTAAACATTGACCATTATCCTCACTGCTTTTCTCTATCACTGTGGTTCTGGCCCGGGCAAGCTTCATTCTTCTTTCAGCACAGCTGAGACCAGTTAAGTTTTCATGACATGGCCGATGGCTCTGGGATAAGAAAAGGCTATTAAATCAGGGGGAAATACAACTGTTATTTGACGTGGAGACACTTAGGCATGAGAGACCCAAGTGCATTCTCCTGGGGTCCCTCTCAGGGGCCTCCTGGCATGCCTCCAGGGCTATCTTTCTATGTCAGAAGACATTTGTTCTGCAAGAGAATGTTTTTGAACTTATCTAGACTCCTTTGAGTCCAGGCTCAGAGATGAGTTTTGTCATCCTGGGCTCCATTTAGTTTTCCAGCATCAACTCCTTCTTGAGGTTACTGACATTAAGGAACCTTCACTCCCTAGAAAGAGAGCCTTTATCCTACTCTGGGATGTCACCTTACCTTGGAACAAAGGCCAATGCCTCTTTCCCCTTCCCAGTCTTGCCCCAGGGTTCACTCTCTTTCCTTAATGCAGAGGAAAATTGAACTCTTGACTCAACTCATACTTAATTTCTATTCAGGCTCCCATGAGAGATAATCTCTTATAATAACAATAATAATAATAGCAACAAAAATAGTTTTTCTCTTGTTTTCCTTGCCCCACTGCCTCTAAAATGATCTTTCTTAAACATGCGTCTTATTATTCCACTTTCTGCTTTAAAGCCATTGTGCCTTCCCTGGCACTTAGGTGACAAAATCTATGTTAGCATAAGCAGCTCTTTATATGTGCTGGTCTTTTGTCCTGAGATGTTCTTTGTTCCTTTGTTTTCTCAGAGAATGCCTGTTCTGCCATCATGGCCCGCCTCAAATCTGACTTCCTCTGTGGATTCTTCTTGGAACCTGGCTGTGTCCCCTATCCCAGATGTCAGCCAGGATCTCTCCTCCAGGCCCCCTTGACACTCTACACCTTATTCCATTACATGACAACGTATATAATAATTCACTTCCAGCTCCGCCTCCCTTCTGTCAAAGGGAGCTCCGTGAGATAGTCTCTAGTCACAGGAGTGGCAGTGAATGAACTAATGCTTACCTTACATTTTGTTTCCTCTCTCTTCTGACCCTTACTAGAGGTCTGTGAGACAAGTAGGACACATATTACTGTGATCTCTGCTTTATATATGAGAAAAGGAGTTTCCAACAGGTAGGTGACTAGTTCCTGGTCACCTCGTCAGCTGAGTGAGGGGAGGGGGAAGTAAACCCAGACTGAGTTCTTTGGACTGTCATTCCAATGCCCCTTTTCACTACTTCTGATTGCTTCCATTTTGACAGAAACTAAACCCTGGTAGGAAAAGGGTCTCAAGGAAGACAAGGCATGGGGCCAAGGAAGACTGAGGGAGATGGCGACCTGCTGAGGAGCCAGAGCAGCAGAATCCCTGGGACTCACAGGTAAGGCTGTTGGGTGTGATGAGAACCGTGGGGTGTCCACTTGGCTGACTTTAGGACTTGGAGGAAGATGCTCTTTGATGAAGACTAGGTAGATGGGAATGGAGATATAAAGAAGCACCATGAAAACGAGTTTTATGCAAAATCAGATCACAGTCAAAATCCGGTCTCAGGCACCACCTCACAGAGGGTCGTTTCTTTCCAGCAGCCCTCTGGATGGCTCTAAGTGATTAATTTTATGAAAGTCTTGAACTGCTGCTAAGAGCCCTTTTTAAACCTGAAAGCAAAACAAACAAACATGAAGCCCTACAGAGCCGAGAATAAGCTCCAAGAGAGTGAGAGCATTGGAAATAGTTACTGGGATGAAGAAGGGGATCACGGTGTACCTTGTTTCCAACCCCACCAGCATTGTCAACTCACCCACCTGCAAGTCCTGTGGGCAGTCTGAGCTTGGCTGGGGGGACTAGGGGGCGTTGCAGGGAAGATGCCAGGATGGGAGGGCTCAGAGCTATTTCAGACTCAAGGCTAACATTCACGGAGACCTTGAGTTACATCATGAAAACTGTCTGGACTTTAGGCCCCCTTATGCCAAATGCGGTTTCCAGAAAAAGGATCCGCCACATATTTGGAAGCCCATCAACCAAAAGTCGTCTCGTCACTTTCGTGTATGAGATCTTTTCATTTGTGAAGAGTATATTATTTTGCTTAATTATGGGCTTAGAGGAGATGGCATAGAGCAGCGGAAAAAGCATGAGCTGGGAGTCAGAGCGACCTGGGTCTGAATCATGGCCCTGCCATCCGCCAGCTGTGGGGCCCTGGCCTGGTGGGCGTCAGTCTCCTTGTACATGAATAATAATAATAATTATAATAAAATATAATATAAATATAAAAATAAAATATAATAAAAAAATCATCATCATCATCATCATCATCATCATCTTGTAATAATGACCTATATTATAGGGCAGTTGTTAGGACTGGATTGTTAATGCATGTCAAGAATCTTGTCTTATTCTGCTATTTAGATATTTAATAATCAGTAACTAGTATTAATAAAATGTCTGACCTATAATAGTCACATTCGGTAAATGAGGTTTCATGTTCACTCCAGAAATATATAGAGAGTGGTATGTTATATATAATCTTCTTTTGCTGATAAAATATACTGTTTATACTGTTTATATTAAATTTCCATTTCCCAGTGGAATTTACTGTTATTTCATATCAAAACACCTCCCCATGCTTACCTTTCCTTCTTAGATGAAGCCTCATTGGTGTCCCACACGTGCTGATTTTCAGCACCTAGACAATTGGTTGTTTTTAAATACTTATAGTTTATTTATAACCATCTATGTCATGATTAATTATGCGTTTCTTAAGGAAGAGTGCATCTGGAAAGGAGTTAGGGTTATCTCTATCAGTCACTCACTGCCCAAGACTTGAGCTTCACCTCCAGTATGGGGATAATATTTAACCCATGTATCTTACAAAGGTGTTTTTTTTCCCCCCTGAAAAAAAAAATCAGGTAAGATCATAAGTGGGAAAGAATTTTTTACATTATAACAGATGTGTAAATTCGAGCTGTGATATGGTTTTTGCTGTAGATCCTTTTGCAGCAGATAGGAAACTTCTTTGTGCTCTGGCCACCTGCCTGGGAGTCACCTTGCGGTTACTTAGAGCCTCTTGGCACCACTGGATGTTAGGAGATTGAGCAACTTTCTTGAGTAATTGTCTCCTCTGACTCACGTTCCTTGCAGTCCCCATAGTGACCTGTGTACTACCCAGGATGAGCAAAGAATTTCTTCTCTGGAGTTGTTTAAGGAAGAGCCCCAAACTTTCAGTGTAGTCTTGTTTTACACAACTTCTAGTACTACCTGCCTCAGTGGCCACAGAACAAATCTGTACAGCTGTTGGATTCAGGTTTGCTGAAACAGATTTTGAATACATACTGTGGGAAGGACATAGAATCTTCACTCTAATGAGATTCTTTTCATGGATACCCATCTCTCCTTAAGGCCCAGTTGGGGTGGAAGAGCATAGTTAATACATAGCATGAGTACCAACAAATCATCAAGGGATAACTTTCAGGTGTACTTGACCTTCTTTCCTTACTTTCTCTGGTTTCTGGTCTCTTTCTCCCTCCCTCCCTCCCTTCCTCTTTCTCTTTTTAAATCCCTTACCTTCCCTACTTCCCTTTTACTACACTCTTTCCCAATCAGTAGACCCACCATGGCATTCCCAGGTATAAGTCATTACCTTTGTTAGATGTACTTAGAGTGCAACAGTTGTAGACATCTAGTCCAGGTCCGAGATTGGAATCCCTTGCTCTGTATTATAATTACCTGAGGGCTAAAAGATATGATGTCTGGGCTCCAGTTGAGTTGATATATCAGGGAAGAGATGGGGGAGCTGGATCCTGGGCCTGATACTTTAAAAAGCTTCCAAAAAGATTCTAATGTGCATTCAGCTTACACTGGTTGAAGATATTTGGAGAGTGAAGATATGACAAAACTATTCTAAAAATAAACTAAAATAAGATTTATGGCTCAAAGAGCTGCAATCATGAGGTTTGGCCACACTTGCTTGTTTTCTATCCATCAAATAACAAGTATTTTTTGAGAATCACAGAAAGAGTGGTTGGTTATGCCCAGGCAGAGCTTCTAGGTGAGTTTCAAAGATAAGGCATGTGCTGTACTAAACACTTTTATGTACATTATGTCATTCAACCTTCTCAACAAAGCTAGGGGGTCTTTTTATCCCTCCCAGTTTACAAATGAAGAAACAGAGGCACCAAGGGATTGCTTAAAGAGCTCAAGATTTGACCACTAGTTAGAAGTAGAGCCAAGAGGTATGAATATAGACATTTAGCAGTCTTCCTTTTAATTATCATGTGATACCTCCTCTCTACATTGACAGATAAGATGAAAACACAGGCATTTGCTGGAGCAGTGGTTCTCAACCTTGGCTGCATATTAGAATCACTAGGAGAGCTTTATAAAAATGTCCTTCACTCAGGTCACACCTTGGACCAATTAAACCCCCCAGTCTCAAGAATGGGACCCAGACATCAATAGTTTTTAAAGTGTCACAGGTGACAAAATTGAAAACTACTGAGTTAGAGGAAAGAGAGCAATACAAATGAGAGACATGAGGATAAGCTTCCTAGGTAATACTTTACCTGAACTTGGCATGAGAGAGAATAAAGCCCTCCCCTTGCTAAAGACGCCCATTTCCTAATCTCAGGGACCTCTAAATATGTTACCTTAAATGACAATGGGGAAGTAAGGGTGTGGATATGTTAAGGTTGTTAATTAGCTGATCTTAAAATGCGGAGTTAGCTTGGAATATTCAGGTGGACCCAGTGTAATCACATGGGTCCTTAATTGTGGAAGAAACAGGCAGAGGATGGAGAACCAGAGAAATGGTAGCATGAAAAGGACTTGGCCTGATTTAGCTGGCTTTGAAGATGGAGAACAGACTTAAGGAATGCAGGTGGCCTTGAGCTGGAAAAGGTAAGGAAACAGGTGCTACCCCAGAGCATCCACAATGAACACAGCCTTGCCAACATCTTGCGTTTAGTCTGGTGAAACTCATTCTGGGCTTCTGACCTCCAAAACTGCAAGAAAATGAACTCATATTGTTTAAACCCCTGTTCATGGTAATTCGTTTCAGCAGCAATAAGAAATTAGTATAGTGCCTTAAAAAGGAAGGGTTTAGAGAAATGTGTGGTGAGTGTGAAAAATACCCATTTAGCTGCAGATTTGATTTTCTATGTATAAGTATCTATGTACTGCACACTTCACATCTCTGCCCTATGCAGTGCCTCTACAATGATAGGCACCTACAGACTGCAATTGAGCCAGAATTCAAACCCAAACCTTTTAGACTCTAGAATCAGTGCTCATTCCCGTTACCATGCTGTGTACTTTTCCTCAAGACTATTTGGCATGCTGGTGGTTTTTCTGATCTCTGCTTTGAGCAAAAGCAAGGAAACGTAATGTCAGAGGAGACTTTATAGCACAGAGAAAACAGATTCTCATTCAAGCCACTTAGAGGAACAAACCACCTCTAATTACTTGGATGTTTAAGGAAGATTGATCTGATAGTTGTGTGCAAGAAGGATTGAAGTAAATGAAGGTGGGGAAGACAGATCAGTCAAGAAGTCCCACAACAACGTAGGCTCCTGAGGGTTTGAATTCTGAATGGCGGGGTAATGGTGGCATTAGAAGTTGAGAGGAGAGGAAGAATCCAGGAAACCTGGAGAAGAAAATCAAACCAAGGGAAATCATGCTATTTGAGAAGGGCAAAGGAAAGACAGAGTCAAAGACAAGCTGTGGCAGGCTTAAAGGGTGGTTGGCAGTGCCCCTGACAGAACTGAAGGTGCTAGAAAACAACAAATTCGGGCAGTGGGATGGGATAGAGCAATGGCATAGAATAAAGAATTTGATTGGCATTTGTTCCTGGGAGGGAGACTCTAATCCTTGGACTATCCCAAGTGATATAGAATATTGTTTTTATGCTAATGAAATGGCTCAAGGTAGGCCCCTGGATAATTTTAGTGTGGAGTCTGGTCACAAGAAAGACCAACCATGGGGCGCCTGTGTGGCTCAGTTGGTTAAGTGTCTGCCTTCAACTCAGGTTGTGATCTCAGGGTCCTGCATCGGGCTCTCTGGCTCAGCAGAGTCTGCTTCTCCCTCTCCCTCTCACTCTGTGTTCTCTCTCTTGCAAACAAATAAATAAAAATATTGAAAGAAAGGAAGGAAGGAAAGAAAAAGAAAGAAAGAAAGAAAGAAAGAAAGAAAGAAAGAAAGAAAGAAAGAAAGAAAGAAAGAGAAAGAAAGAAAAGCAAGCAAGCACACGTTGATTAGAGAGTTGGAACTTTGAGCTATCTTGACATCTGTGGCATGGAGGAGGGCTGGAAATTGAGTTCAATCAATCATGCTCATGTAATGAAACCCCAATAAAAACTCTAGACAGTGGAGCTTTCTGGTTAGTAAACACATTATTGCTGTGCTGAGAGGGTGATGCATCTGATTCTCCCAAGAAAGGGCACAGAAGCTCCATATCTGGGACCCTCCCAGGTCTTAACCCTAGGAGTATCCCTTATAAAAAAGTATAATCATAAATATGGTGCTTTCCTGAGTTCTGAGAGTCATTCCAACAAGTCATTGAATCTAGGGTCATGGGGAACCCCTTTTTTGTAGCTGGTCTGTCAGAAGTTTCTGTGGCCTGAAGAGCCCTGAGACTCGTAGCTGGTAGCTAACCTCTGAAATGGAGGCAGTCTTGTGGAGGACTTTGCCCTTAACCTGGGAGGTCTGTATTACCTCTAGCTCCTAGTGTCAGAATTGAATTTCTGCTCACCTACTTGGGGTGGAAACAGCGTAGGTGGATAGTGCATGACATCAGTGTCTGTGGGCAAAACTCAGAATTGTGTGCAACTAGTTTCCCCTCAACACTAAGGCCAAAAGAAAATGCTGAGAACATTAAATACAACATTAAAATACTCACACCTTGATTCTTCATTGACCATTCTGACTTCCCCAATGTCTTTGCGCCAGTGGGATAGAATGAAATAACAGGGTCTAAAAGACAAAATGGAGTTTCTGTTACTTACTTGCAATGAAATGGTGGACAGGTAACTAATTCTCTTTGGGCCATAGCCCTTTATCTTTAAAATGGGAATATTAAGGCCTAATTTGTAAAGCTGTTAAGAGAATGAACATAAGGGGCGCCTGGGTGGCTCAGTCATTAAGCGTCTGCCATCGGCTCAGGTCATGATCCTGGGGTCCTGGGATCGAGCCCCACATCGGGCTCTCTGCTCTGCAGGAAGCCTGCTTCTCCCTCTCCCACTCCCCCTGCTTGTGTTCCCTCTCTCGCTGTGTCTCTCTCTGTCAAATAAAAAAAAAAAAAATTAAAAAAAAAATCTTTAAAAAAAAAAAAGAGAATGAACATAAAAAGGTGAGATCTTGGCACGTGACAGGTGTTCAGTGACAGTTATTTTCAGCTGTCCTTTAAGATTATTCCCAGTCGGAATGGTTCTTTCTGAGCGAGATTTTCTTTTATCCAGTTCATCAAAAGGAAGTCAAAGTGATTGATGTGGCTTCACTGAACACTCAGTGAACTATCTAACTTTGGGGGGATATGCTGACTCAACCTCTCAAATGTCAGTGGCTGGGAGAGAGCTTCGTCTTAAAGAGGGTCTTACTGTAATTGAAAAATTCACAGCGTCTGCTCTGCATGTGAAGGGAGGACACCCCTTCAGTGCCTGCATCTGCTGTCGCTATGATGCCTACAACAGCTTGCTGCCGCATTTGTCACAACCCATCTTGGCTGCAGGTGCACTGTGTCTATGCTCAACAGCGCCATTGCCATCGGGACACCATAAGCTTCAGGGAGTTGCCCAGGGAGGCCCAGCATGTCTGGGGCCCAGAATGAAAGCCAGGCCTGTGGATGCCTCCTTGCCCGCTCAGCTCCCTCCTCCTGACTTGCCTCTCTTCCATCTTGTGGTGAGGTGGTTACAGCTCTGCACCAAATAACCAGCATAGTTTCCTGAAGGAACACCCATTTATCATTTCCCTCCGATGATCACACAAAATGGTTGGGTGTCATCCCTCATGTGAATTTATCTCTTGTGAAGAATACATTTTAAAAAAACACTTGTTTACTATGCCAAGTGCTGGGATAGAAATTTACGTGGGATGACCAGATAAGCTTCTGAGGTTTTATTCTATCAATTGTGCAGACAGGATGGCGGAGCCCCAAAGCAATCACAGTATTTAGGAGAAGAGACAGGATTTAAAATTAGGTGTGTCTCACTCCTAATCCCTTTTTCCTTTACTGAAGGTTTATTAACCCACATGGGCCCGCTTCTGAGAAAGCTGGCTACTTATTTCTAGGTAGAATCTGCTCTTATTTTTCTTTTATTCCCAGACCCCATCACATTTTATTTTTTAGAAGCTTTATTATGACATTCCCTATTCTTTAAATGTGGCTTAGTCGACAGAGTGTATTTTCAAATAATTAGGGAAAGATAACAGTGCCAGCTACCCCCAAGTGCCAGTCTGTTGGCTTAAAGTTTTTTTAATACCCAGTCTTGACTCCATGGTTTGGGTTTAAACAGAATTTTTTTCTGGAGACTTTAGCAAAGCTCACTTCTTTTGCCATCCGCTCTTAGTAAGCAAATCCTGGATGCTTTCCTTGCCACGAGTGCTTAATGGCAGAGTACATCTTGTCACCATCCAAGGCAGATCCTTTTGAGTGGCATATTCTCGTGGCTGGAGGGAAAAATCTGATCCAGATCCCACAAAAAGACAGATGGAGTTTTCCATGCAAAACCATTACTCTTGGATTCCTGGCTAGTGGATTTCTGTTTTTCAAAATTGTGGGTTTTTTGGTTTTTTTTCTCTCCTTTTTGACTCTTGCTGTCTTTCTATCTCAGGAGTGATGTTTGTTATCTCAAGCTTAAATCCAAAGGTGTGATTGGGATAGATCATTGGAAGGGTGTATAAGACTTGAGACAGCTGTGACTAGATCAAATATTACACCCAGTCCAAGCATTATATAATAATAGAGGTCCCAAATAAAAGAATGGTGAATGTCAGGGGAAGTAAGCTGAAAGCTGTTGGTTTTTAGGAAAATGATGATGATTTGATAACTGGGTTGTTCAGATTTAATGAGATGATGTCTGTAATGGTCTTAAGTGTAGGGCTTTCTCCCTCACAAGTTCTCAATAAATGACCTTCACTGTGAGTACCAGGTCAATGTAGAAACAATGACAAATCAGATGAATCAGTGATTTCCTAGCTTTTGCCTTTATAGAACATTGTTTTCTAAGAACCTAAATGGACCCACATCTAACAGGAAAGCATTTAATAAATTATAGTCATTATTATTATTGCTGTTGATATTATGAGCATAACATCAACATCAAGGGAGACAGTTAAACTGTCAGGTGCTAAATGCAATGATTGATACATGTACAGTGGGATTAAGCGCACCCCAAGAGAGAAAGCTAGGGGTTTCCCATCTTTGTTAAGAGAAACACAAAGTTAAACAAGAGTCTTGATAGGACTGAGAAGCTCTGAGTTCTGATAGCAGCTGTGCAATTTAATTTCTTGCAGCCTCATTTGGTCCTCAAGGATTAGATATAATAATATCTCCCAAAATTGCCCAATAAGAATTCTAGCTCCCAAGTCCTGACCCGTGACTCAAAATCATCCTGGGAGGATGCTATGGAATGTACAGTTTGAACAAACAATCCCAAATGATACTTATGATTAGGTAAGTTTGGTAAACAACTAGGTTGGAACAATCTATAAAGGCTACCTGCTCTAAAATTCCAAGAAAGTAAGAGTTTCTATTAAAAAAACCATTTTTGCCCAATCTCAATGACAGAGTGAGAGCTCTTAAGTCCTGAAATTGGGTTCCATTGGCTGTGTGTGTGTGTACATGTGTATGCATGTGTGTACATGTGCGCATGTACATGTTTGTGTTGTGCGTGTGTTCACATGTGCGCTTGTGTGCTTTGCTTGTGTGTACATACATGCACACGTGTGTGTGTGTGTGTGTGTGTGTGTGTGTGTGTGTTGGGGCATCACTATAGCAATAAGACACTTTAAAAATGCTTAAATCCAAGGTCATCACTCTCCAGGCTAGTTTAGGAATGGCTGGACCAAGGCAGGAGAGATGAACAGATGACCTCATGTTGTCTCTCAGAAACCTATGATTCCATGAGAACGATACAGGTTTTATGCATGATCTGTCCTGTTTACCTCCTCTTGCCTGAAGTCAGTGAGTCATGAAAAACCAAAATTGCTATTGAAATGTCAATTTGGAAGATGTCTTTGTTTTAGTTAGAAGGATTTTTGTGGAAATATGACTTAAGCTTTTGTGTCTCAAAAGATGAGGTGGATTTCCCTGGGAAAAGACTCAAGAAAACCCAAAGAAATGGGAGACTTATTTTGTATTAAATATTTGGAAAAAGACAGGAATCTCAATCCATTAGTCATAACCAAATACCCAGTGATGGTGCTCCTTCTCTGATGACTCTCCTGGAAAGATTAATGGTTCTTTACTGTGAACTTTCCTTTCCACTCTGGGCTCCCACCTGCAGTCTGAGTTGCCTATTTACCTCATGGCTGAACTATTCTAGTAGTCAGCTCTTCTGGTTTAATAATCTCTAATCTATTCCCGCTCCAATCCATTCTATACACTCCTGCCAGAATAATCTTCTTGAAATTCTACTTTGCAAACATCAATACCTTTCTTAAAACTTCAATGGTTCCTATTGTGTTTATAGGTAAATATTATAAAATTAAAGATTCTCAGATGGATAGAACCTCACAATCATCACAGTTAGCTCCTCAAATCCAAACACCTTTCTCTGGCATTCAAAGACCTCTTATTTACTCTATATGTTAGTCAGGACTCCTGTTTATGAATTACAGAAACTGGCTTGGGGGAAAAGGGAAAGTCAGTGGTTTCAAAGCTAAATAACAGGAAGAAAAGATGTGGCTAGAACCAGGGGCTTGAACATCATCAGGATTCCTTGCTTGTCTCTTCTTTCTTCTTCTCTCTGATAGCTCCCTTTCTCTGCGGCCTCTGGCAACTTTAGCCTCATACTTTTTATAGATTTTCATTGGGCAGAAAAAAATTTTCTTTAAGTAATTCCAAATGCACACATGCTAAGGAAGGTCTCTCACTGAATGCCTTGGGGGAAGTGCAAGAAATAGTTGGGTGTTCAGAAAGAGACTGTTATTGTCAGGCCCCATTGGAACTATGTGGTTGAGTTGGGGTGGGGTGGGAGAGAGCAGTTACCTAAAAGAAGGAGGTGCTTACCAGACTAAACTGAAGAGTTCTGGGTAGATAAAGCAGTTAGTTTCACAACTCACAGTGTATTACTAATAAACTTCTTTGAGCTTATTTTATAGTACTCTTTAAATTTTTATATAAACTACATGAGTCTAGACAATGCTTTTGCATTCCATATGTACATTTTAGCTTCTATGGCTTTTCCAATACAATTCCTTATATCTACATCCCACCTCATTCTCTCTGCCTAGATGTACCTGTAAAACCTAGCTGAAGTTATTGCTTCTTGGCCTGCCCTGGGCTTCAGAGATGACAGTTGATAAATGTACCATGTTTATGCAATTCAGTTGGTACTAAGTATCTACTGTCCGGTATTAGCAAGTACTCTGCTATGTGTACATCCTGTCTCTCCAACTTGATTCTAGCCATCTTCAGGACAGATGTATTTAAACTCAGCTGCAGAGATAATTGTTATTATTACTATTAAATCCCTGTTTTATAGTTTCCTAGATTTGAGGAGAGAGAAATTTGGAAAATAACAGCAAGAAAGTCAAAGAATTAGAGCATATAGTTGTATTCAATATCAACAATCATAATTACACTAATTGAACTGATAGCAGCTGCTATTTTGAACTTTGATCAAGAGAAGAGAATAATAAAAGTGTGTCCCTCAGATTGAGTTTGGGCATCAGTTTAGAAAATATCTCCAAAGGTGTTAAGCATTTTGAAAAGGAGCTACTCCTAGGGCTATCAGTCTCTGCATTGGCAAAGAAGAGCATAGAGTTCTCTGTTCTCAGAGCTCTCCCTTTCTCTCACACCTATTTCTACACCTGAGCATAAACACCTTTATGTTTGACAGGGATAGTTTCACAAATAAAAAATTAGAACAACCCAAGACTATGCTCCTGGGAGTAATGATAGTTTGCCACTCTATCTCTTGCTTAGAACTGGTATAAAGTGCACTGTGTTTAGTACTATAATTTGGCACTCAAAAGTATTATTTTCAATGGAACAAAGATTTTCAGTATATGCATACATACTGAAGATAATCTATTGAGTAAGATGCTTAACAAAATAGGTAGAATAGAAAAATCATGGTTAATAAGTAAAAACTTCTTGGAATATTTCATATGACTGGTCTAGAATAAGGATTTCAAAATTATTTCTTGGTCTGTATTCTTTAGTCCATAAAACTAATCCATCAAAAATACTTCACACCTTGTGTAAGGTTCTAGATGAACAAGAGGACACAGTGGGTCTGGACTCATGAGGATAGTTTAAATTCCCATCCAATCTTTCACATCAAGTTTTTAAACAGCAAAATTGACCAAGTTCTAACTTCTTCCTGGGAGAAATGCAGAGAACTGGAATTGGTTATGACAAAAACCAAACTAAATTCACCTTCATGACTTAAAAAAAAAAACCAACAAAACTGATTGGATGTACAGTACCAAGAGTGAACCCTAATGTAAACTGTAGACTTTGGGTGATAATGATGTGTCTGTGTAGGTTCATCAGTTGTAACAAATGCACTGCTGTGGTGGGGGATATTGAGAGAAAAGGAGGCTATGCACGCACAGGGGCAGGAATTATGTGGGAATGGTGGGAAGAATTTATGTTCCAAGGACAGGAGACTAGGTGAGGAGCCTCTGATTGTCTGTGTCCAGCTCTCAGGTCAACCAGTGATCATGTCCACTTGATGACCTCCTCCAACGCTTTTGCATGTTCTTTCTCCATGAACCCCATTGAGTACTCACAGAATAGATCAATAGATCAAAAAGAACCATAAGATCTTGGAGGGAGGGGCAGTAGCATTAATCAAAACATTAATGAAGCAGGGGAAAGGGAAAACCCACTGGCTCTAGAACATTGGGGAACACTCATTACAGCTGAGGAAAGGGAACAGAAGGTGGGGAAAAGTCTATTCTTGGGACAAGGGGCGGGATTAGGTGCTGAATCCACAACTGGCAGACTTCAAGTGACAAGTAACAGCAAAATGCTGCTGGGCAAGGGATGGGAAAGGAACAAGAATGTGTAGACAGAAGCTTTTTGAGAAGCAGCTCAAGGGGAAGATCTAAAACTCAAACAGGCATTGCTCTGATACACATCCACCACCCTGAAAACAAGCTATCTCTAGGAGTTTGAAATCTCTGATGCACTGAGTATAACCATTGCAAAAAGAAAAGTAAGGAAGAGAGAAGAGAAAAGAGAAGAGAAGGGAAGGGAAGGGATGGGAAGGGAGGAGAGGAGGGGGGGAGGGGAGGGGAGGGGAGGGGAAAGAAAGAAAGAAAGGAAGGAAGGAAGAAAGAGAAAGAAAGAAAGAAAAAGAAAGAAAGAAAGAAAGAAAGAAAGAGAAAGAAAGAAGAAAGAAAGAAAGAAAGAAGAAAGAAAGAAAGAAAGAAAGAAAGAAAGAAAGAAAGAAAGAAAGAGAAAGAAAGAAAAAGAAAGAAAGAATGAATTAGTGAATTGCTAACTGAATTAATGCAAAGCCTTCCATTACAGTTCTAGCAGAAGGACAGGCATGACCATATCCAGGTATATAAACCATTTACCTGTCTCCTGACCTACTCAACGCATTTGGCTTTTAACAAAAAAAAATTATGAGACATACAAAAAGGCAAGAAAAAGCCAGTATACTGCCACGTGACAGAGTAATCATCAGAAATAATTTTCAGCTTTACTATAAAGTGCAAATAATTAAGAGAGTGTGGTATTGGTGGAAGGATAGATTTACAGATAAATGGAACAGAATAGAGAATCCAGAAATAGACCCACACAAATATAATCAACTGATTTTTAACAAAGATGCAAGGGCAATTAAATGGAGAAATGCTAGTCTTTTCAAGAAATCATGTTGGGGGGCACCTGGGTGGCTCAGTTGGTTAAGCAACTGCCTTCAGCTCAGGTCATGATCCTGGAGTCCCTGGATCGAGTCCCGCATCGGGCTCCCTGCTCGGCAGGGAGCCTGCTTCTCCCTCTGACCCTCCCCCCTCTCATGTGCTCTCTCTCAAATAAGTAAAATCTTTAAGAAAAAAAAGAAATCATGTTGGAACAACTGGAGGACCATAAGTAAAGAAGGCCGGGGGGGCTTCAGTGTGTATCTCACATCTTATATAGAAATTAACTCAGTTACAAAGGTTAGTATCAACAGTAATTAGTCATGCTGATAGCACTGGCCCCTGATATGATGTGAGAAGGGCCATTACCTACATGATATTCTTCCCCCAGATCCTTAACATCAGCCTATTCATGAAAAAACATCAGAAAGACTGAAATTGAGTCACATTTTACAAAATAGCTCACTAGGGATACTTTATACTATCTTTTTAGTGATTCTGTAAATCTAAAGCTGTTTTAAAATTGTAAGTTTTAAGAAAAAGAGAAATGGACGTGAAGTCACATACCCTATTTCCCTTGGAGGAGAAGGTTGAGGTAGAGTGAACGCAGAGTAGCAACCAGGGAAGCCAATGAAATTGGCATTTCAGTGATTTATACTTGATGCCATTAACTTTCAGATGTTTCTCAAGCCTAGTTTGTGCGAGGAGACCATTTCATTTTCTGTAAATAGGAACTTTGGTGGAAGAACTAGAGCCTCTGAAGGGGGAGTGAGGGCTCCTAATGTTAACTCCTGTTCTGCTGCTTATACCCTCAGCACTTAATTCCCACAATCTTTTTCACTTCAAGTATTGCCATGTTGGGATTCTGAGTCTCTGGGTTTGAGCCTCTTGACTTCACCTCTGCTTTTTATTTCCCCAGATTTATGAGTTTGTGTGGTATTTACCTAGATCTGCCCTTCTGTCTAAGTGTCCATAACTGGATGTGATTTCACAAAGGTAGGGTTGATCAGCACCAATGTTGTACTCTAAGTCATAGTCTTACCTTTGTAGCCTACACCATGATGGGATGGAATAGACCCCGTTCACAGTGATATCCCCTTCTTGGGAATCGCAACTGAAAAAGACAGACCCGCACTAGCCAAGTCTTTACACCAGTCCCAATCTAGGACAACCAGAGTCTCAATCCCAGGAATGTGAAATTTTGAACTGAAAGATACAGGAATGAAAGACTGAGGACAAAGTGTAGGAAATTCTGCCCCCAAGGGGCCCACAGTTATTTTCATTCTGTTATTTCTGAGGCTCGGATACAACCTGTATTCGTTTTCTATAGTTGTTGCGGCAAATTACCACACACTGAGTGGCTGAAAACATGAACTCTTTCACTAATAAACATTAATAAAGCTACTAATTCTGTCATAGCTCTGGAGGCCAGAAGTCCAAGATGAAGTTGTCAGCAGTGCTGTATAGTCCCTGCAGAGGCTCTGGGGGAGAATTTGTTCCCTGTCTTCCCTGGGTTCCTTGGCTTAAGGCTTCATCACTCCCATCTCTACCTCTGTCTGCACATCTTCTCTGTCTTTCCCCTTTGTGTGTCTCTTATAAAGACACTTGCCGTTGGATTTAGGGCCCACCAAGATGATTTCCTCATCTCAAGATCCTTAATTACATCTACAAAACCCTTTTTCTAAATAAGGTAACATTCACAGGCTAAGATATTTTGGGAGAGCACCATCATTCAACCCAATACCCCACCCTTCCAATTATTTTCTTAAACTAAGTAGTGCCAGTTTCCATTACTTGCAACCAAAATAAAACTAGTTTGGTCTCTCGATGCTAGCCGTGCAGTTGTAAGTGGTTTGCACCGCCTGTATACTAAGCTTGACTTCAGAAATTCTCCAATTTCAATGTAGTAAGAGTTACTTTGGAATTTATTAAGAATGCAGGTTTCTGCCCTCCTCCTCAGTTTCTCAATAAATTGGTCCAGGAATCTGCATTTTTAACAATTCTCAGGTGGTCCTGATGATAAAAGAACAGGAAAAACTGTGAAACCTCAGACCCATTAACGTCCGATTCAAATAAAACCAAGAGGAAAAGCAATGAAAAATAATTTGAAAACTTTAATGATGTTGTTTAGATAGTAAAAACATAAAATCTTTTAAATAAAGTACATTCAATTTCTCAGAGCATCTAATATTCAGATAATTTATATTTCATATACTTTCCAACATTAAATAATTGACTAAATAATGCATTTTCTATAAAATGATATTACAGCTTATACAGGTAAAAGTACATTACAAAAACACTCCACACAGGAAGAATGGCAGTACCTATTAAGAAATGCCATAAACTTTCCATTAAAAAATATATTTTATCTCTCATTTGTCATTATAATAAACAGAATATATATTTTTCTTTCTAAAATTGTCTTACACAATTTCCCTTTAGGATGATAATATGTACAAACCTTATATCTGAATGAATATAAATAGAAATACTGTAATAGTGTTATAGATATATTAGTAACTTTTACAGAAAAAAAATATGGCTTTCTAATAAAAGCCTCTAGCACAGCTGAAATCTCAAAGCTATTTAAGTTAGACATTCCCATATTTAGTAAGGCACAATGGATCTAGTTTCTTATTTCCAGTTGAATTACTGTGAGCAGTAATAAGGGAAAATATAGTCAGTAGATACGGGACCAGATCTATCAGTTGGATAAACTATTTGGGGTTTATTGAACTTTTGGGGGAGATGTTAGTTCTTTCTCCACACCATTCTTTCTTTTTGTGCCCTGTGGCCAAATCTAGTGCTTGGAGATGAGAAAGAAATCACTGTACCTCCCTCAAGTGCCTGAGAAACAGTTTACTCATTCATTGGATCTGGTCTATTGTGAGGAAATAGCCCAGTGACCATTTCCGGTTATAAGCAGCTTATTTTTACTGATTGGACCTGGCTCCCTATCATTTCTAAAAATAGCTTCTGATATAATCTGTACATGGTGAAGCTGTGAAGGAACCTGATGGTCTTCTTCAGGCTCTGAGTGACAGTTTTGGGGAAGTGGTATGTTTTCAAGTGCTTCAGCGCATGCATTAAGCCCTTCAGGGTGTCTTGGTCGCCATTTTTTATTCTCCACAGGCTGAGCAGCTTCAGAATCTGCTCACTTGATTTGCATGCCTTCAACGTCTTCTCAATGTCTTCTGTTGTGACTTTCTTCCCTGGCAAGCTTTCCATCAAGGTCCGGAGCTGCTCGAAGGTGAGGTTTATGTGTCCAATGTGCCGCTGTACGCTGTTTTCACACAGGTCGATATCTGCATCAAGCAAAAGCCCGGAGAGACGGTCACATAATGTATATTCTAAAGCCACCACCACAAAACGACCATGAGGCAGAAGGAGCTTCTCCCAGAATTTCATAAATTTATTTTAAGGATAACCTTCCCCTTCCTTTTTATGGCGGAGGGGAGGGCTAAGTGATGCTAGTTATTTGTGAGAACTGAGTTGAATATTATTTCGTGTTATAAAGGGTAATGTGCTTTATGTATTCTAGGCAACCAGCAGAGCTTTGTGAAAAGCCCTGATTTTGGAAATGAACAGTAGAAAACTATAGACACATCACCCTCAGTTTTCTAAGAAAAACTGGAAAAATTAAAACGATAACATTTCAGAAAAATAGGAATAAAGTATTCGACTTAGCCATTTTGTAATATAAACTTTCATTAGTGGTTATGTGATATATACCTCATTTGAAGAGTTGGGTGTGATAAATGGTCTTTAATAAATAGCACCAGAGGATTACTATGGAGGAGGAGGAGATCTGAAAAACTCAATAGAATGAGGACAAAGAATGGTAGGATTCATATGGCCTAGAGAATATTTCAGTAATGAGCTGGGACATAAACATAAGAGGGAGTATCTAACATTTCCATTAATGACATGAGTCATTTGCTGTCTGTGAGCCCTAAGGCAAGTCAGTTCATCTTTTTGGACTGAAATGTGCTTATTTATAAAATAGAGAATTTGGCCCCTTCCAATTCTGACAGTCCCTGATTCTCTTATCCCATCTCTTCCCCCACCCCCCTTTTTCTTCCTGCTTCAGGGCTAATTATACTTTCAAAGAATACATTTTATTTGCCAAAAACAGAAGAAAACTTTACTCTGCACAAGTGAAAGTCAAAAATCTTAGTCTCCTAACATAACAGGCCTCAGTTTCAGATGTTTGAGGCTTTTTGGGAAGTATAGGACTCTTTGGTCATCTAACTACAGGTAAAGAGCAGATGGGTTTCTCACTTTGTCTGCATTATGAAAATCTTCCTCCTCCTTTCTGGCAGGTGCTCCCAATGCTAACGGAAGTCAGAACTCTTTCCACTGTATATCCTAAAGCTTACAGTCCACACTGCATGAAACTTCCTTTTCCCCTTGGATTCTTTCCCATCATAACACACACACACACATACACACACACACACAGTTTCTAAAGGAGACTTTTTTATAAAAGTCTAAAACATGAGAGTACTTGGTTTTAACTAGCCCTTTTCTCTAAGAAGCTCAAACACTTTACAGACCTCATCTCATTAATCCTCACAACATATGCTATTAAAATGGTAATTTTAAAAATAGGCTATGCTGTTAGGATTAATGAGAGGACATCTGTAAGACACTTGGAGGCCCTCTGGACAGAATTACCAAATAAATACAAATAAATACAACAGAGCTTCTTGGTGGAAATGCAAGATAAGATCCAAAGTGTTTAAAGAACATCTAGGTAGGCCAGAGGGGATGCTAATAAAACTGCTAAGGGATCTAGAGGTGGAATTCCTGAGGTCTAGTCCTGTATTGAAATGGACTGTCTCTTGTTTTAGAATGTTCCATATACTTTAAAAAGCAGTCGGGGTGTGGAGGAGGTGAGAATAAAACCTTGCACGACCGCTCTAGGGATATCTTCTATAACATTGCTTGGTGAAAACATTTTAGTCCAATAGTAATTCCCAAAGGGAAACATTGTCCACACAACTGAACAGGTACATAGTCTTCTTGTTTATGATAAATAGGTGTGATTTCTGCTTGATTTGTTTATTTCAGGTTATCATACCTTGGAAGATCTTCTTGAACATATCTTGATCTTTGTTTTGATGCTTCCATAACTTCAGGAGCTGGAAAGTTTGCTCTTGTGGGCTGTGTCGCCGTTTTATCCTCTCTACGCTCTCTGCGTTTACTCTGGTGCCCGGCAAATTATCGACCAGGACACTGAGCCAATTAGGGGTGAACTTTGTAGGAACAGCAAACCTGAAGAATGCCTCCTCACACAGGGTGACGTCTAAAGGTGGGAAAACCAAGAAGATTTACTTAGCAACTGGATTCTTGGAAGTCTAGTGGGCAGTAAATAAATAAGCCAACACAACCGGGGTTTTTCAAAATCGAATGTGTTAAAATGTGAAGTTCGGATCAAATCAACCCTCTGTTGGCTGGTCTTAGTGGCAGACTGTCAACCCAACTGGGCTTATGTCCTTTCTAATGTTCTTTTAGGGCATTTAGGGGAGAGAATTTAACAAATGTCTAATGAAAACATTGCTATAAATAAATTGCAGCAAAAAATTCTGTGTCTCGATATACACATTCACATATTTGAATGTAAATATTAAATATCCCGTTAAAGGGTTAGCTAGCATCCACAGGTTACTTCAAGATCAATGTCAAAACAAATATAATTACTGTCTTTAGAGGAGCATGAAAAGTAACCTAGAGTAGTAGACTGTTTTCTGCACACACATAAACACATAGTTTACCTTTGAGAACAAGGACGGAGATGGATGTATAAGCATACATTAAGTGGGAAAACAATCAACACAAAAAAATATGCCATTTAGAAAGGAGGTACAATGGCCTGAGAGTCTGGATAGATTAAGAGTTTGTCTTCAGATTCATCAGACGTGGCTTTGAATTCTGACTGCCACTTCACCACCTATACTGAGCCTGAGCAAACGTCACAGTGTTTTTGTAAAGATTAAAGCTCATATAGCAGAAGTAGCTGGCACATAGTAAGTGCTCAATGAATGATAAAAATAAAACTGAAACTGAATTAAATAAAAAGAGTGTTAAAGTTAGAAGTCGCTCCTCTTATCACTCCTTCCCTCGTCCCATTGTTTGACTAGGAAAGCAGAAAGGCTAAATGACTTGTCGAAGATTCGGATTACAGGGTGAAAACATGTTGGAACTGGGTGTGAATCTCAAATACCTCAGCCCACATTCCTATGTTTCATATTCTTCTATGTCATACGAAAAGATGCTTGGGGGGGAGTCAAGCTGGTTAAATGATAAAAGGCAGGTCATCTTTGGTGTGATGCATCCTTGATAGAAGGTCTGAGATTAGTCTAGTAGTAGGAATGACACCGCTATGGGATGCAGTCACATAATGAGCTTGGAGCTAGTGACCCTTCCTGAATACAGAGTTTAGGACAATCAGAGGAACTGATCACCTCTGTGCAGTCGAGGCAGTAACACCACAGGTAACAAAGCCAGGTTGGTACTGTCTGATTTGTTACCAGTTTATGTCACGATGCTTCTTGGTTGCCAGTTTTTATTCTTTTTTTTTTTTTTCCAGTTTTTATTCTTAAAAGTAATAAAAATGCATGATTTACCAAAAACTCTACAATTCGGACTGATAATTTGGCCTTAGACATAATCTTTACACAACCCCTTTCCCCATGGGTAAGATTTGATTCAAGTGTAAAAGGGAGAAAGTCAAGTTGGGGAGCACGATCATGACAAGGTGAGACCTCTGGAGAGATTGTGACTTGTGGTCTTAGTGAGGCAGAGAACAGTCGTAGCCGGTTAACATTCAAGAATGGAAAAATATGGTTCTCTAAGAAGGTAGCCAGAGGATCTTGCATTCAATTCAGAGGTGGTACCAAGGCTGACATTTTGAAATATAATTACCTATTCCACATTTTTGAGTCGATTCACTGTTTCCAGAACATACATTGTCATGAGTTTCATTTCCTTTCTGAGTTAGAAGGAGACCAAATGCACTGCAGTTTGTGTGTTTTCTACAGGGTGCTTTAGATGACGTCTCATTCGAGAAGAACCCATCTGGACATCTTTTGCAAACTGTATTTCGCTCTGGGGTTCCTACAGAAAATACCAAGCAATTTAGCACTTTCTGCTCAAATACTTTCACAGCAGACAGTTCCTCTTAAGACCGTTTTGGAAAGACTTTCCACTTGGTTTTTACTGCTACTATCATGTTGCACAAAACTTCAAGCATTTTTCACTTCATTAGACAGAGACGGAAACCTCTACAGCTAGGAGCCCCTCAGCAGTCTCCCTTCCCTGTAATACAAACACAAGTGTGTTGTGCTGTCACCTACAAAACACGAAATGAGAGGAAAGGAAAGAGCAAGGGTGTTCACTTGTCCTGCCTGTGCTCACGCATCGGTGAGGCCTCGTTTTCAGCCAGATTCTTCACACATTTCTTTCTGGAAAATCATGAAGATAACTGCTGTGCGTCTGCCGTAATAGCATTCTTTGAAATCAGTACCCACTGAACGCTGGGTTGTTAAATTCCAATCGGTGCCTCCTGAAGTCCTGTCTTTCCTGAATCCTCATTGTGAAGCAACTCATAAGTAATGCTAACCTTGAGAAGTAAAAATTTACAACATTTAATAAACTTTTGAAGGTGGCAATAAAGTTGGTCACTGACTCAAAAGCCTAAGCCTGCAGTTAAGCTACACAGTAAATGGGAGATGATAAACCGTTTGCTTAAACTATTGAGTTTTAAAAGAGCACAGTCGTTAAAATTTCAGGGAAGGGTGACTGCAAGGGCATTTTATTTCATGGTGGAAAGATACTTGATAAGTTTGGAGAATTCGCTGGTTAGAAAAACTTGAACCAGCCAACAACTAAAGATAAATACCCTCCAACCCTTGACTCTGTCATGCGCAGCCAAATTACACATTACAGTGTATTTGCATATGAAAATACCTCCATCTAGTGTAAGCTAGTTGAACAGATGCAGACTTCAATATTCAAATATAGTTTTCCAGGCCAATTCTGGCTCAGGCGAGATAACAAATACAAAAGGGACAAATGAAAGCTACAGAAAGTTAATAAACTTCATTTATTAAAAATTCAAACTCCCCACCTCATTGTATCAAGACCAGAAGAAAGAAAGAAAGAGCAAAACGGTTTGGTTCTAGTTTCAGCTCCTGCTTCTTCTAAAGGGATGGATGATGCATTGATCAGTAAAAATGACAAAGGGCTGGCAAAAAAAAAAAAAAAGAGGAAGGGGCTAACCACGGTCTGAATCTTTCCCATGCCATTTCCAGCATTGCAGTGATATCGTGTTAGGAAAAACTTTACATAGAGTTCTAATTTTTTTGTTTTGTTTTGTTTAATACTTTCTTACTACACCTCTCTCCTTCAGTGGGATCCAAATGCACACCAGTTCCTACAATATCATAAGCAGAGGTATTTGACTCCATAGTATTCTGTCACTGCACAAAGAAGAATCTTATCATTCTTCAGATACATGCTGAAGGCTTGGGTTGCGCCATGCATCTGGATGAGAAGGTCAACGATACAAGACATTCTTTCAGGTAATGGAGCTTGTAAAGTTCTTTAACAAACAGAATCCAAGAATAATGGAAGGTAAAGTTTCTAAAACATTTGGGAGGCTTTCAACAATGACCTTTTTGAACAGGACTTCCCTCTTTTACCGTTGTTAGAACTTTCTGTAAAAAAAGATTTACCCATCTAAGTAAAAGACTTTGCTTTATTAATATCCATGGAAATGTAAACGGTATAACCTGACAGGCAAAATGGGAGATATTATAATGAGGAGAGGAGCTCTGCTCTCCCGTTGAGGATGTCACCATGCCAGCCGTACGGAAGGACATCGGAATGACAGGACACACAGACAGATGGGAGTAGGTAAAACATAGACAGGAGACAATCTGACTTCAAAACGACAGCAGCAAGGAATGGTTAATACTTTGTGGAATAACACTGCATAGTCCGTCGTTCCCTTTGGACTGGAAACCTCTTATTTTCCATGAGGAACTCTGCCCTGTGGGTTTTTAGGGAGGGAGAGGTAAGTAAGTAAGCCCCACTGTGGTAGCGCAAAATAAAATGTGTCTCTTTGTCTTCTGGCTGCCTGCTTGCTTCATTCCCTAAACAAATTTTCATGCTGATGTGATAAAATTCCTTGCCATTTCCATTATTTTCCAAATTTTTCTAGTTTCCAAGCTGTAGAGTCCCTGCTTAATTAATTTTTCTGCATATACAACTGAACTGAATTGAATTAAACGGATTTGGTTTTGTTGGGTGAGTTTGACGCCCCCTACAATTTGGTTTAGGTTTTGAATCCCAAAGCATCATCCAATAAACGCTAGGAAGTGTCACCCATTTCTCCCTCAAATACGCATGCTAGAGACATTTTAAGGGACACTCCTGCAATTTGCACCTCCTGTAATTATTCTTAAACGATTCACAACTTAGGAAACGAAACAGGTTTCAACTTTTGAATGTTTCCTTCATATGCCTTTAAACTTAAAATATTTGCCATCGAATAATTTAGGCTCTGTGTATCACAACTTCTGAACGTTAAAATAATTACAAGTAATGAGCGTCCTCTAAGCCAGTGGTTCTCAGCCAGGGGGGATTTTGGCATCCAGGGGACAACTGACAATGTCTGGAGATATTTTTGGTCGTCATAACTCAGGGAGGAGTGCTGATGGCCTCTAGTGGCTAGAGACTAGGGATGCTGCCAAACATTCTACAATGCACCGGACAGCTGCCCACAAAAAGAATGACCCAGCCCTAAATGTCAGTAGCACTGTGGGTGAGAAACTCTGCTTCAGAATCTATACTGATTACTACTCCCTCCAGAAAAGTGGGGGAAAAAAAAAAAGTAAAGTAAGTAAATATTCTTAATTTTCCCAAGCCACAAGAGGATACAGCCTCCATTGAAGCTTCGTGAGTGTGGTAGGGAAAAATGTGGGTTGCAGCTTTAAAAGATTCAGTGCACGTGCACACTGGCCCTAACCTATGCTGTTCAAAATGCAAGAAGAGAAAAGTACTTTGTTTGTAGACAAGTACTGACTCTTGGCTTGATGATCTGTTTTGTCTAAGATAAAGAATAAGCTCATTTTAAGAGATGCTGCCGGGCTTTATCCTCACAGACACTCGACACCCCTGCCAAGGGAAGAACTAGCTTCCTTTTTAATAATGAAATGCATTTCCCCTAACCATTCTCATTTTTTACATAACTAATTATAACTGCTCACTGTTAGCACTCCAGAGCCTCATTGATATCAGCCTAATTACTCTCTTGGTATCAATTATCATTTCTGATGTTTGTCAAAAAGCACCGCAGTCTGAAGCTGTCCGTGCTGAAGGGAAGCACAGAGGAATCAGCTATTTTCCCAGTGCGACTCCGAGTGTGTCCCTTTAAAAAAGAGTACTCCATCACGCATCTCATTAAAGAGCCTTTTGCCGCACTGGAGATTTGTCACTAAATTGCCCCTGAGTGGCAAAGTATTCCTCTGAGAAATGGTCCTTTGGCAGCAAGCCAGCTCCATAGGACGTACCTAGCAGGTTCTATTACCTTTGCAATTTGCTATCCTACAATATCATCAGGCCAAAAGCGTTCCCTTAAACTTTCAGTACTACCTGACTCTACGATCTCATTAATTTTGCCGCGTGTCGAGAGGCGATGCGTACCAGCGTGGAGCACTCCAAACCCAGGGGGACAGCTCCTGTGCTTCAGGCAGAACTCAAGCTCCAGGTAGCGCCCTTCCTCACACTCGCACACCCGGTTGTGAGTGCGATTGCACTCCTGCTTGACGTACTGGAGCTCCTTGCACACCGGGGTGCAGTACAGACACTCGTCGCTGGTGTGCCATCGGTCTGTGTAGTAGTGGCTGGGACAAGGGGCGCACACGGTCTTCCGCCTTGCTGTGCAGTGCTGTTTTAGGGAGGTGCCGGGAGGACATTTGTCACACATCAGCTGACGAGAGGTCTCTGGGTCATAATGAAGGTACTTTGGAGGAAAGGTTTCCTGGGTGGTCCATTTAATGGAGATGTCCAGGAACTAGGAGAGACGGAAACCGTGAACACGTTAGTATGGAGATAGGGTGGCTCTTCTGTGCAAAAGCATCGTTCGACTAAAAAAGTCCTTTACTACCTGAAGCCTCGTTACCTTCCTGCCTACAGGGCTGCACCACAGAAAGAAGTTCAGAAGCCCTAATTCTTGCGTCTAGTAGCTTAATCTCAAAGACCAAGATGGGGGTGGTAACACACATTGTATTAAGTAAACCCAGGCTCATAGATGACAGGACTAATGAGCTGTATGAATTAGTGGTTCTCAGAATCCAGAATCTACGCCAGAATCTCCTAGACTCCCTGATAAAAACGCGGACTCCTGGGATTCAGACCTCCACCCATTCTGATTCCACAGGTGTGCAGCTGGGATTTGGGATTTTAAAAAATCCCCCTGCAGTGACTCCAATGCGTGGAATCCGTACTCAATAACTATCTGTTCGTTTATTCGCTTCACAAATAGCTATTGAGCCCTTAATATGTGCCAAGCTCTGTGCTGGGCAATTAGAATGCAGCAGTAAGTAAAATAGTTAAGAAACCCTGCTCTGGCGGAGTATACAATACACTTGGGTGGTGGGTAAGAGAATAAATATTACAGATAAATTACATGTTAGAAGGTAAGTGTTGTAAAAAAAAAATCAGCAAGTCTAAGAGATTGGAAACATGGAGGGTGGGAGACTAACAATATTTAAATGGGGAGGTTGCTGTAGCTATATTTAGGACTTGATGTATAGTGAAAGAGTTGGTGATGTGTGAAGACTGCATGATTACATCAACAGTCATCCTGATCATTCATTCATTCATTCATTCATTCATTCTTGCAGCAGCTAGGCACTGAATGCCTACCAGGAATGCACCAGGAATATGCTGGTAAGCGAGACATACACCCTGTCCTCATGGAGCCTGCAATTCCTAGAATTTTAAGACTGATATTTCTTCCAGAACATCATATGGTCCAGTCTTGACTCTTATAAATGATGTCAAGAAAATTAAAGGACCACCTCTTTTCAGGTTGATTGGGAAAAACCTCAGGGAACAGGCAGGGTTTCAGAAGTTTCTATACATAATGTCAGGAAGAGGTCCAGTACAGCAGGAGAGAAAATTTCGTGAGTGAGGGTCCTTCTTGGGAGGACAGCTCCAACTGGGCGCTCTGTCTTGTATTCTAGATCTTCAAGGGAACATGGAATTAGTTCTTCACACTAATTACAGAAATCACATGCTAAGAAACAGTGTTGTTTGTGTGTAGGGGGTGGTTTATTTGGTTTTTATTGTTTGTTTATGGTACAGGGATCAACACTGACTATTTTCAGGCTGTGGGGAGGTGGCAGACCAAACACAATAATTTTTTCCAAACTTCTCTTCTTTATAGAACACAGGAAATCCCACAGAAGCCCCTTGACCTGGGGAAAGCATGGGAGCTAGGGAAACAGCACTCCCTTTTGAATTCGGAGTGACAAAGGTAAAGAAGGGCCCTTCTCATAAGCATTTGGGCATTTTCATCTAATTAACAACACATTCACTTCTTACTGGGACATGACAAGCGTCAGGGCTGACTAGACCTAATATGAGCTGATAAACCAGAAGAAAAGAACAAAATATCTCACCTCAGGCTATGGACTTTGGAACCAAGAGCAATTTTCAGAGTCCTGTGAGGTAAAGGACTCCTAACCAACAAAGAGAATACAACGCAAAATCAGGGCTGCTCTGGGGATCTTCTCAAGACACCCTCGTGACCTGAGGGTTTCTAGAGAAAATATGTTCTTGAATTTCTCTGGGGCTTTCTATTGGCTAAAAGTTCATCAACATTAGTAGAAAGAAGAAATGAACCAGTAGTGGGTGGAAACTGGTTTGCTCTGAATCTTTCAGAAATTTGGAATCTATTTATTCATTCAACACACATTTGGTGAGCACCCACAGTGCACCAGGCACTGTAGAAGGAACTTAGCATATAGTGGTGCACGAAACAAAGACGGTTGTTGCCTTGAAGGAGCTCAGTCTAGCGAGGGGTAGATGGCGAAGAAGTGAAGAAATAAATAATTACAAGTAGCAATCAGTGTTTCGAAGGAAACAGAGCAAGATGGAAAAGCTTGGTGGCTACTTGGTCATTCGAATGGTTTATGCTACCTCTCTCAAGGCCCCTTGTGTGGATTTGGCTTAAATATTTCTAAAATCTTCAATGCTAGGGAATGAAGTTTTCCTGATGCAACTTGCAGACACATGGAAGCAAGGAGAAATGCTTTTTTCTCTTGCTGTTCACCTTTGATTTCCTGAAAGACCATTTTTAAAGATTATGTCACTTTCAAGAGCCTTGACTCTGAGGTGCAAAGGGACACCTTTGTCCTCTGTGCTACTGCTGAGTGAGCCCCATCTTGGTAGGACTGGAATTCCTAAAACTTCCTCCAGCCTGACTCCCCATCAGTCCCCCTTTCCCACAACAAGGCTCAGTTGTGCCCATTTACTCATCAGCTGACTCTTTCCTCCCTTATCAAGAAGTGATGAGGATGGTATGGGAACCACCGACCCCCAAGATGGTGCTTGTGTTCCTCACTAGAAGGAGCCACACAAATTGAAGATCTGACGAAGAAAGCTGATGCAATTTATATTTTTCTAGGCAATTGGACATGACACTGTTGGTTTCCAGAAACCATGCTTTGGAAATTAGTTGCCATTTCTTCAAAATACAGGGAAGTTGAGGTGAAAGGAATCCACAGAGAAATAAATAAATAAGGTTGACTTAAGGATTAGATTAGTGAAGGTAATTTCTCCAAGGCATGGGATTCTCCAAGGCATGGGATTATCATATATATTTTTAAAAAATCAGAAAGCCATGAGGAACTGCAAAATAACTTGTTTTTAGCAACTTCTATTGGGCCTCTGTGTTTTATTTGAAAATTTTCCACTTTGGTAAAAAGACAGAACTGTGTGGCCAAAACTGGACGGGTAGGTCTCAATCTCTGGTTAGCCCCAGTTCCCACACAGAATTTCTGGAACCAGCTACTGGACAGAGGATGGGCAAGATCAATAGAGCTCTTCATCTCAGTCCTGTCTCTTACTTTCTTCAGCATTTCCTGGAAAAGCAATGAAAAAGATGCCATAGGAGGACACATCATCTTAACATTGGCTCCATCTCCTTTGTCAGCTGATAGTATTTAAAATCCATGAGAATTCAAAAATAAATTTCTCTGTAAAATGCATAACCACTGACAAACATCTGTGAAGGCTAGGACATGTGCGCAGGTGTGTCTGCAGAAGCATAAAGTGCTTTCTGTAGAAGGGGCCACTCTGCTTTGGGTGTTTTATGTTTGGCTTTTAAAGAAAAATTAAATGGGATTTTTCTCTTTATTTTTTCTTTCTTCCTCCTCCCATTCCCTATGCGTCCATCCTTTGGTCTAGACCACTTGTGCTTGAGGGCATCTGGGAGTCCTCCAATCTAGTGCTCCCCCCGCCCCGGTTTTCCCAAGGCCCCAGTGCACTTTTCCTTGAAAAGACACTTAAAGCGCCATCTCTGATAATTTTGTCCTTCTCCTTCCATTTTTAATGGTGGACAGTGGTTAAAGAATTTTCTATTTCAACCCAACCATCTTTCCTCATCTATAAAATGTTAGTAGAGGATGGTGGTGAGTGAGTTGAATCGTTGTTCTCCAAAGCCCATTCTAGCTACCATTATAATATTCTCTGGTTTGGGGTGCCTAGGTGGCTCAGTCACTTAAGCGTCTGCCTTTAGCTCAGGTCATGATCCCTGGGTCCTGGGATTGAGCCCCGCATCGGGCTCCCTGCTCAGTGGAGAGCCTGCTTCTCCCTCTGCCCCTCCCCCCTGCTCCTGCTCTCTCTCTCTCTCTCTCTCTCTGACAAATAAATAAATAAAATCTTAAAAAAAATATTCTGTGGTTTGACAGCATTTAATTAGCTAATAGGCTTGGAAGCAAATGTCTTGCTTTAACTCCCTTCCTACTTCTTGCTCCACTGTTTTATTTGTGAAACCACTTTGGACAGCAGAACCCTCTTTTTCCAATCTCCACTTTTCACACTCACCCATGCCTCCTACGCCCTCTGTAGAACCAACGGATGCCCCAGTGACCTGAATTCCCAGCGATCCCTCCTCCTCTGACATGCCATCTTTTATCTGCTCTTACCGTGGAGTTGGTCCCTCACGAAAGTCAGTTGTATGTTTGTTGCTGAATCTGTTCATGTTAGTTGTATATATGTATCTGTATATGCTACAGTTGTAACTATCCTTAAGTAATTTAGTTAAATATTATGTAAATTAATCAACATGGGTGTGAAAAAATTATTATTTTTCTAGGAAAATGCTTTGGGAATGACTTGATAAAGATGAGCCACAAAGAAGCAAAAAAACCAAAAATGTACTACAGAATTTGGAGTAGCTGAGACAACTGTAAAAACAAAATGGGGTAAACGTCTAGAATAATCAGTTTGTTTCATAAATGTCTTTTAAGTGCCAAAATTGAAATGGATGGGCCATACATAATAGAACAGGGTTTTGTAAGAAAGACAGCATAGGACTTCAGGGAGCAAACACAGATTCCAGGAAAAGCCTTGGCCAACTCTCGAAATATAGGTGAATGAATGTTTATTTAAATGTTTTAGTTTCCGATATATGTGTATAATTTTTATTATTAAATGTTTTAATTGATTTTCTTGTTAATCATCTAACTCTTAGTCCCAAACATACAAAATCTCTAATTGGCATTCTCAATATGTAAGAGGTAGAGTGGTATGGTAATGGTATGTGCAGGTAACAAAAAACGGATAAGATGAAGATGGAATTCTGTTTTGTCTATTCCATTCAAACATATGTGCATCAAATCTCTACTCTGTGATAGGCAGTAGAATTAAAAATAACCTTTATAATATTTTGGTTTGTACCTACATTAGAATGTTTTATTATTATTATCGTTAAGTTTCTACCAGCTACAAAAGTGAGTCTTACAGTGAGTAAATAACTGTCTTAGGTCACAGTCATTAGTGGAAGCAGAATTCAAACCCAGAGCACGTGCCATATAAATATTGTTTTTTGGTCAAATTCTTTAACATTTACCAAGTGCTCTCACTTATGCTATAAGCCTTCATGCATAGTCTAAGAGTAAGACCTGATGTGCTTATTTTTCATTTAGACCCAAGAGCATAGAGTTAGGAGATCATGAAAGATCAACCAAAGCCTTCCTCAAGTCCAGATGAACTGACATTGGCTTTTTTTCTTTGTACTAAGACTAGCACATAGTGGTCCAAACCTGCCAAGATAGAAATTTCTCAGATGGTTTTCTCTACTGGTGTATGCTTCATCCTAAAGGACAAAAGAAGAATACACTTTCTCTTACAAGTTTATTTTTGCATTATGCAATGCAGCCAATTCTATACTACTGGGCTTGCTCTCTGGTATACAGAACCATGAGTGACCCAGTGGGTTTCCGTTTATGGAAAATTCATTAAAAGGAGCCCACGCACAGCTTGAAATAACTACTTGGTTTGGGAGTTCCTTTTGTGATCTCTCGTATGATCTTTGCCACAGAGAACTATTTGAGGACTATCCAGAGTTAGCTAAACTTCTGGTCAGTTTGGAAACTGTGCCATTTTACAGTTCATCTTAGCCAAGAAGGGAGACATTCAGGATACGTATCACGGTGAATTTCCTAAAGATCTCTTATAGTATGAACTATAAAGCTTATTTTTAAAAAAACTATTTTCCTATGAAGTTTAGTGTATTTGATTTTCTATAGTCTTATAGTGTAGTAGCCCATTCCCTTTTTCCTCCATTCCTTAAATAACTCATTTATTCATTCAGCAAACACTTCCTGAAACAATTACTATGCTCTAGAAATACTGCTAAATGAAGGAGTTGAATAAGTTAATGTTCCTGTTTCATAGGAACATTCATCTAAGAGCCCAGCCTGATGTAAAATACTCACAAATCACTGCAAAACAATTGGAAGCAGAAGAGAGGAGAAAGAGGATCAAGAAAAGACTCAGCAGAGAAATAGGTCAGAAAAAAGGAAAGGAAACCCAAGGAATTATGATTTATTAGATGAATCACTAAGCCAGATTCTACACTATTTAAAGGCTGAAGTTAGGCACTGGTGATGGAGGAGAGGAAGGGATAGATATGATATGTTGGCAGACTGCATGGGGAGGATGTCCTAGAAAAAGCAACTGAAGAACATTCCCATGAATTTGAACTATGTAGTATGTAGTATTGCCATTAATTACTGACACCAGGAGGAGAAGACAGTTATAGAGAAAGAAAATGAATTTAGCTTGGAACATCTTCCACCTGTGAGACTCAAGTGATGTCTACCACATAACTGGATATATGTATTGGGAATTTAGGACAGAAAGGCAGCTAAAGACACAGGTTTCAGGGTTAAGAGCACATAAATGGCTCTAGAAGCAGAGAGAGCAGATGGCATTACTCAGGTCTATCGCATACAAGCATAAAAGGACAAAAAGTTAACCCTGGAACTTATAAACATATGCAAGATGGGATGAAAAAAGAAGGTTAAAAAATGTAGGAATATCACAGTGTTTCAGGAAAAATGCTAAATGGATAACTTAATAAATTCTAAAAAGTATATAGCTTGGCCATTAGGTCAATGTTAATTAAGAGGAGCACTTTTAGCTGGGAACTTGCATTTAGACTATGAGTACCAGGGTTCCAAACTCAGTTTGACCACCAGGTTTAGTAACCTTGAGCCACTATCTTACCTCTAAAATGAGAATAATCCTTATTTTAACTATCCCTGTACAGTTGTTGTATTTCAAATGAATAAAAGGAGGGACACAAATAAACTTGGTGAAGAATAAGCTTCCAGACAAGTAGGAGGCATTATTACATGTACTAATTATATAGAAGGTGGGAAATGGGAGATATTTTGAACCAGACTTATTTCTGAAGACATTTTGAAGTTTCTTGTTCAGTAGGAAGTAACACACCTATGATGAGCCAAAAGTTGACTATCTGCCCTATTCTTAATTATCTCTAGAAAAAAGTGTCTCTGTTTTCTTTTTCTTTTTTTTTATTTAGTTTCAGTATCTTCCCAACTGGTATCATTTTCGTGGTCTATATTAAATGTTTCAAGGCAGTTTCATGGGTCTGCTTAGGGGGGCCAGATAGAAAAGGATTTGTCTCCATCCTCCTTACATGCTTAAGATGCTATCTTACACATATCAAGTAGTATCAGCTATCACATATCAACTATATCTCATTTAATTTTATTCAATTCAATAGATACATTCAATGCTTACTATGTGTAATTAGGATTCCTGGAAATGATATATGCACACAGACAAATATCCAGCATGTGAATTTGCAAGAACAAGCAAAAAATCTGCAGTTTTCTCATCTGTAAAAGGATACTGATGACAGAATGTGCCTCAAGGACAAAAAATTTTTTAAAGCACCTTTCATCTCACGTGGCATTTTGCAGGTACTGTTCCATCTGCGTGTAGCTTCCATTTTAAAGGCAAATGTAGAGGGGCGCCTGGGTGGCTCAGTTGGTTAAGCGACTGCCTTCGGCTCAGGTCATGATCCTGGAGTCCCGGGATCGAGTCCCGCATCGGGCTCCCTGCTCGGCAGGGAGCCTGCTTCTCCCTCTGACCCTCCCCCCTCTCATGTGCTCTCTCTCTCTCATTCTCTCTGTCTCAAATAAATAAAATCTTTAAAAAACAAACAAAAAAAAATTAAAGGCAAATGTAGAAACAAAGCAGGTAGTTCATTTGAGAGGTTTATCTGCTGCTGCAAGTTCCCCACCTAAGGGTCTCCCACTGCTTAATAATTTTCACGATAGTCAGTTGTTTGGCTGAGGATTAGGTCTCTACATAAGAAGTAAGAGCAACTGAATTAAATCTGTTCATCTATACAGAACCGATTTGCTGCCAACAGCTAATGCGAGGCAAGCGGGAAAGGAAACCCAAGGAATTATGATTTATTAGACAAATTACTAAGCCAGATTCTACACTATTTTGCTTCCCTTGGGGATGAAGAACTGTCTCAGGTAAATTTCAACCTTAAATTCAATTTTTTGTTCCCGTCAGAAGTTTCCTTTAGCTGTTTGAAGCCTTTTAAGTTAATTAGCAATACCTTGTTTATGTTTGGAATTGACCAGAATTATCAGAACAGATTTGCTTATGATGCTTTTGGTGCTTCGGAGGGGTTTTACAGACAACTGAGTTTGACAGATTAACAAATGAAAAGAAAAAAGAATCTCTGAGGAAAAACAACTAGCGATACAGGTATACTTAAGACTTTCCAAGAAAGATATGTAGAAATCTCACATGTTTGGCCCCCTGGATCTTACTATTTCCTCTCTTGCGCTTCTGTTGATCACCAGATTTGAGATTGACCATTAATTCTGAAAAGTTCAACTCAACAGCAGAGCTGGTTGCAATTTTCTCTGTAATTATGTCCTTTCAGGTCCACTTAATAAGCATTACTTCAGAGTATTCCAGCTATAGTCCCTGGCATCTGGGGCTCAGAACTGGCAACACATTTTAGTATGTTGATTATTTTGAACATCAATTTTTTTAAATTCCTTTTTATTTCTACAGTGCTTTTCTTTGAAGGTAACACACTACTCACATCATTTTATTCATCTCTTTTGGTTGTTGATGATCTGGATTGAAGTCCAATCAATATATGGTTAAGGGCAGCTGGTGAGAAAAAGTTAGGATCGAGAAGCCGTAGTGATTATAAAATGGAACAGAAACTACAAATGGAAATGGAACAAAACAGGATGTGAGTTAAACATGGAGGGATTTACTGTGTGCCTCCAACAGGTGAAATTCTAGAAGCCCCGGGTGATACAGGAATAATAATAGCTTAGCGCCTTATATTATGATATACCAGGCTCTATACCAAGCCCTTTCTTCCCATGCTATTATTATCCATCTCCTCCACCAACGTTTGAGATAGGATGATCCCTATTTTATAGATGAAGAAATAGAGTCTCAGAGAAGTTTAGTGACGTGTCAAAGGTCACAGAGCCAGTACACATGTGAGCTGGGATTCAATCCAATCCTGTCCGATTCTAAGTCTTTAACAAGTGACTCTTGCCTCTGGAAACTTGCAGTCTTATGAAAGAGACAGGCATATAAATAATCAACTACAACACAATATAAAGTTCAATAAGATCTTTTACCTATCCATCTTATCTATGTATCCATCTTGTCTACCTATTCCTTCCTTCCTTCCTTCTTTCCTTCCTTTCTTCCTGTCTATCCAGCCATCCATCTACCTAGCCACCCAGCCATCTATCTATCCTGCTGAATAAATTCTTCTCCCTCCCTTGTCCTGAAATGCAGTAGTTCACTCAGGCTCTCCAGACGATGGTTCTGTAAAACTGAGCGGTACTTTACACTGAGCAGTAGCTTCTTGGTAATGCACCCTCTTGAACATACTCTCCTTCCTTTTCTGCCTTACTCTTCTTTCGCTCACTCCTCCTTCCCTAGGATTGCACTTTCTAGTAAGGTACTAAAACATGTGTTTGCCTCATGCTGTGTTTCCTAAGGCATCTGGGCTTTGAACTCATGTCCAGTAAGGAGGCCAAGGCATTTAATTTCAAAAGAAAAAGACATGATGTCCCCCCTGGAGCCAAAGGAGCTGAAAAAGGATGAAAAATACATTAGAATCATTTTGCCCAAAGATTTGACCCTTGTGAGCCCCATCTGGGGTTCTCTTAACCTCAGCAGAGATCTCTGGGTTTGAAGGCACCCACAGAAGCTTGGCTCTAACTTATGGGTATTGTGATTCCCACTGGACTCAGCTACTAGATGTAAGTTCCTTTAGGACAAAAAAACTCAACTAGGTCACCTTAGGGAAAATTTCTTCACCTCTCTGAGCCTCAGTTTCTTTGTCTATAAAACAGATACTAATCTCCACATCATGGCATTTTTATGAAAATTAAGTGAAATATTGTGTGTGTCTTCCATACACTAAACATATTCTAAGAATCATTAGTGTCTTTCTATTTTATGATTTCCTTCTTTGGCTCAGCTTCCATGGGTAGAAGTTGTCCTGATGAAAGATGGCAGTGAACCTCTATGAAGGAAGTGTCAGTTGGAAGCAATGAAGAGAAAAAAAAATGATCCTTGTTTGCTTACTCTCACATAATAGGGTATCTGATAAGTTAAGTATCTTTTGACCTTTCCATTTTGCAGCCCAACTAAGCTTTTACATAATTCTAGTTCCCTGAATTTTAATTTTCAGCAACAGAAGAAAGGTCCTTCCTCATGAATATTTATAACCATATCTTTGAAGGAGTTTCAACTAATAGTTCAACTGATAATCTAAGAGTTTCAACTAATAGTTTCAACTAATAATCTAAAATCATAGATCAAGCATTGTGACTAAATGCCTCTCAATGATCAAATAAACCTGGGGTTTGGCTACCGTGTCCGTCAGGACTGGTTTGGTTTTATGCTGTGCTAATAAACAACTTCAAAATCTCAGTGGCTTAAAAATAACAAAGGTTTATTTCTCACTCATGCTATATTCCTAGTGGGTCCACTGGAACCTATTATCATTGTCCTTTGTCCATGACCTAGGATGATAACGCAACTAATATCTAGAACATGGCTGGTTTGCTGTGGAGGAGGGAAAGAGAAAAAAAAAAAAAGTTGGAGGGGGTCATATGTCCACAGTTAAGTGCTCCAATATGGAGTGACATACCATTTTAACTCACAAGTCAGTGGCCAGAACTATTCGGGTCCTCGCCCCACCCCCCACCCTCACCAGAAGACTAGAAAGCACAGTCTTACCATGTTTCTGGAAGGGAGAACTGAGAACAATTTACAAGCAGCACTAACAACTACATCCTTGCTCAATAAACATCACTCATACTTTCTCGTGGCCTTTTTTTTTTTAGCACAATCCACTCAATTTTCTCTTCTTTTCACTCATTAAAAGAAGGAACAGGGGGCACCCGACTGGCTCACTAGGTAAACACATACAACTCTTGATCTCGGGGTTGTGGGTGCGAGCCCCACGTTGGGTATAGACATTACTTAAAAATAAAATCTTAAAAAAAAAGAAGAGATAGAAAACAGAAAGTGTGGGAGCAGAAATTTCTGTCTATCAGCCTGGTGTGGTACTCAAGGGAAGTATTTAACCCATTACCAAGCTTATTCTGCCCAAAGATTTGACATTTATTCCAAAAAGCCACGTGCAGTTGTCAAGTACTTCCTTGTGAAGACAGATGCAAAGAAAATTCTACAATGAGTCCAAGGAGATTGCTAGCAACCAAAATTATATCTCCTTCCTAAGTCCTGAGGGAGTGTCTTGGACCTTAGCTTCTAACTAGATGGAATATGAGAAATACGCACATTAATGACTTCTGTGCATACTATCTAACGATAAGAAGGACTTGTTTCCAAATGAAAAAAATGTTTTATGGTTTAAAAGAATAATCTGTGATCTTAAAACAAATAAGTCTTACTACTTAAAAGTAGGTTACAGGGGCGTCTGGGTGGCTCAGTCGTTAAGCGTCTGCCTTCGGCTCAGGTCATGATCCCGGGGTCCTGGGATCGAGCCCCGCATCAGGCTCCCTGCTCTGCGCGAAGCCTGCTTCTCCCTCTCCTGCTCCCCCTGTTTGTGTTCCCTCTCTCGCTGTGTGTGTCTCTCTCTCTCTGTCAAATAAATAAATAAAATCTTAAAAAAAAAAAAAGTAGGTTACATTTCAAAAGCTGCTTCCCCTGGGATCTCACGGACTGTTTTTAAACAGAATTTCTTATACATGAAACCAACTGGGCAGAAGAAACTGACAACTGCAACAAAATAGATTGTTAAGAAACATTCCTTTAAGATAATTTTTTTCATAGGGGCGCCTGGGTGGCTCAGTTGGTTAAGCGTCTGCCTTCGGCTCAGGTCATGATCCCAGAGTCCTGGGATCGAGCCCTGCGTTGGGCCCCCTGCTCAGCGAGGAGCCTGCTTCTCCCTCTCCCCATGTCCCGCTCGTGCTCTCTCTCACATCTCTCTCTCTCAAATAAATAAATAAAATCTTAAAAAAAAAAAAAAGATAATTTTTTTTCATAGATAAATAAGTCCTTTTGATTTTTGCATGTTTGGAGTACTAAATCTCCTATCATCAATTTGTTACTATTATTTTTTAATGACAAAAGCTCAGAACTAAAGCAGACCTCCCACATATCATCTGGTCCAATACCACTATTTCATGTATTTATTTTTATGATTATGATTTTTTTGTTCAAGTATAATTAACATCCAGTGTTATATTAGTTTCAGGTATACAATATAATGATTCAACAATTTTTCGAGACGGGTAAAGTTAAGACCCACAGCGCTGGCGTCACCAACTGGATCTCAGACTAAGACAGAACCTTGCCTCCTGCCACCACAACGATCTTAGCGTCACTATGTCCAACTGAATTCCCAAATTACATTTTGTTGTTGGTGGTGGTGGTGGTGGTGTTAGTGCAAATTGATGGTGGGGGGAACTTTTTAAAGAATAGGTTCCTGGGGCGCCTGGGTGGCTCAGTTGGTTAAGCGACTGCCTTCGGCTCAGGTCATGATCCTGGAGTCCCGGGATCGAGTGCCGCATCGGGCTCCCTGCTCAGCGGGAAGCCTGCTTCTCCCTCTGACCCTCCCCCCTCTCATGCTCTCTCTATCTCATTCTCTCTCTCGCAAATAAATAAAATCTTAAAAAAAAAATTAAAAAAAAAAAATAAAAAAAAAATAAAGAATAGGTTCCTGATATCCGTATTTTCTAAGAATAAAAGAGATCACTTTTTTTGAACAAGAAAGTAACATTACATGGGAAAGGAATTGAGGTTTTGAGTCAAAGACCAGGGAAGAAAACTGAATTTACCAAAAGCAGTCAGGAAGTTTAGAGGAATTACTGCCCTGTTTTACATCTAAATCCATCTTGACACCCATTTTCCTATTTTATAGCTGATTATTTTAAGAAGTTCTTACGGAAAATGCTTCCAAGGTACAGACTAAATTGAAGTGAAAGTCCTAAGGCTATTCTTTTTGTTTGTATAGAAGATGCTTCAGCGAAATTAAACAATGTCTTCACAGTATTGAAACAATTTTAGGGGTGCCTGGTTGGCTCAGTCGTTAAGCGTCTGCCTTTTGCTCAGGTCATGATCCCAGGGTCCGGGGATCAAGCCCCACATCGGGCTCCCTGCTCCGCGGGAAGCCTGCTTCTCCTTCTCCCACTCCCCCTGCTTGTGTTCCCACTCTCGCTGTCTCTCTCTGTCAAATAAATAAATAAAATCTTTAAAAATCAATCAATCAACCATAAAACATAATTTTAGAGAGGCAAATTTCTTCAAAATCCAAATAAGAAAGTAATAAATCAAGGCCATTAGGAGCACATTACTTATTTTTAGCAGAGCTTTAGGAAAGGTATTTCATTTCCTCCTGCATTGCCTACCCATTATGGTCTGGCTGATTCAGGTGCTTCTCAGAAATTGGGGTGAAAATGACCTACCCAGGCCATACCTGGGAAGTTATGTCACCTTGAGTTGGGAGGAACCATTTTAGTGTGTCTGCAGAGTGTTCTGGCCCTCGGGACGTTAATTTAGAGAGGCCAGGTAAATGTGAGAGGGAGGGGGGACCACACAGCTTCGTACCTAATGTCTTGTAACACTATTCTTATCCCTTACAACTGTCTAAAAGAATTCTTTTTTTAGACTTTCTATGCTAGTCACCCCAAAATATTCTGTGGTAGTGAGTTCCAAAAACTAATTACATGTCACATAAAAATGCTGTCCTTGTATCTATTTCAAGTTGGCCATACCTCAGTCTTTCTTCTTGCACAGACAGTTTACAGATGTTGCTAGGATTTCCGATTCACTAGTTCCTGCTATTGTGGGTTGCTCAGTTTTATTTCGATTTTTGTTTTCTTTTCTAAACATGACTGCTATTACTGTTCATATTTGCATTTTGTTTACCGGACTGTCAGTATCACAAATGCGCTCCGGGACTGCTTCCCTCTCTCCTCTCTTGCCGTGTGCCGTGTGCAATCACCCTTCCCTGCTGCTTTAAAAACCTGTTGTATGCCGATGACCAGATTTGTTATCTTCAGCCCAGGCTTCTCCTAGGCTCCGAAATTTTGAATCCAAATGTCTAGACTTCTAACATTGGCTCATTTTACAAACATGTAAAATTGATCAAACCAAACATGAATACTGGATGCCTGAACCAACCAGACGGGGAGGTGAGAAAGTGGGTTCAACTGAGCTTAGGTAGCTCCTCCACGGGTTGCTATATGAATCTAGTTCATTTCTGTTGCTCGCTTAGGAATGGGTCTTCATGGGACGCCTGGGTGGCTCAGTCGGTTGAGCGTCTGCCTTCAGCTCACGTCATGATCCCAGGGCCCTGGGATCGAGCCCCGCATCAGGCTCCCTGCTTAGCAGGGAGCCTGCTTCTCCCTCTGCCTGCCGCTCTCCCTGCTTGTACTCTCGCTCGCTCTCTCACCCACGCTCTCTCTCTAACAAATAAATAAATAAAATCTTAAAAAAAAAAAAAAGAATGGGTCTTCATGAAGGTATGGATATGAACCGTCATAGTAGAAATGTACAAAAGAACATCTAAAATATAGTGGACAGGGTGTCATATCTATATTTTTGAAAGAGATCAAAGCCAACATTAGAATAAGTCTCTGGCATAAGGAATCTGTTGGTAGATGATATAACACACTACCAAATCTCACTATAGCTCCTTTGATTCCACAAACACACTTTAGTGTCAGGTGCTGTGGAGACCTGGGTGCCACAAATATGAAGAAAACGGCAATCTGTGCTTGCAAAGAGCTTATACTTTGCTTCCCACAAAGTGGTGGTGATATCCCCTGTAAGTTCTGGAAAAATTTGTGGGGGATTTCTGTTGTCACCGTGACGGCTAGGTGTCCTGGGCCATCAGGAATAATCTCATGTCCCAAACACTTCAAGATGTCCTATTGACAAAAAAACCTATTTATCATTATCCTGGCCTAGATTCGGATTCCATTTTATATATACACAAAGTGGTTTTTGCATGATTTTTGTATATACTGAACTTTCTAGGAATTTAACAACATAAACTTGGATAGAAGGTTGTACTTTGCTTTGTTTAAAACTTTGGCAAGGTTTGTTCACCATTTCAGAAAAGCACTGCATGAAAAGTCAACACTGATCATGGTTTTGAACCCCAGCAGATCACATGGGCTTTGGCCTTTGTTCCTAGTGGTGTGTTCACAGCAATTTCATTCACATAAAGATGCTAACATATCACTGCTTCATTATGTCTACAGTGAAGTTTTATTTTATTATTAGCTACTTTCTTTTTATTTCTTCTTTATAGTATAGTTATGCTAGTATATTGTCTTTAAAAATTATGTATGTAGGTAAAATATAGGTACTCTAAATTTCATTTCAGGGGAGCAAGAGAGTTGTTACAAAGGATTTATTTTCAAAGTGCATGGAAGAAGTGATATGATTGAGAATTACTGCCCTACAGGGCAAAACATACAATACCCTGATAATTTTGGCATTTTTGCTCCATCATAGCAACATAAGGGGCAGCTGGGCATCCTTAGTCAAGGCCTTGAATAATGCAAACATAAATTTTTATAAAATTACTCTTTCTCTGCCATCTATTTCCCAGTCCTCTTTTTTCAGCTACAAAGGAGAAACTCCAGCTAAACAAAGTGCTACTGGTTAATGAGACGCTGAAGGAAATAACGCTTTTCACAAAAAGCTTTCAGAATAGGGAACATGCAGGCAGGAGGGCTGAGGGTTGCTCAGGGCAAAACCCAGCAGGCAGGTTAGTGGATAGGAGAGCAAGAATAGTTGAGTGTGTGTTTAGTGCCCCTCTGATAGACACTGCCATAGCTCTCCTTCTAGAACTAAGGGGATAAAACATCTGGCACAGAATGTTTTTTTTTTTTTTCCGCAGCCAATGGAATTTGACAACTGTGGTTTAAGCCTAAGAAGTAAAATTAAAGATCAGATTGAAATTAGGGCACTGTGCTGAAGGTTGCTATGGGCGGGGATCAGGACTGTTTAGGACTGAATATATGTTAGATTCTCCTACAAACTTCAGAGTGATCATTCTCTTAAACTAAGTAAAGAAGCCAACCAATAAAAGTGAGACAAATACTCTCAATCACTGGGCGAGGGGAAGGAAACCAAAAAAACACAAAGAACAAACCAAAAAAGGCATTATCCTAAGGACAGGGGATCAAGCAGTAGTCCTGAGGAAAAAGAAAATCACCTACTTGCCCCCAACACCTTCATCCCCACACTCCACCCCAAGTCTTGTCACCATGACATGGATTAGCTTCGAGAAGGCCAGTGGATGGTTTGGGCACTACACAACGGGAAGTTTCACCCACCAGTTAAAATCTCGGCCAAGGCCAGGATGTTGCCAGAGTATCGGGTGGGCCCTGAGCACCCATGAATAGAGCGGCCTGGGGACACAGCTACCTCACCTTGCACTGCAGGCTTCTCCTTGACACATTGGTGAGCATTCCAGAAAGCCAGTGACTGTGACCTTAACCTTGGTGGCCACGCCCCTGCCCTGCTTGCCTCTTGGCATATCCTCTGCTCTCCCAGAAAGAATCTAGAATTCTACTTTGCCACACGATTATACTTTCTCCCACTTCTTAGGTTCAGGACACCTGGATTTTATCCGCAACAATGAAAACATTCCAGTCCTCCTTCAAGGTAATAGGTAGTGTGGCCTTCTCTCCCTCCCCTGAGCATCATCAGCATTCCGTTTACAAAATTCACTTGGGTCTAGATTTACTACAGTGATCTGGAAGCTTCACGCTAGAAGCTGCTGTTAATATGGAGCAGGAGATGTACGTGGTTATCTTGCACGTGTGCATAACATTATCTCTGTTTTATAGAAGAGAAAACAAAAACTCAAGAAAGATGTAACTTGCCCATGTATCAAGTAAGTGATGCTGCTGGATTTGAATTTTGGTCCGACTGATAACTACTGCACTGCGGCTTCCTTTATAAGGACCTGGAGGACAGAATCTTTTATATGTCCAGGTCTCCCAGCTCCTTTTGTTACTCTCATTAGACATAGAATTAATAGTCCAATGTCCGTCTCCATTAGACTGTGAGGCTCATGGGGGCAGGAATGGTGTCCATCTCATTTTCCACTCTGTCCCTAGTGCGTAGGGGCATGCCTGCTACAAAGGACAAATTCCTATGATGCTTCTACTTCTTACAATTGCGCCAAGGTGCTTACAAAAGGGCATCTGGACTCCTTGTAAGTACAAAGTATCCATCTCCAATCATTTATCAAATAAAGTCAATCTCAGAAACTACAGAAAGGGAAAGGAAAGTCTTTCCCATTGAAAGTATTTACTAGGTTCAAAGCACATAGAAAGTCTTCTCTTTTGAGAATCATGCATCATCCACAATCAGTTTTATCTATATACATATCTATCTCCCTAGATAGACTACATATCAAAAACGTTCATTTACTTATTCCTTAGGAGCACTTATTATTAGGTACATACATTATTTAGTGGAAATTTTGAAGTTTAAAAGTCATTGGTAATATGTTTATTATTAATTAAATCTTTGACAGAACACAAAGAGCAAGGAAGAATAAAATGTCCCCGGGGCGCCTGGGTGGCGCAGTGGTTAAGCGTCTGCCTTCGGCTCAGGTCATGATCCCAGGGTCCTGGGATCGAGCCCCACATCTGGCTCCCTGCTCGGCGGGAAGCCTGCTTCTCCCTCTCCCACTCCCCCTGCTTGTGTTCCCTCTCTCGCTGTGTCTTTCTCTGTCAAATAAATAAATAAATTCTTAAAATAAATAAATAAATAAAATGTCCCCATATTAATAGCAGAATTACGTAAACTAGCCAAACACTAGAATGATTAAATTAATCGTGGTACATCCATACAATGGAATACCATACAATGAAAATGAATGAACTATTGTACATCCAACGTTAAAAAAATGATCTCATAAATGGAACTTCAGTGAAAGTAGCCAGACATAGAAAAGTGATAAAAGTCCATTTATGTAAAGTCCAAATACAAACAAAGCTCCTCTATGATGTTAGAAGTCAGAATATTAATTACTCTGGTTATGGACATAGTAGTGATAGGGATGAGCCCGGGAGCTTCTGGGGTGTTGGTAATGTTGTATTTCTTGATCTGGGTGCAGCTCACAAGTGTTCACTTTGAGAAACTTTATTAGGCACTTATGAGTTGCGCAATTCTGTGTGTGTGTTATGTTTTAATAAAGGTTTACTTTTTAAAAAGTTCTCCATAGTAACCAACCATATTGGTGGAGCTATTTTATATATTATAGCTTACATTATGTAGAGGTGGATAAGACTAGCATACTTACTTGTGTACGCCTGTCCAACCTACATTTTTTTTAGTGACTTTGCTATTTACTTATTTATGCTTTGTATCCTGGGAACTACTTGGAATACTTCCTAGCCTACTATTCACTATTTGTGGGTTGGATGTTGAAACCCAAGCATTTACTCCAACATGTTCGAAACACATATGTGGCTTAAATATGGATCTTCCTATCCTATCGTGAATGTCTGATTCACATCTTAACTTAGTCTACACTCTGGTGACATAAAGGAAACACGTCATTAGCCATAGAATAATCTACAAACAAATCTTATTAACTTGATTGGGCAAAAATCTAAATTAAAAAAAAAAAAAAAAAGAGGTAACCTAAGTCACAAAGACTCCTTTCTTTCCAAACAGTACATTAAAAATAACTTGTAGCCCTATTAGTGCTGAACTTCAACTATTTATATCTATTTTAGAACATAATTAACATTAGCCCGCCAATATCTTCCACATTATATTGAAGTTGAGAACTGGAATAAACCACTTTAATAATAAAATTTTATTAGGATGTTAAATTGCACAGTTATGAAATCTGTGTATCTATGTGTGTGCGTGCATGTGTGTGTATAATCTTTTCTCTGGTGCCAGTTACGCAAAATTTCCCATAACATTTGCTCAAGCAGGGAATGAGCCTAATGATGTATCCTATCATGTTCACTGCATCCAAATTTTATTCTAGTTATAACAGTTTTGAGAGGACTGACATCTCCCAACTTACTCTGCTTCTAAGGGACCACTTTAAATAATCATAGTAATAATATCCAACTAAGCAAAGATGGTATGAACTCCTTGAGGGCGTCAAATAATCTGCAAGGAAGAAAGTAAATAAAATGGATACAAATCATTCAAACGAAAAAGGTTTCCTCTCTCGTTTCCATAAACCCAGCAGGAACTTTCCAGGGCAAAGGGACACCCTAGGAGCGGCGCGATGGGCTCCGGAAAGAGGCCTCCTGTTGCAACCTGCCCCCAGCTCTGTCCCCGGACAGGCAGCGCAATGAGCTCGGTCCCCGTCGGGCCGCGGGCGGGCAGGCTCCCAGGCGCCCGCGTTCCGGGCGGGCACTTACCACCAGCGCGCAGCACAGCAGCTGGTTCATTGCGGTCCCCGGGAAACCTCAGGCGCTGGGCGGCGGCGGCGGCGGCGGCTGGGCGAGCGCTCCGTGCGTCTCCGCGGCCCGTGCACTCATCACGTTATATATAGCGTCCGGGCGACAGGAAGTATCGGCTTGGCTTTGATCATTCATTCTCTATCTGGACCAAACTTTGCACCTTTCTTTTTTAGGAACTTGGGCGGGAGCGGTGGGGGGATGGGGGTGCGCAGAGCTCCGGGGTTAACGCTTTCAGAGCCAGAGCGGAAAGAACCGCCGGGAGAGGCGGGGGCTGGGGGTGGGGCGGGGATGTCTGGTCCTCCCGGGGGGCGGGGGGGGGGGAGCGGAAAGCCACGGGGCTGCGGAACAAGGAGGCTACTGTCTCCGCGCGGCCCTGAGGTTTCCTGGCCGCTTCCCGCCAGCGGGCGGCCCCCTGGCAGCGGCCACCGGCGGTGGGAGGGCCGGGCGCACGCTGGGGAGCTGCGGGGCCGGTGTCGTCCGCCCTGCGCGGCCGCTGCAGCCAAGATCGGGGCGCAGCCGGGCGTGCGTCCCCCACCCTTGATCCCCTCTCGGCTCACCCCTTCTCGGCGGGTTCTGAGAGCTCCAATAACAAGGCCTCGCCTTTCTGCACCGCACTGTCTCAGAGCCCTGTTGGGAGCGATCCCGAATCTCCAAGGTTACAGAGACCATGCCCAAGGAACTTCTCTCACTTCTGTCTGGTTCTAGAGCCAGGGCTTTCCTCCCCCCCCCACCCCTTCACTTCTCCTTGTCTGGGGTGGTGAGAGCCAGAGAGAAGCAGCCGAGGAAAAACTTCCTGCCCAGGGCAGGAAAAAAGCTTGCAGGCTGTGGGCTATCTTGGCCCCGGTTTTCCTCATCAACACCCTCATCATCAAAGGGCTCTTGGGACCTTAGGCCCTTACATCCTGAACTTCCGGAATTACCTCTTCAAAATCCTTCCCCTGCCCCCTGAGCTGTGGACAGGAGTTTGGGGCTTGCATAAAGGGCTCTCGTCTTCCTCCTTCACTCCCACAAGCTGCTCCTCGGAAAGTTGGACCCTCTGAAGGGTTCGTCCAGTCCTGAGAGGTCCTGCAGTTCACCGATTAGTTCTCAGGTTTTCACCAGGTGCTGAAAACCTCCCGGCAAAGCCGGCTTCCCCATCAGGGCGGAGTGTGCAGTTACCACCAGAGTTCAAGGATGGAAGGTGATAAATCAGCAGAGCACCCACCCCGGGGGAGGGGGGACAGGTATTGCCCACAGGGATCAGAGCATCCGCTCCTTCAAATGGGTATGCTTCCACCAGGAGCTCAAAGAGACAGAGTAGAACCTATTTAGAGGAGAAGAATGTCAGCTCTTCTGCTCTGTGAATCACAAAAGACAGAGGGTCTTGTTCAGTGTTGCCTCCCTGGGGCAGGTGGGAGGGGGGTGGGGCTGGAGCTTAACAGCATGATGGTTTCTTAAGTGAACTATGAATGAATGAAGGCCAGTGAGTGAGGACAAAGTTGTGGGACTCCAGACCTGCCCCTCGACTTCTGAACTTCAGTTTTAACATCTACAGCCTGAGCTACTAACACAGACTTCCTGTGGGACTCAAGTCAATTCAAATGTTAGTAGTAAGGCACTCGATAAATGACAGTAGTATTGTTTTCATTAGGGTGATGTGTGTCTAGGATATTATTTGAAGGCACTTCTCTTGAAATGTAATAGGGTGCCAATATGCAGGAGCCAAAGCTTGGAGAAAACAGGCACTGAGTCCTGCAGTGTTCACCCTGGGGTGCCTGACTTCTAGGAAATATTGACTGAATTGTGGCTATGATTGTTCTAGAGCTACCTAGATATTGGTCTTTGTAGCCAGACACCTAGCTTTGAGGCCCAGATCTACTACATTCCAGTTCTGTGATCTCAGGCAAGTTTCCCCTAACCTATTTGCATTTCTGTTTTGTTTCTTTATCTGTATAATGAGGATAAAAGTCCCTCAGCGCATTATAAAGGTTATTAATAAGGATTCAATAGAATAAAACATGTAAAGCACTCAAAGTGGTGTCCAGCACATAGAAAGTGCTCCTCATCTGCTCGATATTCTTCTTCTTCTTATCTGAGGTTCTCATAGGGACATTTATATGAGCACAAGGTGAGTCAAGATTATAAACTCCCGAGGGCAGAAATCCCATATCTTCCTGTGGTATTCCTTGAAGCTTTTAGCTCAGTGTCTGGCTCTCTAGAACTATTGGGCGTTACTATAAATACTAATAGTGGTAGTGGTGGTTGGTGTGTGTGGGTGTGTGCGTGTGTGTGGGTGTGTGCGTGTGTGTGTGTAATTACCTGTAATCTTGAGAAAAGCCGGGGCACCATTTATCTGGAATCACAAAATCGATTGTCTGTTGACTGTGTATTTCAGGGCCTGAGTATGGGTCATTTATTAACCACTGACTGACAGGAAATGGACACTATGAGTTCTTGGTCACTTCATTTGTTGTATTCCTGGGGCAATCTGGCTGATGCCCCTGGGTCCTCCCAGGCAACCCACCACTATGGGCACAGGCCCAGGACACCCCAAAGCTTAAAGTGGAAAGGACCCAGGGACTTGGGACTGAACCCAGAGGGGGACGTTCGAACACTAACTTGGCAGACTACATTCATCTTCCTGTGACAGATCCCTCATTGGCAGAGACCACTGGTGACATGAAATGGAGTGTCCCGTAAATTTAACCTTCTGTTCCTGGTCACCAGATAGGTGTGATGCTGACTTTCTCAGCGACACCTCATCAGATAAGTCTCGTCTTCTCTTGCCTGAGCCCTTTCGACTTGGGCCCCGTGATGAACACATTTTCACCCCCTGTATTTCTGACCGTCCCTCCCTCCATGTCTGCCCCTCCTAAGGCTGAGAGAAACAGTGCCTGAAAGTGGGAGCTCCCACGAGGCCAGCACCTCATCTCCTTAGCGCGGCAGCAAAGCTCCTGATACAGAAGGCCGCTTTCATCATCATCGCGATGGAAACGCCTGAAACTCAGGGCAGGAATTGATTTAGGTCATTTGGGAGACAAGGCAGGCCGTGGGCTCTGAAGCGACTCATCAAGTGTCTACATCATCTTGCCCCTAAGTCTCCTCCCCTGAAAATTGGAAATACTAGTTCTGAGATTATGTAAATGAAAGGTTATTAACTTGAAGAGCAAAAACATATTCCTTATTATTTCGTTGTTATTAAAAGGAAGCCTGTTCTGATTTTATAGGGGAAAGACCAGAAGAAGGAGAAATACCGTGCAGCTAGCCTATTGATTTTCTTTTATTTTATTCATGGGTGCCAATTTCTTCGCTAAGAAACACGATTTTGACAATATTAATATTCTAGACCAAAGCTATTTGACTCTGACGGTGTTACAGACTACGGGCGGGAGCGCACGTGTCCTTGCTTTACACCAATAAGGGACGGAAAGGCAGGGGCGTAGAGCCGGAGCACTTGCCGACTGAGTCAGTCATCAGGGACTTAAGGGTCTGCTCGACAGCGTCAGTCCAGGTGTCAGTAGGAACTAGTGTGTTCCCCGCTCAGTGGTGGTGTAACACCAGGTGTCACTCATGCAATTATAACAACCATTTCATTGGAAGCTGACAATCCAGCCATCACACAAATGCACAGATACAAGTAGGATGGTGTGCTACATGATAGGGGAGGAGCCCGTACTTTACAAAACGAGTATTAACCCGCGGAGAGAAGGTCGTGTAGGCGGGGGGACATTTGAGCAGGGAGGACAGGGAGGAAGCAAGGTGTAATTGGAAAGAACCTGATGCAGCTGAGGATGGCTGGTACCTGGAGAGCAGGGTGCCGCAGGGACCAGAAGAGGTTGGAGAGGTGAGTGGACAGTGGTCAGGCTGCAAAGTGTCATCGATTCTCGTCTTTTTCCAAAGGACCATCCGAAGCACTGGAGGGTTTTAAGCATGAGAGTGACTTGATCAGTATAGCTGCCATGAGATAGCATTCTTTGAACTTCACCCTGCCAACGTCTTAGGGCGATGGGTCCAAACACACACATGCAGGGAAAAGCCCTCTGAAACTAAAAATCACAGCATAAATGCAAAAGTATTTGTATTAGTTTAACTAGGTTTCAACTTTTTAAATCCCTGCATATGGTAAAAATTCAAATAGTATGGACACATAATGAATGGAGGGTCAATCTCCAGACCTCCCTGCCCCTTGACAAAAGCTGCTTTTGAGAAGTATTGCCAAACTGTCTCCCAAATACTTTACTATTCTTAATCATACCACTTTCCGGAGGGGGGGGCGGTGATCAGTAAAACGAGTTAATATTATTCCCTGTAACCCTTGTCCATGGCATAGAAGCAGCCCTGCACATTTTAAGTGGGAAGCCTGGTCTTTCAAAATGAGATTGATAAGGAGAGCTGCCTCATTTACAATTCAGCGCTCAGCAACTGCTACAGCATTTCAAGAAGTGGAGGGGAGAAATATGTCTTAGTCCGCTTAGGCTGCCGGATCAGAACACCATAGACTGGGGGGCTTAAACAACAGACATTTATTTTCTTACAGTTCTGGAGGCTGAAAGTCCAAGATCAGGGTGCCAGCTTCCTGTGAGTCCTGGCTTCCTAGCTTGTATGTGGCCACCATCTCCCTGTGTGCTCATATAACCTCTTCTTTGTGCCTGTTGGGAGAGAGAGATCTGTCTTTCTCTTCTTAAAAGGCCACCCATCGTATTGGACTAGGGTTCCACCCTCATGACCTCTTTTATTCTTAATTGCCTCCTAGAAGTCCTTTCTCCAAATTCAGGCACACTGGTGGTTAGGGCTTCAACCTATGAATTGTGGCAGGGAGCTGAGGGGGGGATGCAACTCGATCTGATCCGATCCCATCCTTAGCAGCATAGTTCTACCCTTGTCTTTCTAGATTCATAATCCCATGCTTAAATTTCCAGGGAAGTTAGGATTTGCCACATAGTGCTCCATAAATGTTACAGATATAAAACTGTAAGGTCAGTCTTTTTCTCTCCTGCCAATTTCTTTTTTCCTCCTTTTTGGACTTTCTTTCCCTCTCTTCCATCTGATGAAATAGCCTCCATGGTTCTGGCAGTTCCGATTTATGGCTACATCACTTTCTAGAATGCATCACCCACTTACGGATTCTGGTTTCTCTGACCGTAGGAGGTCGGGCGGCTGCTCGCTGGGAGGAAATCTTGCGCATTCTTTGATAAAGGCTGTCAACAGAAGAGCACCATATGTCAAGCCTTTCTACACATGCAACACACATCACTATTTCCTCTTTGTCAAAGTTTGTGACAAATTCCTGATACCTCTAGGTGGGGAAGTTGGGAAAAAGGAACAAAAATCTCAACAGACCATAACAGATTGTCTGTTGTTCTCAGCAGCCTGAGGAGGGGACATAACCCCCTGCTTATAAACACTTTGACCTTGTCTGCCAATCGTTCTAGTCACTTCAACTAGGGTTGCCTGAAACTCAGATATCCATCTAGTGCCTACTCATTCCCGAGAAACTTGGTTCCTTGATTAAACAGGGATGCATATCCCAAACCACTACCCGCCCGGAGGCTTCTGAACAAATAAATGTTTATACCCGAAAAGTGTTGGGGAATACTGCATACACCCTCAGAGTTCCTCTTCAAAAGTCCTTCAGGAAATTTGGTCACCTCTAGCGTCTAGATGCAAAGCTTCTCCCCCTTCCTCAAGCCCCATAACTTGTCTGCACCTGGCTCATACAAATATGATAGATAAGAACCCTCAGAACTAGTCTCTTGATAGTCAATTAGGTGCTTCTATCTGGGAAACTCCCCTCCTCTAACTAAAACAAACCTCAGAAACAAAGCTTTTGATGAGATAGTCTTCAGAGAAACTAGCCCGCAAGAGAGAACTGCTTCCTGAAACAGGAGTTTGCCTATAAAAGGCTTAGCCCAGTGGAGCCTCTCGAGGTGAAGATAAACTAAAGAGGGGAACATAGTTATTCAACATTCAGCTGAAGGGACGCCATTAACAAAACCGGGGAAGAAAGTCTGTTTCAGTACAAATAAAGTAACGTATCATTCATTTGTTCAACAGATATTTACTCAGTACCTAGTAGCTGCCAGACAGACATTGTACCCCTGACACAGCCCGATATAGTCCCCACACATTTGAAGCTTCCGGTCAGGTTAGGGCAAGAGAGTAATGAAATAAACCTGGATCTTCAGACGGTGGGTAAGTCAACTGCAGAGAGTGGTTAAGAGATTTGAAGTCCACACTAGTTAGTATAATGGTGTGTAGCTAAGAAGGGGCCCCTTTAGCTGAGCTTCTTAGGGAAGAGCTCTCTGAAGAAGCAGCTTCTGATTGGACAATGGAATGATGAAGCCTATTCCAGGAGGTGGGGTCAAAGTCTTCCAGATGAAGCCAAGAATAAGTGGGGTACCCCAGATGAGAGATGTCAGTGGAGTAGAGTTAAGGGAATAAGAGGGAGATTTAAACCATTGGCAGCCAGAGGGGTGGGCAGGACCAAACCATACAATATCAAGAGGGTCAGAGTAAAGATTGAGCACTTTAGAAGGGCAGGGAAGCCACTGGCCTATCTTACAATGTGGGTGAAGTGAGGGGCGCCTGGGTGTCCCAGTTGGTTAAGTGCCTGCCTTCTGCTCAGGTCATGATTCTGGAGTCCGGGGATTGAGCCCTGTGTAGGGCTCCCTGCTCAGCGAGGAGTCCGCTTCTCCCTCTGCCCCTCCCCCCACTGGTTCTCTTTCTCTCTGGCACTCTCTCTCAAATAAATAAATAAATACAAATCTTTTAAAAAAGAAGATACGGATGAAGTGATTTGACATACATGCAAAAGGATCGTGTTTTGTCGGCAGTGATGCAGTTAGAACGGAAGCGGAAAGACCACAGGAAGTAGGAAGTAGTTGTCACCAGGATAATCAAAATCAAACCCTTAGGAGCTCAGATGTACATTCTTTGATAAAGGCTTTTAATAAAAGAGCTCAATTATATTAAATAGTATACCTTGCCCACCTGAGCAGAGGAAAACATATGTCAAGCCTTTCTGCACATGCAACACATCGCAATTTCCTCGTTGACATGTCTGTCGAAGGTTGTGCCAAATTCCTGATATCTCTAGGTGGGGAAGCTGGGAAAAGGAACACAAATCTCACCAGACCATAACGGAGTGTCTGTTGTTCTCAGCAGCTCGAGGAGAGGGCATAACTCCTTAGCTCCGTCATTTATATCCAAGTGTCTTTGGTCAAGTCACCTAGTTTCTCTGAGCCTCTGATTTCATCGTCTGTAAAATGAATATTCTAGCTACCTAATGAAGCTGTACCTACTTCCTAAGGATACCAGGAGAATCAGATAATGTATGTGAAAGAGCTCACTAGTCTGAAAGTGCTGTGTAAATTTCCAATACTACTAATAAAGGATCTTTCCTTGGATTCTATGTTTGGAGTAAGTGACTAACATGTCAGAAGGATACAAGAGAGCTAAATGGCAAAATAAGCAAATATGTAAAAAAAAAAAAAGCATTTGTGCTAAGAGTACATAAATGTTTACATTTTTTTTAAGTTTCTACATATTTTTCTAGATACTTGAGGTTTAATTGTTCCCCAAAGTAATGGTAATATAATTAATTAATTAATAATGAGAACATTTTTGAAAGTTAGTCACTAAGACACTGGGCTAAGTGTCTTATCTTTATTAACATCCATGATATAGAACAATTCTTCCCATTTTACTAACAAGAGGACTGACGCTCTGAGAAGTTAAGTAAATTGCACAAGATCAGCAGCTAATGAATGGATTTGAGTCCAGAGAGTCTAATTCCAGAGCTTAACTACTAGCTTTGCTGCTTATAATGAATTTGAGGATTTTCTAAAGCTGGAAGTAAATTCTGTCCTGCAGAATAATTAGGTATTTGGTATATGTTGGTAATAGCCAACAGTTAAAAGTAGATGAAGGTTAGCTTCTCTTCTTAGGTCAAAATCTGCTATATGTACAGATATATTTATTAGCAAGAAGACCTCCAATGGTCACACAATATGAATTTATACTTTGATGAAGTCTCAGCTCTCATCACATTTTTAGTCTTCTAACCACAGTTCGTGTTATAGGTTGACCTGAAGCAATTGTAACAATATTCAGTGGGAGGATGCAGCCACAGGAATACAGCACAGTTCAAGGATCAAACCTAGGGCACAGATCCTAAAAATATTTTACTCCTAAATGTCTTCTCATTTTGGATACTACTGAAAAGGAGATTGCTATCATAATTTCTCTTTCAGATAGTTCATTGTTTGTGATAGAAATGCAATTGATTTTTGTATATTTATTTTGTACCCTGCACCTTTACTGAATTTGTTAGTTCTAACAGATTTTTTGGTGGACTCTTTAGGGTTTTCTACATATAAGATCCTATCATCTGCAAACAGAGATCATTTTACTTCTTCCTTTCCAATTTTTTCTTTTTCTTAATTGTCAGTACTATGTTGAATAGAAGTGGTGAGACTGAGCATCTCTGTCTTGTTCCTGCTCCTAAAGAAAAGTCGAACCATTGAGTGTGATAACTGGTACCAAAGAAATACAAAGGATCATAAGAGTCTACATGCCAACAAACTGGACAACCTAGAAGGAATGGAAAAATTCTTAGAAACATACAACCTGCTAAGACTGAGTCAGGAAGAAATTGAAAGTCTAAATAGATCAATTGCTAATAAGGAGATCAAATCAGTGATAAAAAAATCTCCCAACAAATACAAGCCCAGGACCAGATGGCTTCACGGGTGAATTATACCAAACATTAAAAGAAGAATTAATACCAATCCTTCTCAAATTCTTCCAAAAAATTGAAGAGGAAGGAACACTTCCAAACTCATTATATAAGGCCAGCATTACCCCGATACCAAAGCCAAACAAGGATGCTACAAGAAAAGAAAAATATAGGCCAATATCCCTAATAAAAATTGATGCAAAAATCCTCAACAAAATATTAGCAAACTGAATTTGACAACATATTAAAAGGATCCTACACCATGATCAAGTGGGATTTATCCCTGGGATGCCAGAATGTCTCAACTTAGGCAAATCAATAAGCCACATTACAGACAGGAGAATAAAAACCATCTGATCATTCAATAGATGCAGAAAAAGCATTTGACAAAATTCAACATCTTTTCATGATAAAAAAAAAAACTCTCAACAAATTAGGTATAGAAGGAAAGGATATCAACATAATAAAGGCCATATTTGGACCAGTCCACAGCTATCATTATACTCACCAATTCTAAAAAGAAAGGGCAAAGAACTGGCTATATTCTGTATTCCTACAAGGGTAGAGAGGGTATTAAAATACTTTAACCCAGTGTTTCCCTACTTGTTTTTTCATTATTGCTCCCAAAGTAGAAAACTTTAAGTTAATTTAATTCAATTTAAAGAGAGAAATTAGATACTGAAGCATAAGATTTTTTGAACTAGGATAGTGTTTTTGAGAAACATAATACCCTTGCAATATCTCAGACTTTTTTCACCCCACCCCCCATAACAAATTGTGCCCCCTTGGAATATATTGCTCTCACTAAGAATGCATGCTTTAGCCAACCCAGTGCCTTGAATACCCATAATTTCACCAAATAAGAGAGCGTTATACCACCATCATGTTAAGTAAACAGAGTCTTTTGGTGCCAGGAGATGGATAGGGCTGGATTCCTGGAATATGGACCTTCTCATGAAATGCTAATTTACCTCCTGGATAGTGGGAATCCTGGTTAAGTCAACTGTCTACCTGTAGAGACTAGATTAACCTGACTAATGTGTATATAACCTCATACTGGGTGGATATATTTTAAAATAAATTACAGACAAAATAACAAGAACCCAGAGCAAGGGAGTGGACAGAGGGAAAAGCCGTGTGCAGGGAGTAGCTCAGAATACAGGAGAGAAAGGATAAGATTTGGCTCTGGAGGAATATAAACAATGTGTGAACGAAAAGCAGCCCAAATCCTGTCACTACCGTTTGTCCTCAGATACGTGAAATGGCCTTTGAAGCTTCCTATTTCTATAGGCGCCACACGGCAGTCAGTGAGACTTAGGCAGGTGGGAGCGGTGGAACCCAAGAACAGTTAAAGTCACCCTCTGGGTCCCAGTGGGAAGGACATTATCTGTGCAATGATTTCTTCTCTCAAGAGGTGTATTGCTTCTGCTGGGAGGAGTTCCAGTAGAGGCCAAGTCATCCTTGCACTTCGAAACCAGACCAACTGGGAGGACTTTGTACAACGGGACCAAAGGCCAGACCTAGAAATGATGTCTTAGTGGTTCTAACTCTGGTCAGTACCCAGCAGGGCTGCTGCCTTGCCATGAGCAAGCCTCGTGGCGGGGGCTTTCAAATTCATGAAAGCTGTGAGACCCCTGGCCAAAAAAGCCTACGTCGGCTCACATAAATTTTGCATTGAATTTCAGAAGCTTCCTAGCCTCTGACTCCAGGAGGGAGATTGATTTGGAATATGATGACCCTCTTTTCTGCTCAGTTGTAAAGAGATGTTGGTACTTTGGTTACTCATAATAATGTTGTATTTGTCGTATTGCAATGTTTGTTTCCTGGGTGCGTGTCTAAGATAGCGATCCTGAATTTTCAATGTTAAATAAATGAGGGTTGTTTTCTCCTCCCTAGGGCATCATTTTACTGACCGAGACTATAAATGGGCTCGCCCTGGGAAACTGTGTACACTCAGAACAGCTTGGATCTCAGGGCAGCTGATTGTGCTTGGCAGGTGTGGGATGTGTGGTTGAGTTATCCTAGAATCTCAAAGCGATATTTGTTAGAGGAAGCGGCAAACAGTGACTGATTCAGTAGCTCCTTGGTTTCCAAACAACCTGGTACTTACCACAGTTTACATTTGAAGGAAACTTCGCTGTTCCTTTCGTGGTTGTTAGGTGTAGAGGAGAAGAAAGGAACACAAAAGCAGAAGTCCCAAGGGGCAGGCACAGTGTGGAGGAGGGGGTTTTGTTCACCTCTTAAAAAAAACACCCATGAAAGATAAGATTCAGATAGCGTAGGATGAAGCTCTGGCAGTTTAGAAGTGAATGTGGTCAAGTCATCTGGGGCCCTTTTAGATGAAAAGCAATACAGCCGAGTGTCTGCTTGTATTTGAAAACCTGCTGCCTTGCTCTATGTGATTTCATTTCTCTGCATCTTGGTTTCTCTATCTATATGATGGGGAGACTAATAATATTATTTACTTCTTAGAATTTTTCCGAGTATTAAATGGGCAAATATCTTCAGGGCACTTAGAACAATGCCTGGCAAGCACGGAGCTCTCCACAAACATCAGCACTTACCTATAATCAAATCCATTGATGTATTGCTTTAGAATGATTGTACCTTAGGCGGGGTTTCATGGCTGTCTAGGCCATTGACTGGAGAGATTTTATAGTTTCGAAGACTGTTGGTACTACCTGTTTAAAAGTATAGATAATCAAAATAGGAAATCTTGTGGCCACCTCTGGAACAGGTGTCTAGGAGTGCCTACGGTGTGTTCAGCCCTGCACGAAGCGCCGTAAAAAAGACCAACGGCAGATGTCCATGTGTCTTCCTTGTCTTCTGGGAGTGGATGACTCAGTCTCTTAATCAGAGCTTGGCTACACGTGCTTTTAAAAAAGTTGCAGGAAGGAAGTGGTGCAGGAGGTCAGAAGGCACAGTGATATAAACGTGGTATGAAGTCTTGAGGGGTTTAGGGGGTGTAAAAGATGCATTTGAAATAGGAGTGGGTGGATGTGTTGCGGGGACACCTAGAAAGGCTTCCTGAAGGAGAGGGGCTTTGAAAGATTAGCAGGCCTTTGAGAGGCAGATAGGAGAAGGAAGTGGATTCCAGGCAGGAAACACCAGGCTATTGAAGACCAGGTGGTGGTGGTCGGGGGGCGGGGGGGTGGGGTGTTGTGTGTCAGGGTGGATAAGCCAGCGCCGCAGGGTGCCTGGTCCCAGCAGAGGGAAGGCGAGCAGCACAATTGGGAGAGGACCTTGTCATGGGTGCTGATGCTGCAGGGAAGGAAGGGGCTGAAGGAAAGATGTGGATGATTTTGAATGCCAGGTGCTACTCTTGCTTTATGAGCAGTGGAAGCTCAGGCTTTTGAGATACCACTGAAGACACCATTTGTAAACCACTTTATTCTTTTTAAAGTACTTTACATCCTTAATTTCATTTAGTACTTAACGTAAGCCAGTGCAATACGTAAAGGAGCCATTATTTGCCTCATATCTGCCTAGCCATGCGACACACATTGCAAATAAAGCAGACAATCCAGAGATTGTCCTGTTCACACCCAGATAAAGATTAGGGGGAAGGTGACAGGATGATGTGGACCACACGTGGACCACTCTGCAAAATTACTCGTTTGGAAACAGAATCTGCTTTTGTTTCAAACTGTCAAAAGTTGAAATAGGAATTGTGTTCTTATTCATAAAGTATTTCTATATTGTCACAGTATCTTTAAATATACCCTACCATTTTATCATTTAAGCCATAAGACCAAATCCAACATGTGTACAGTGTTCTTAAGTCAACAAAATATCAGTAGATCATTTAGTCATTTAATCCTCCCAATAACTGATAGGTAGATTGGCTAAAATATGACGGTATTTCTATGATGAGGAAAGTAGCACTGAGAGGACCAGTGACCAGTCCAGGGTGGTACAGTTAGCAAGAAATGGGCTAAAAATTAAATCAAGAGCTTGAACTCTAGGAGCGCCTGGGTGGCTCAGTTGGTTAAGCGGCTGCCTTCAGCTCAAGTCATGATCTCAGGGTCCTGGGATCAAGCCCCACATTGGGCTCCCTGCTCAGTGGAAAGTTTGCTTCTCTCTCTCCCTCTGCTGCTCCCCCTGCTTGTGCTCTCTCGCTTGCGTGCTCTTGCTCTCAAATGAATAAATAAATAAATAAAAATCTTAAAAAAATAAGAGCTTGAACTCTAGGTTATTTCAAAACTGTCATACTCCATCATATTTTTATTACCTTTTATTGAAAAATAAGTGATATGCAACACTGTATTTGTTTCAGTTATACAACATAATGATTTGATATTTATATACATTACATTTTTTTTAAGATTTTATTTATTTATTTGAGAGAGAGAGAAAGAGCAAGCTAGCACAAACAGGGGCAGTGAGCAGAGGGAGAGGGAGAAGCAGACTCCCCACCGAGCGGGCCTTGATCCCAGGACCCTGAGATCGTGACCTTGAGCCAAAGGCAGACGCTTAAGTGACTGAGCCACCCAGGCGCCCCTATATTACATTCTTTTGCTAGATGTTTTTGTTTAACTCAATTCCATCATTTGACAATAAGCTTCTATAGACTAAAGGTGATTTTCAACTGTTATTAGAATTCTTTTTTTCCTATTTTTTTTGAGGCCTGTGGGCAGGTGTCAGGATGGAAGACTACAGGTGGCTCATCTGATACAGGGGCTGGCTCTCTGCATGGTGAAAAAACTGAGTAATAACATTAAAGGACTCTGCCTGCTGACTTGACTATGAGGCATGTTGCACTTTGTTGATCCTCTGGCCCACATTCCTCTCCTCCCATCTTCCACTCCCTTCACTCCCAGGCTGGAGAAGCAGAGAGAGTCTGATGCTGGAACTCTACCTTTCCCGACTAACTACCCATCTGCGTCCAAGTGGTGTTGGCTTTGGCGCCTGGGTGGCTGGACTTGAGACCATCCTCGGGCAGCTGAGATGATTTCTTTCTAATGGTTTCTTGACCTGCAAGGCCAGAAGAAGGTTATTTTTGCTTAGAGACCTCCAAAAGTTCAATGGGGAGTTTGGTTTTAGACATTTTCTAATGCCCTATTCACTTTGTCAGAACTGAAAAAAGCTAAATAATTTTCAAAGAAGTGACTTTGCAGGTTGGCACACCAGCTTATGGGCCGACAGCTGAGCCCATGCTGTCCAGGGCATACTTGTCTAAATGACGCAGGGAAACCAATCATCCCCCTGTTGTTTTGCATTACCTAAAAGGCAAGCCTCCCACGGAGCAGTGGTGGATGTAAATTCTGGCACCCATACAAAAATGTTGAGAAACATTTGCAATCTCTTTAGAACCTTATAAAGTTAACAGCTTACCATGGGAAGGAACTGCTGGAATGGCTCATCCAAATCAAACTGAAAGGAGTAACTGCCTTTGGTAGAGATTAACTAGTGTGATGGGGAAAGTCCTGGATGAGTACTGACCTATATAGTCCATGGGATATTCCTATGCAGTCCAAGTCCTATGTAGTAGTATTCTCCTCCAAAACTATCACCAGTTAGCACTCAAAAGAAGTTTTGTTGAGTGATGGATGGATGCCCAGTGCATTCATCGCCAGGGCTTTATTGAAAATGTTCCCTTTGTCCGGGGTTCACATGTTCAAAGAATTTATAATCTAGTAGGGAAGACAGATAAGGGACAAGTTGAAACAGAAGGTGTAAAGACAAACACAGTGTTAATAGAGGGGGGAAAGCCCAGCCCTGCAAGTCAAGGCGAGGGTCCAACAGTTAAAACAAACAAACAACTTATGAACAAACAGGAAATTAACTAAAATTCAATTCAGGAGTTACTGAATAAAATGATAAAAGTATGAAAAACTACAATCTATTAAGTATCCATGAAGTTCAAGTTCTTTTACATACATTATCTCAAATGTCACATTTTATATTACCCATTTTCCAAATTAGGAAGCGAGACTCAAAAACTTACTCAAGCCCACACAACAAATGATTGCCAGGGCTGGGGTTAAGATATATCTGCCACTGAAGTTACTACCTACCGTGTACATACAAGGTTGGTTATTAATTAATGTATCAATTCTTTATGACTGCTTGCTCCTCTGATATCCCACTGTCCCTGTGTATCTAATTCCAACCTAATTCATGTATCACTTCAGGGAACTCTCTCTTGATACATCCTGAATGACTTTATTTTTCACTGCAACCCTTGTCATCATCTAATGTACAATATACTATATTTCATCATTTCTAAGATTCCCCTTCATTCATATATTTATATCTCTGGACTTATTATGCATCAACACATCAACAGCATGGCAAAGTTTGTGATGTATTCTTCTTTGTTTAGACATAAAAGTAAGTGCATCTTCATGTTGATGCCATCTGAAATTCCTTATATATGCAGTATTGTGCTTATGTTATATTGCTTATTTTCTGTCTTTCTCCAGTAGAATATAAGCTCTAAGAGGGCGGGACTTTTGTCTGCTTTTTTTATCTTTGTACTCCCATCTTCTGGAATGTTGTTGAATAAATTAATGACCAATTAGATATTGAGTGTCTACCCTGTATCCATGGCTGTGTGAGGTGCTGGATATAGAGTGGAGAATAGAGTAGACATGCCCTTACCCTCCTGGAAGAGATTCAAATGAAACAAACAAATAAACAAAGATATAAATAAATGAGCAATGTGAAGTGGGGGGTTGAGAGAAGTGAAAATGTTGAAGGTGCTTGGAGAGAAAAAATGGGGTGCTTTCCAAATTTAGATTGGAAAGTCAGAGAGGCCCTCTCCAAGCTTATGTCGGAAGGGTGAAGGCAATAAAGTCAAGAATCCAGACTATTGTCCTACCTGACATGTATAATAGCCAATTTTGACCATCCCAGTCCAAAATATTTTCTCCCCTCTTGCAACAGTGGATGGCATTTAGTGTATCTGCATGCACTTGTAGTTATATTTTGGCAGGTATACTTTCTGTTCACCTAGGGTACAAATATATCCATCCTCTGGTTGAATACAGAGGGCACTGGATTAAGAGACAGTAAGCCCTGGTGGTAGTTCTAGCTTTGCTCTTACTTTATTATTGGAGAAGTTATGTAAACTCTCCAGACTTCAGTACCTTTACCTGTAAGAGTAAGAGTTTACATTAGAGGATCTCTAAAGTGTCATTGAGTTTTAAGATTTAAATTCTATAATTATCATTTTAACAAACAGTTACAGAAGAGTTACTATGCTAGGCTGCTAACCTCTCCACAGGGCACTGGAGGAATTGAGATGAAAGGAAGGGAAAAGGCACAATCCATTCATTTAAGGGGTTTATGACCTTGAGGAGGAGACTAATACATTGACGACTTCAATATAATGCAGCATAGAATTTCCTCTGTTTCTGAACTTTAAACTACTATTATTGTCTTTCCAGGTGTGAACGAAGTCCCCCTCTTAGTAAAGGCACTTAACTTGCCTGCCACCAACAGATGGGGCAAGTGGTCACATCAACTAGACACGGTTGCATTGGATTTGAGAGCTATTAGATGAGAGGGAACTTTGAGAACCTAAGCTGTTTGTAGGAAAATAAGTGGCTGTATGCCAGGGTAACATGGGAATTGAAAGTAAAGTTGCTTTTTTCCACCTGGCAGAGGATGAGAATGGGAGTGCTGGTCTGGGGGTTGTCGAAGATGCTATGGAGGGAAGTTGGGAAGGCATTAATGTCTCAGTTTTTTGAAGGAAGAAAAATAATTAAGGAGGCATATCTGTTGGTTAATTACCTTATATATTAGCCTTCAGTTGCAAAATAAACTACCCAACTAAAGATGGATATGATAAGAAGTTCAATCATTATTTCACATGATATAAAATACAGAGGCAGTGAAATAGCAGGTTTAGTTCAATGGCTCAAAATGTCATTGAAGACTCAAGCTCTTCTACCTTCTGTTCTGTCATCCTCAGAATGTTGGTTTTTGTTCTTAAGCTTTTCCCTCTCATGATTGCAAGATGGCTGCCAAATCACTTGGCATGTTATTTTAAACAACTGTACAAAAAAGGCTGGAAGGAAAAACTGTACTCCAAATCCTTTTTATTAAAGAGAGGAACTATGTTCTTCTTGCCTTATTTCTCACCCCAGTCTCAGTAGAGTTCCTTCAGGTCCCAGTGGCCATGGAGGGCCACGTGTCCATGCACCAAATATAAGAGAAGCTGGGAAATTATGTACTTGACATTTGCAGTCTCCATATTAGATGGCAGATTCTGTCTGCTAAGAGGAGGTGTATGTGGGAAGTGGGGAGGTGATAAATGGTGCTGGGTCAGCTTCCAACACCATCTTCAAAACAGGAAAAGAAGGAGTGGGGAGTTATTAATGGATCTCATGCTCAGGCCCTGGCTTTCTGAATTGTAGGCGTTCAACTGATACTTTTTGATTGTGGGATCATTGTCATGGGAACGGAAAATTAATGTCAGGTCAAGCAAATGAATAATAAAATCAGTTATTCTTTCCAGTCCATGGCTGGATGAAAAAATTTTTAATTTTGTCACTTGAATGGGTACTCTTGATATTTCTCCTGGGTGGATAAACTAAAATATTAATTCAACATCAGGAGAGGTAGTGGTAGTTTTTATAAAACTATGTCAAATTTGGCAACAGATATATAATCTAAAAGCAAATCAGGGAAAAACTTGAGTTAAATGGAAAAAGACCAGATCCCAAGTAATAAAAGTTTACTGAAAACACCACGTGTGAAGTTCTAATGAAAAAAACAGAGTGTAAAATGGCCCCAGGGCTATGGAAAAAAAATCGGTACTATCCTAATAAAGTACTTAGTGTCTACTGATTACACATGGAAACTCACAGCAAGGAAGAAGAGGGCACGAAATTAGTCCATTTAAAAAAATTGACTATATAAACAAGCAGACATTAACATGTTTGAAAAACTTCCTTTGCCTTTCTCACAAGTACAAACAAAGCAGAAAGCCAAAAAGTTGTCTTCAGACTACAGCAACAACAAGTACTACATAGAGACCGAAAGAAGACATGAGTCATCGTGTTAAACGAGTGTGAATTACTTTAAATAATTCATATGAAGACAAACACAGAGACTTCAAAATTAGTATGAGCCTGTCAGCACACTGATCCTTTGAAATGACTTCTTGCATTCCTTTTTAAGTCTGTTAAACCCTTTTACAGAATAGTGAGGGCTTGCCTGGAGACTGGAAAGCATTAGAAGTGAATAAAAGGTATGGGGTTATTTCCCATTGCTCTTTCTTGGAACGAGATTGCTCCATTTTTAAATGACCGAGGCTATTTAACTCTAATCACAATATACTTTTGGTGTTTCGTGTTTTTTTTTTTTTTCACCTGGAGTTCTACTCTTTTGCTCGACTCCACCCTAGCCTCTCATGTATGCAAAGTCATATCCTAACACAGGGAAAGGGGCCACACAGGACCCCAGGCATTTGGCTCATCTTTAAATGTTTCTTAGTGTTTGCTATGATATGTCAAGTCAGGTACCACATTTCTGCTGTAAATTTTTCTTCCCATTTAGCCCGGATTCACGATCTTTTTGGAGTTGTGGTATGCTTTTTGTTGATCAACTTTCTGCCATCACTTGGATTTCCTAGATTCCTCCAAGTCCTTGAAGGTAACGATGCAATTTCTGCACTTCTTTCAGTATCTAGTGCAGTGGTTCTTCCTCAGGAGTCTGTGCTAGAGTTACATGGGGAACTTTTACCTCCACACAGGTGTCTACTTGTACACTGAATCAGAATCTCTGGGGTTGGGCCTGGCAAACATATCTGGAAACAATTCTTTGAGTTATTCTGATGTACAGGTCTGGCTCGAACGATTAGTCTGTTCAAATCATAAATTTAC
>NC_138372.1:152902074-152953207 GCF_054177405.1 Leptonychotes weddellii
GGCAAACATATCTGGAAACAATTCTTTGAGTTATTCTGATGTACAGGTCTGGCTCGAACGATTAGTCTGTTCAAATCATAAATTTACCCTCCAAAAAGAAAGGAAAAGAAAAAAAATGGAAGAAATAGAAAAATGAAGCTTGCATAACCAGCTCTTGGATCTGATTACCATGACACCTAACCGCTATGGCCATCCTGGGTCATTAGCCAAGTGATGTTTTGTCCCCAACAAATTAAGTCCACATCCTAATCTCAGCAATTGGGAAATATTTTTCTCTGTCTATGTGGAAAGAAAAATGTGAGCCACAGACTGCATTTGCCATCTTCTGATGTCTGAACTACTAAAATTTGTTATGGAAAGAATAGTTATGTTATAAACATGAATTTCATAATAATTTCCATGAGTATTATCTAAAACAGACAAATAAGGACATTTGCCTTGGTTGGTTAGCTTTTGAAAATAACCATGGACAGGATGATGGCAGATGCATGATGCCTTAAATAAGTAGCTATCACCCTGTTCAAGGAATAGCAAGTTCTTCCAGTAGAGAGAAAGGATAGATTGGAGAGCAGAAGCACTACCAGCATGGGCTCAGGTCTGTGAGGTTTGCATGATGATTTCAAGCACCGAATCTGGTCCTGGACACCCTTGTGACTTCACAGTGTCTCCCCTTACAGAAATTACCAGACTCTGATGATAGCCACATTCAACAGAATGGTCAAGTGACTCAAGTTGAGTTCAGGCTCCACTGTCTGCATGATGATTTCAAGCACCGAATCTGGTCCTGGACACCCTTGTGACTTCACAGTGTCTCCCCTTACAGAAATTACCAGACTCTGATGATAGCCACATTCAACAGAATGGTCAAGTAACTCAAGTTGAGTTCAGGCTCCACTGTCTGATTTCCTTGATCAACTCCGTTAATAATGCTAAGCCTCAAGATCTTTTAATGGGATCCCTAAAGCGGGACCAATAATAATGTCTACATTCTAACTGAGTAAGGTTTAAATGAACTAACACATGGATGACAGTCATAGAGACATTCAAAATATTATCATTCTTTTCCCCTTTTAGGTAGGATTTAGGATTGAAATTTCTCGCCCGTTTGGAGTGCAAGTGACTGACTTCGGCCAATGAAATATGAACACGTGTTGCTTCTGGGAGGAAGCCTTAAGAGCTAATGTTAGATTTACCTTCTCGTTGTCTGCTTCAGTAACATCAGTATTCCACATGGTAGCCTCTCCATCCACCGGGGTCCTAAAGTGAGGGTGGTGTGGTGCTGAGCCCCCCACTCATCTGAAATAAATCTTTGTTGTTTTAAACCACTGATATGTTTGGGGGTTATTTATATCTACAGCATAGGCTGGTCTGGAACTGAATGTAAAGTACTTAACACAGTAACCTGTCAGTTTGGATGAGAGGTGAAATCACAGAGGTGATTAGTTTACTCATTTAACAAAAGTTTACTGATGACCTTCTATATGCCATACATGGTGAATTCCGTGATGAGGGACAGATAGAGTCCCTAAATCCATGAACTTCTCAATTGTGCTGATCCCACTACCATTCTAAAACTGAGGAAAGCAATTAGAAAATTTTACATCCCTGTGGGAGAGGAAAAGCTATGAAATTGGGCTGGCCAGAACTCTTCATACAAGGACATAAGGGCAAATAATACTTATCCCCGACTAAGATCTGATGTGTACAATGTAAGTAACCTGGTTGGTTTTGGTTCTGGGCACACCTAAAGGTGCCATCCTGCCTACCCATGCTTCTGCTCTGAGTTCCCTGACCCAACACATCACGACTGCACTTAGCAAAATGGCCCTCCTTTAGAGAACGCCAGCCTAGTTCATTCATATGAATTCACATTCTGCCTAGCTCCTGCTATCCCACCAGACCAAAATAAAACCAAATGTTTACCATCCTGATCTGCCATCCATCCACTCTGGGTGTGTTAGACCCACCTGAGCTAGAGTCTTAGCATAGCTTTCTTTCTTTTTTTTTTTTTTAAAGATTTTATTTATTTATTTGACAGAGAGAGACACAGCGAAAGAGGGAACACAAACAGAGGGAGTGGGAGAGGGAGAAGCAGGCTTCCCGCTGGGCAGGGAGCCCGATGCAGGACTCGATCCCAGGACCCTGGGATCATGACCTGAGCCAAAGGCAGACGTTTAACGACTGAGCCACTCAGGCGCCCCTTAGCATAGCTTTCTGAAGAAGCTGAGAAGTAACAAATCAAAAGCGATTTACTCCACTCCCTTTCTGGAAACAAATGGCATTTGGTGAAGCATGGGATAATCCTTATGGGTTCCTGGCAGAAGGCCTAAGCTCTGTGGTGTGGGGCTTCATTGCATTCAGGTGGGAAGGCAGAGATCCATGTTGTACTTTTGCCTGCTCCCACATGAGAAGGAGTGTTGGTGGTGCTGGACTTTGAAGCTCAAAGCAGAACACCCTTTCATATTGAGTCCAGCAGTGAGAAACTTGGCCTAGGCAAAGATGCCACAGCCCCAGCAGCTACCTAGCAGAGTGCTCTGCTCTGCTGCCTCCGGGGTTTCTTTGTGGCACCTCAAGAAGAAGGAGAGGCAGATGGGGATCAGCTTCTTCTTCATAACCAGGCGAACTCTGAAAAGAGATCTACAATTTTTCTGTATTCTTGGTGTAGCTTTAGGCAGGATTGATGATGTGGAGGAAAAAACAAACACAATACATTGGATTGAGATTCACATTGCTTCTGTATGAATCCAGGCCTTGCTGCTTACAAGATGTGTGATCTAGAACGAATTATTTTATGTCTCTGAGCCTCAGTTTTCTTACCTATAAAATAGTAATATTAACATCAGTTTTATAGCTGGTGTTCAAAGAATTAAGTGAGATAATATATATTAAGCATTTAGTAAGGCTTGAGGCACAGCGGACTCTCAATATGTTTGTGCCTTTTCCTTTTTTCCTCCTAAAGCAGGTGTAACTAAGTATTTTTGATCTTATGTCTCTCAGAGCTTATAGAAAGCACTATGGCTCCCTGAGTATTATAATGGTTTTCTCTACTGAAGGTCACAGCTTGTCTCAAGGGAAGACTCTTCTTCTGAGTTCCATTAATCATGTCATCTCCTCATTTTAGGGAGCCTAGGAGAGGTAAAATTCTCTGGGTGCTGCACGTTAAGTTAAATAATGCCTTACTAAACCTTCCTCAATTTAGCCTAATTTCCTGATAAGAACTTGAATGACACAATAGATAGCTCCAAATAGTATTAGGAAAATGTACCCTAGGTAGATAATGACTGTCAATATCAGTTTCTTTACCCATTACCAAACCAAAGTCGTCAATTGCACAGTGCCCTTTTAGGATGCTTTTTCTCTTTTAAGGGTATCCTAAGTAGTAGTTTTAATTTAGTTTCCCCTATCTACAAAAAAGTGTTGGGATCTGGTGATGTGGACGCAGTAATTTTTAATAGAACTTAATCTCAAAAAAAACCTGCCTAGCAGAACTTCAGAAGTAGTAGAATATAATTGTTTTAGTCTGTTTGGGCTGCCATAACAAAATACTATAGACTGGGTGGAATTTATTTCACATAGTTCTGGACACTGGAAGTCCAAGGTGGTGCCAACAGGGTTGAGTTCTGGTGAGGTCTCCCTTCCTGGATTGCAGATGGTCACTCTCTTGCTGTGGCTCTCATGGCAGAGAGAACAAGCTCTGGGGTCTCTTCCTCTTCTTATAAGGGCACTAATCTCATTGTAGAAGGTCCACCTTCATGGCTTCATCTAAGCCCAATTACCTCCCAAAGGCTTTATCTCCTAATACCATATTTGGGGTTAAGGCTTCCACATAGGAATTTGAGGGTGGGGGAGACACAAACATTCAGTCTATTACAATAATGTAGTGAAAGCAATGGAGTCAGATCTCCTGGGTTAAACATTTCAGTAGTAGCAATTGCTAACCGTTTGATCCCAGTTTACTGCCTCTCACCTAACTGTTCTCCCAGCTTCTATCTTTATCTCCTATATTAGTTATCTGTTGGTGGATAAAAAATCACCACAGTATTTACTAGCTTAAAACCACCTACATTTATTATCTAATAGTGTCTGTGGGTCAAGAGTCTGGACATAGCTTATCTGGGCCCCTGTTTCAATCCAACAAAACTGCAGTCAAAGTGTGATCCAGGGCAAAGGTTTCATCTGAAGATATGACTGGGAAAAGCTCACATGGTTATAGAGAAGGTTTAGTTCTTCAGGGGCTGTTGGACAGAGGGTCTCAGTTCTTGGTGGTTGCTGGCCAGAGGCCACCCTCATCTACCCTCCTTTGCCACATGGACTTCTCCAACATGGTTTCCTGCTTCATCAAAGTGTGTAAGTCAAGAAAGCAATAGAGAGTGTGCTAGCCAGATGGAAGTTACAATTTTATCTAATATAATTTAATCTAGAAGCAACTTTCCCATAATATTTACCATATTGTATTGGTTAATACACATCACAGATCCTGCCCACACTCAAGGGGAGGGGATTATATAAGAGCATGAAGGAGGCAAGAATCATTCAGTGTCATCTAAGAAGTTGTCTACTACATTCTTTTAGTTTATTCTTTTAACAGTGGTCAGAGAGACCCTTTAAGGCATCAGGTTATGTCATATCTCTCTTCCAAACCTTTTAGGTGTTTCGTATTTAACTCATAATAGACTCTCAATTCTTCATCATGACCTTGCCCCATCCACATCTCATCTTAAACCACTCCCCCTGAATTCTCTCTTGTCCAGATGTCCTGACTCCCTTCTTGTTCCTCAAACCCACACAGCACTGTCCCATTTGGGGGCCTTTATATTGTAAATTACTCTGTCTGGAGCCCTCTTACCCCAGACACATGTATGACCTGCCCTTCACTTAAATCAGTCTTTTGCTTCAATGTCATGTTTTTAGAGAGGACTTTCTAAACCATGCTATTTAAAACAGTAATCTTTCATTGCTCTCTTCCTCCTTTTCCTTCTTTATTTTTATTCTCAATATTGTTTTCTAACCACATAAAATATTTGTATCACATTTAAATGTCTGTTTCACCATTAAAATTAAGGATCCATGGAACAAAGACTGTCTATTTTGTTAATACAATATACATAAGATGACCTATTTGGTGACATAAAGCGGAAGTTTGTTAGGACAAATGCAAGCACTACAGAAGGAGAAAAAAGAAAGTACAAATTTTTTCTAGTAATTATCCTGTAATCATCCAAAAGAATAGACCGGCACACTATGTTCTGATCACTAGAGAGAAGTGTATCTTCCTTTAATTAAGATGAGAATTCCTTCAAGGACATTCAGTTCCCTTTACTGTTGTCTCATCAAACAGCTTTCTATCACTAATTCAGTTTTGTAATTGCCTTGTTCCGAGGAAAGACTCTGAATAGAGGCCTAGTTGTTCATTCTTGTTGCTCTCAGTATCTCCCTTAATAATTAGTAAAATGACATTCCAGTTTATAAGGTAGTATCAGAGCTAAAATTTAGGTAACCTCCCAGAATCAAGTTTATGAGCTCAAAAGCCAAGGACTCAACTCTTCACTGTAATCTTCTCCCAATGGGAGGCAGCCATGACCAAATACATCTGGAAAAGTCATCCAGTCTCATCTACTGCTGTTATCTGGTATTCCAGAGAGACATGTACATTTTGAAAATGGTTAGATTCAAGTTCATATTTGTTTAGATGCAGCAATTACAGATCTTCAGAATTAACCTAAATGAGCTGAAGGTTTATGGTTTGTTACTGGGAGAAAAGGGAGACATTTCTGCGGCATTGACCACAAAGTTTACTTTTAATGGACGGATTTTCATTTAGTGAACTGCAGCAAAACAAAACAAAAATGCTGCAGACATTTTTCTCTCTGTAGCTACCTAATAAAGCCTAAACTGGCCAACTTCCATGCCCTTCAGGGTTCCAGAAATACAAACAGGAAGTTAACATTTCCATAGCAATAAGAACTCTGTAATAAAAGCTGAGGAGAAACAATAAAACAGAAGGTCAGGATAAAGGCAATTTACATTTTATTAACATCCTAACACTACATCAAAATAGATTTTACATATTAAAATGGAGTCAGAGTATAATTAGAAAAGCATTTGTAATCAAATGACTTTTTTTTTTTTTTTTCATTTTTAGGCATGACTTTGCTCTGGTCTTGTAGTAAGGTGCAAAAGTAAATAGCGTTTCTAGATTCCCCCAAATTGTAAATTCTGCTGTGCCATCTCAAGGATTATTTTGCCCAAGTAAGTTTCTCTATTTCAAATAAAAGTTGTGTGATTCATTGTATTGTCTGTTTGTTTGTATTCATTCCATTACTCTGAGACACCATACACTCTAATGAGTGTAATGAAGATAGTGATCTGAAGCAAGTCAAATGCATTTTTTCAGACATCCAAGGAAGCCAACAAGGTGACAGATTGTCCTTTGGGCACGGACACAGCTGGTAATTGGTAAAGTTTCCTCAATTTTCCAGTACTTAGACCCTTCCTTCCCAACTATTAAACATTCTTTTCCTATAACTATGGAAGATGGAGGTGATTTCCTAAGAGAATGAGAAGGTACTTCAGCATTATATAGAAGGATAAACTGAATGCCAAGGAGAGAGAAAAGGGGACATTCCAACCCTCAGCTTGAAAATGAGTGACCAGGAGATAATGAACCAGTGTTGCAAACAGACGAAAGAGAAGAGAGAATTTAGTTCTATAAACCCTGAATTTGTTATTGAAACCTTGATCTCAGCAAGCTTCCATGGCCTTCTGTCCTTGTCAGACGATGGGCTTATGAGGCAAATAACATCACTAACAACTGGAGCACTGATTCAAAAAATTGGAATCCCACTCATTGTGAGAGAATCAATCTTTCACCGATTACCTTTTGTTGTCAAAGTCCTGTATGTTTAGTGTACTGAGCACTTACAGAAAATTGTGTAAGAAATTGTGTAAATGGAATGCTGCCCTCTTATGGTTCCACAAATCCTTCTAGGGCCAAACATAAAATCTTGGTCTCTAGTTAGGGCAATTAGTAGAGGGATTTAAGAACTGGAGGGACCTAGCAATTTCACACATACTTTGATTTTATAAATTAAAAAAGGTGTTGCATGGAGGCCACTCATTTCAAGTTCATATATCTGGATAGCATAGTGCCAAGGATGGAACACAGTCCATTACTTTTCCCATTCTAATGCATATTTTAATGTAATTTTAATTTCTGGCTTCATAATTCAGATATTTCAAGGGAAATCACAAAACAATTTTATCAAAGGAAGCTGTACTAAGATTAATTATACTAAGTTAATGTATGTCAAAACTTTTCAAATGTTGGAGGACTTCTGCATTTTATCAACTCAGAAAATTAGAGAAGTTCTCAGACAGCAAACTCACAAATTTCCAGTTTTCAGGACATTTTACTTGTATGCTCCCAAGACAGTTCTTATTCTTATTTATCATCTCAGGAGCCACAGAACTAGTTGAATACTTATAAAACACATGTTAGTCTGTCAAACATCACATAAAAGCATTTTTTTCCCTAAAATCTTCTATCTCTTCCAAGATAACCATTTGCATTTTTATTTGTTCCCACACTGTTGTTTTTATTTGAATCAGCTCTATCAAGGTATAATTTGCATACAACAAGATGAATACATTTTAGTGGACAGTTGAATGAGTTTTGATAAATATCTGCATTTATCTAATCACTATCAAAATCAAGATATAGAACAAATATGTCATGGAAGAAAGTTTCATTGTGCCTGATCTCAGTCAATCTCTACCCTGATCCCAGGCAACCATTTATCTGTTTTCTGTCATGAGGGATTAGTTTTGCTTCAATATAAGTAGATACTTACAAAGTAGATACTCTCATATCTGGCTTCTTTCATTCAGCATAATTGTTTTGAGATTCATCATTATTATTTTGTATATGTATCAGTAGCTTACTTTTGTTTATTTCTGTGTAAGATTCCATAGTATGTACTTACTGCAATATTTATCTTCTCACTAGCTATTAGATGTGTGGGTTATTTCTAGTTTTTCTATTGTTCTGAAAAATGCTGCTGTGAAAATTTATGTAAAAGTCATTGTGTGGTCATAGTTTCATCTCTCTTAGGTAAACACCTAGAAATGCAATTGTTGGGCCATATAATAAGTGCATATTTAACTTTATAAGACATGGCTAGACTGTCTTCTAAAGCAGCTGTTTGATTTTACATTTTCATCAAGAATGTATAGAGTTACTATTGCTTCAAATTCTTGCCACCACTTGGGTGTCATCAGTAGTTTTGATTTTAGCTGTTCTAGTAGTTAGTAGGGACATCTCATTTAAGTAGGGGTTTTATTTGCATTTATCTAATGACTAATGATGTTGAACCTCTTTTCATATGCCTATTAACCATTCAAATTTCTTTCTTTTCATGATGTGTCTGGCCAAATATTTTACTCTTTTAAAAAAATCTGGATTTGTAACTTACAATTGAGTTGGAAGTGGTCTTTATATATTCTAGATGCCAATCCTTCACCAGCTATAGTATTGTCAACATTTTCTTTCAGCTCAAGGCTTGTCTTTTCATTTAAATAATGGTTTTGAAGAATGTTGAATTGAATATTTATGTCTTCTCTCCAATTCATATGTTGAAATCATAACCCCCAAGATGATAATATTAACATGTTGTACCTTTGGGAGTAGAGGGCAGAGCCTTTTATAAGGGATTAGTGCTCTTAAAAAAGAGGTCCAAGAAAACTCTCTTACTCCTTCCACCATGTAAAGATAGTGAAAATATGCCTCTACATTCAAGTCCAGGAGGCACAGACAACCCCCCTCAAAATCAATAAAAGTAGGGCAACACCTCGACACTTAGTAGTGAAACTTGCAGATCTCAGAGGCAAAAGAAAATCCTGAAAGCAGCTCAGGACAAGAGGTCTGTAACATACAAGGGTAGAAACATTAGACTGACAACAGGCCTATCCGAAGAAACTTGGCACGTCAGAAAGGACTGGCATGATATATTCAGGGTGCTAAATGAGAAAAATATGCAGCTAAGAATACTTTATCCAGCAAGGCTGTTATTCAAAATAGGAGAGATAAAAAGCTTCCAGGACAAACAGAAACTAAAAGAATTGTGATCTCTAAACCAGCCTGCAAGAAATATTAAAGGTGATCCTTTAAGTGAAGAGAGAGCCCAAAAGTAATACAGACCAGAAAGGAGCAGAGACAATATAAAGAAACAGTAACTTTACAGGTAATTCAGTGGCACTAAATTCATATCTTTCAATAGTTACTCTGAATGTAAACGGGCTAAATGGTCCAATCAAAAGACATAGGGTATCAGATTGGATAAAAAAGCAAGACCCATTGATATGCTATCTGCAAGAGACTCATTTTAGACCCCAGATTGAAAGTGAGGGGGTGGAAGAGCATTTATCATGCTATTGGACATGAGAATAAAGCTGGGGTAGCAATCCTTGTATCAGACAATTTAGATTTTATTTTATTTTTTATTACTTTTTTAAGATTTTATTTATTTATTTGACAGAGAGAGACACAGAAAGAGAGGGAACACAAGCAGGAGGAGTGGGAGAAGATAAGTAGGCTTCCTGCTGAGCAAGGAACCTGATGCGGGACTTGATCCCAGGACCCTGGGATCATGACCTGAGCTGAAGGCAGACTCTTAGGGACTGAACCACCCAGACACCCCTGGACAATTTAGATTTTAAACCAAAGACTGTAATAAGAGATGAGGAAGGACATTGTATCATAATTAAAGGGTCTATCTAACAAGAAGATCTAACAATTATAAATATTTATGCCCCTAACATGGGAGCAGCCAATTATATAAACCAATTAATAACAAAATTAAGGAAACACATTGATAATAATACAATAATAGTAGGGTACTTGTACACCCCACTCACTGCAATGGACAGATCATCTAAGCAGAAGATCAACAAGGAACCAAGGGCTTTGAATGATACTGGACATGATAGACATCACAGACATATTCAGAACATTCCATCCTAAAGCAACAGAATACACACTCTTCTCAAGTGCACATGGAACATTCTCCAGAATAGATCCCATACTGGACCACAAATCAGGTCTCAACCAGTACCAAAAGATTGGGATCATTCCCTGCATATTTTCAGACCACAATGCTTTGAAACTAGAACTCAATCACAACAGGAAATTTGGAAAGAACTCGTATACGTGGAGATTAAAGAGCATCCTACTAAAGAATGAATGGGTCAACCAGGAAATTAAAGAAGATTTTTAAAAATTCATGGAAACAAATGAAAATGAAAGTACAACAGTTCAAAACCTTTGGGATGCAGCAAAGGTGGTCTTAAGAGGGAAGTATATAGGAATACAAGCATTCTCAAAAAACAAGGAAGGTCTCAAATACACAACCTAATGTTTCACCTATAGGAACTGGAGAAAGAACAGCAAATCAAGCCTAAACCCAGCAAGAGAAGAGAATTAATAAAGATTAGAGCGGAAATCAATGAAATAGAAACTAAAAGAACAGTAGAATAGATCAATAAAACTAGGAGCTGGTTCTTTGAAAGAATTAATAAGATCAATAAACCCCTGGCCAGACGTATCAAAAAGAAAAGAGAAAGGACCCAAATAAATAAAATTATGAATGAAAGAGGACAGATCACAACCAACACCAAAGAAATACAAACAATTATAAGAACATATTATGAGCAACTATATGCCAGCAAATTAGGCAATCTGGAAGAAATGGATACATTCCTAGAGATGTATAAACTACCAAAAGTGAAACAGGAAGAAATAGAAAACCTGAACAGACCCATAACCAGGAAGGAAATTGAAGCAGTAATCGAAAATCTCCCAACAAACAAGAGTCTAGGGCTGGATGGCTTTCCAGGGAATTCTACCAAACATTTAAAGAATTAATACTGGGGCACCTGGGTGGCTTAGTTGGTTAAGCCTCTGCCTCTGGCTCAGGACATGATCCCAGGGTCCTGGAATTGAGCCCTGCATCAGGCTCCCTGCTCGGTGGGGAGCCTGCTTCTCCCTCTCCTGATCCCCCTGCCTGTGCTATCTCTCTCTCTCTGTCAAAGAAAGAAAGAAAAGAAAAGAAGGAAGGAAGGAAGGAAGGAAGGAAGGGAGGGAGGGAGGGAGGAAGGAAGGAAGGAAGAAAGGAAGGAAGAAAGAAAGAAAGAAAGAAAGAAAGAAAGAAAAAGAAAGAAAGAAAGATACTTATGAAGCTGTTTCAAAAAATAGAAAATAGAAGGAAAACTTCCAAACTCTTTCTAAGAGGCCAGCATTACCTTGATCCCCAAAGCAGATAAAGACCCCACTTAAAAAGGAGAATTACAGACCAATATCCCTGATGAACATGGATGCAAAAATTCTCACCAAAATATTAGTCAATAGGATCCAATAGTACATTAAAAGGATTATTCACCATGACCAAGTGGGATTTATTCCTGGGCTGCAAGGGTGGTTAAACATCCACAAATCAGTCACTGTGTTACACTACATTAATAAATGAAAGGACAAGAACCATATGATCCTCTCAATAGATGCAGAAAAAGCATTTGACAAAGTATAGCATTCTTTCTTTTTTTAAAAATTTTTTTATTGTTATGTTAATCCCCATACATTACATCATTAGTTTTAGATGTAGTGTTCCATGATTCATTGTTTGTGCATAACACCCAGTGTTCCATGCAGAACGTGCTCTCCTCAATACCCATCACCAGGCCAACCCATCCTTCCACCCCCCTCCCCTCTAGAAGCCTCAGTTTGTTTTTCAGAGTCCATCGTCTGTCATGGTTCGTCTCCCCCTCCGATTTTCCCCCCTTCATTCTTCCCCTCCTGCTATCTTCTTTTTTTTTTTTCTTAACATATATTGCATTATTTGTTTCATAGGTACAGATCTGAGATTCAACAGTCTTAGCATTCTTTCTTGATTAAAACTCTTCACAGCGTAGGGATAGAGGGAACATACCTCAGTATCATAAAAGCCATAAATGAAAAGTCCACAGTGAATATCATTCTCAATGGGAAAAACTAAGAGCTTTTCCCCGAAGGTCAGGAACATGACAGGGATGTCCACTATTACCACTTTTGTTCAACATAGTATGAAAAGTCCTAGCTTCAGCAATCAGACAACAAAAAGACATAAAAGGCATGCAAATTATCAAAGAGGAAGTCAAACTCTCACTTTTCACAGATGACATGATTCTCTGTATGGAAAACCCAAGACTCCACCCCAAAATTACTAGAACTCATATAGAAATTCAGCAAAGTGGCAGGAAAAGTTGAAAATAAAGGTACCCTATGACCCAGCAATTGCACTACTAGGTATCTACCCCAAAGATACAAATGTAGTGATCTGAAGGAGCACCTGCACCCCAATGTTTATAGCAGCAATGTCCTCAATAGCCAAACTGTGGAAAGAGCCCAGATGTTCATCAGCAGATGAATGGATAAAGATGTCCATTGACAGATTAATGGATAAAGAAGATGTGGTATACACACACACACACACACACACACACACACTGGAATACTACTCAGCCATCAAAAAAATGAAATCTTGCCATTTGCAATGACGTGGATGGAACTAGAGGGGATTATACTAAGCAAAATAAGTCAATGAGAGAAAGATAATTATCAGATGATCTCACTCATATGTGGAATTTAAGAAACAAAACAGAGGATCATAGGGGAAGGGAAGGAAAAATAAAACAAGATGAAATTAGAGAGGGAGACAAACCAGGAGAGACTCTTAACCATAGGAAACAAGCTGAAGGTTGCTGGAGGGGAGGGAGGTGGGGGATGGGGTAGCTGGGGGACGTGCATTAAGGAGGGCACGTGATATAATGAGAACTGGGTGTGATATAAGACTGATGAATCACTGAATTCTACCTCTGAAACTAATAATACACTATATGTTAATTATTTGAATTTAAATTTTAAAGAAAGTACTTGTAAAAAAAAGATGCATCTATGAGGAAGAGAGTCCCCAACTGACACTATCTCTACCAGTACCATCATCTTGGACTTCCCAGCCTCCAGAACTGTGAAAAATAAATGTTGATGGTATTTTTGTTCCAGCATCCTGAATGAAGTAAGACACCATGCTATTGTTTTAAGTACTGCTGTGCTCTCCTCTCACAGATCAGTAACCTGTTTAAATATCATATCAAAATATGACTCTCATAAATGACCACAATCCTAGTAGTTTCTTTTATTTTTAAGTGCCATAAGTATATTACTTCATTACAGAAATATGAACATCAAACTCGAGAATAGGGGCTGACTGCTTAATGAGTATTGGGTTTTATTTGGCAGTGATGGAAATGTCTGGAACTTACTAGAAAGTGTGGCTACATGATACAGTAACCACACTAAATAACACTAAATTGTACATTTGAAAGTGGTGACTTTTATGTTATGTAAATTTCACTTTAATTTTCAAGTAGAAAATACATAGGGGAAGGGGGGAGTGTACCTCATCCTGTCTCTGAGAGAAACATAGGGCTGCTTGGGGAACTGTTCCTGGAGAGTGAGAAAAAAGAGCCACATGTCAGTGTATTCTAAGTAGAACTTTAAAACTCATGTATAAGGAGAAATTCTAAAAGCTTCCAGAGAGAAAAACAGTTAACTTACAAAGGAACAAGAAAGACCGGTAAGAGACTCATTTTAAAAACTGGTTCAAGAAAACATATAAACAACATCTTCAAAATGCTGAGAAAAGATTATGAGTCTTGAATTTTATGCCTAGACCAACTATCATTCATGTGAATGGCAAAACAAAGACAGATGTAGACATGCTAAAATGCTTATTACCCCAACCTCTATCTGAAAGGTTTATTAAAGTTATAGTCCAATGAAAATTTTAAAAAACTTAGAAGATGTTCATTTTTTTTAATAGACCAGGGTTTGGATCCAACTCTGCAACTCATTAAATGTAGGATGTTGGGAATTCCATTTAACTCCCCTGAATCTGCGATGTAAGTGGGAGGACAAGCACCTGTCTGCAGCATGAGGATGCTTTTTAGAACTTCTAACACAGGACCTGGTTGGTTCATGCAGAGGGAATCAACAAATGTGAGCTCTATTTTTCTCTTCCCTACTTCTTTAAGGGGCATCACAGACATCTTAGTTCCAGGGAAGCAAGAAAGAAAGGAGGCGAGAGGAAAAATTAGGAAATGGGATTCTGATTTTTTTTGGTGTTAGATCTCTTAACTGGGTAGGATTAATCTCTTTATTAGGTAGTAATCTTAGGATTACTAGGCCCAAAACTGTAAGAAATATTTTCAGAAAGGAGCTAAGTGAAACTAAAGTTACAAAATATATGTTCATCTGATTCCTTTATTTATAGGGAAACCCAAACATTTCAGATCTAGTTTCTAGCAGTTTATGGAATGCCTTTATTGATGGTGACTTTTACATTGTTTGAAATTTCTCTATTTGCTATTGCAGTTGGTGAATGTTAGGATCACATCTTGCTTTCAGGGTGGTCATTGATTAATTTTTTTTTTTAAAGTTAAGGTAGTTAAACATATCACTAGTTCTACAAAGACAAAGTAGTTTATCTTTATTTGCATATTTCCCATCCCCCCAGAGCAGGTCTGTCCCTCTGTGGCTTCCATAGCTAACACTCACTGAGAACTGACTATGTGTCAGACTCTCTTCTAAAACACTTAACACATGTTAGCTCTTTTAATCCTCACAATATCCCTGGAGGTGGGTACCATTATGACGCATTCTATAGGTGAGAAAAATGAATGACAGATTCAGTTGTTGGCTTGAGATGCCACAGCTTTTGAGTGGCAGAGTCAAAATCTAGACCCAGGCAACTTTAATCCAGACCTGTGTGATTATACAGTCTCTTCAAGAACTCAAAATAATTTGCAAAACCTAAAACAATACACATCATGATGTCTGGAAACAATAAAAAAAAATCTATAAACAGAAGACTATATAGAGAAAGTCAAGTAATAAGGATAAAGATAAACGGATGAAGGGAACTTGACAGTAGAAGATGTGGGCTTAATGCAAGATCGCGAAGTTGAGTCAAAATTGTACTTCTGAATTTCTTGGAAGTCAAGGCAAAAAGGAAAATAGGATATGTGGCCTGGCTCTCGTTATATGGTAAAAGAACAATACAAGTTTTTGAGGAGAAACAAACGGTGTCAGACTGTATCCCCAGCCCTTTTAATATCCCCCAATTAATTTCCCAGTTTTGAGCTTGAGAAAGTACAGAGGTCTCATCAGTGATTAGTTCCTGAGACTAATTGCTCTAATTTTGCTGGCCGGAGATGCAGCTTCAACAAATGCCCACTTTTCAATATGCCCATATGCCAATATGCCAATATTTTCTTGAATAACTTTTTTAAAAATTCAATTTATTATAGCTAAAAAAACCCCAAAACACTTCACCCATTTTCTCCACCCCTTACACTTTGTCTCTGGCAAGCACAGACCTATTCATCATATCCATGAAATTGTTCTTTTTTTTTTTTAATATGAGAGAACCACATATAACAGAGATCATATAGTATTTGTCTTTCTCTTTATGATTTATTTCACTTAGCATAATGCCCCTGATTTCATTCTTTTTTAAGGCTAAATAATATTCATACACACACACACAAACACATACACACCCCATAATTTCTTTATCCATTCATCCACTGATGGATGTTAGGTTGTTTCCATAACTTGGCTATTATAAATAATGTTCCAATAAACATGGGGGTGCATATACCTTTTTGAATTAGTATTTTAGTTTCCTTCAGATAAATTCCAGAAATGTAATTGCTGAATCATACAGAGTTCTATTTTTTATTTTTTGAGGAACCTCCATACTGTTTTCCATAGTGGCTGCACCAATTTATACACACCAACAGTGCACAAGGATTCCCTTTCCCTTCACCTTCTCACCCACACTTGTTATTTGTATCTTTTTGACAATAGCCATTCTAATAACCATCTCACAGGTGTGAGAGATATCTCATTGTGGCTTTGATTTGCATTTCCTTGACAATTAATGATGTAGAGCATCTTTTCATGTATCTGTTGGAAAAGTGTCTATTTAGGTGTGCCCATTTTTAAATCAAAGTTTGTTTTTGCTATTGAGCTGTAGGAGTTCTTTATATATTTTGGAGCTTAGCTCTTTATCAGATACATGATTTGCACATATTTTCTCCCATTCAGTAAGTTGCCTCTTCATTTTGTTGATTGTTTCCTTTGCTGTGCAGAAGCTTCTTAGTTTGATGTAGTCCCAATTGTTTATTTTTTGCTTTTGTTGCTTTGCTTTTGGTGTGGGATTCAAAAAATCCTATTGCCAAGACCTATGGCAGGGAGCTTGCCACCTGTGTTTTCTTGTAGGAGTTTTATGGTTTCAGGCCTTCCATTCAAGTGTTTAAGCCATTTTGAGTTAATTTTTGTGTGTGGTGTAAGATAGTGGTCCAGTTTCATCCTTTTGCATGTGGCTGTCTAATTTTCCCAACACCATTTATTGAGACTGTCTTTTCCCATTGCATATTCTTGGCTCCTTTGTTATAAATTAGTTGACCAAATATGCTTGGAATCATTTCTGGGCTCTTTATTATATCACATTAATCTATGTGCCTATTTTTATGCTAATATGACACTGTTTTATTTACTATAGCTTTGTAATATAATTTGGAGTCAGGGAGTGTGAAATCTCCAACTTTGTTCTTTTTAAGATTGTTTCAGCTATTTGGAGTGTTTTATAGTTCCATACAAATTTTAGGACTGTTTGTTCTATTTCTGTGAAATGCCATTGGAATTTCAATAAAGATCGCATTGTATCTGTATATTGCCTTGGATAGTATGGGCATTTTAATGATACTAATTCTTTTAATCCATGAGTACAGAATAGGTTTCAATTTATTTGTGTCTTCTTCAGTTTCTTTTTTTAATGTCTTATTTTCAATATAAAAACTACAAGCCTCTCCAAATCAAACCTGTCTTTATATTGAAGAAAGGAGGATGGTCTGAATTTCTCCTTCTTCACTGTAAATTGAAGGGCAAAATTAACAGAGAAAAATATGTAAAAAAGCAAATTATTTCTCTACACAAAATCTTTAAATGTCATGTTAAGGAGATAGAGCTTCAAAGGGAAATAATTTGTGCCCGGAACACAATTTTTCATTTAAACACAATCTTCATTTTAAAGAGAAAACAAATGGTTGTAATATGACCCTGTTGGCCTTATACTCACTCATGTTACCACAAGTGCCGTATGAAACCATGAAAGGAACCACATCAAGGCAGATTAGACCAAGGAGAACTTCAAGGAAATCATGTCAGCCACACATGATTTATCTGTGGACCTTTGTTAGAGAAAGCAAGCTGAGTGGCCCAGGGCTAATGCGAAAAGTCATCAAGTTAGAAGTCATCTTTTGAAATGACATGAAGAAGCAAAAATCTAAAGAGTCTGGAAATGTCATCAATTTCATATACTTGGGGCTTTTTCTCTTTTAGGCAATAAAAAAAAGAGTGTAGTGTTGGTTAGTGTATTTAACGCATTATTATCCTCACAAATTGGACAACCTTTTATTCTCTCCTTTCAGCCCAAGGAAAAACTTTTTAATTAGGGTGTTTTTATTTTTACACATTGAAAATAAAATAAATATTCCTTTTTTGCATTTAAATACTTGTGGAACCTCACATACATCGTTTATAATCTGTAAGTTGGTGTTGTGTAGTGTGTGAAGAGACTGGGTCATCTAGCCACCCTGCCTGGGGCATTATCCCAGCTGCACCACTTACTGGCCATGTGACATTTGTCAAATATTTACTTTCCTGTGTCTTGGTTACCTCAACTTGAGAATGGTGAACTAATACACATTTCATCAAGTCATTGTGAGAATTGGATGAGATACAGTAATCAAATTTCTCACAACCCTCCTTGATACAAATTAACACTAATGAGGAATAGCTATTAAAAATCCTCATGTCAACCCCATGAAGTAGATCCTCATTCTATGGATAAGGACCTTGAAAGGGAAAGTAACTGGCCCAAGAACTTACAAATGGTGGAAAGAAATGGTGGAGACAGATGCAAATCCAGTAGAGCCTGGCTACAAAATGCCCACCCTAAGCACTCATTAAAATAGATTATTTTGTAACTTCTCATATCACCATCTTTTGAATTTACATTTGGATACAAACTCTAGGAAGGCAAGAGCAACTGTGCCTTCTACTTGTTACAGGTTTTCTGGTGTGACCCAGTTTCGTGTCCTGGAAATACATTGCAAAAATTGCTGAAAGAGAAGAAATTGATATTTATAAAGTACTTAAGAAATGTCTGCCAAGAACTATGGCCAGATACTAGGATAAATTACATTTATATTTAATCTTTACCATAATCTCAAGAGGCAGATGTTAATATCCCTGTTTTACAGATGTTTTACAGATGTTGCCTAAAGGGTGATTTTTTCCTTTCCTCAGACTATGTTTTCTCCTTATGGAATGAATGCAGTAATTGAGAGCAGGATTTTAAAGCTGAATCAAACTTGGTAAGAAACTTGGGTTTGCAAACTGATGGCTGCCAGAGGGAGAGGGGACGGCGAGGTGGGCAAAACAGGTGAAAGAGAGGGAGAGATACAGGCTTCCAATTATGGAATAAGTAAGTCATGGGAATAAAAAGCACAGCATAGGACATATAGTCAATAATATGATAATAGCATTGCATGGTGACAGATGGTAGCTACACCTGTCATGAGCATAACATAAGATAAAGGAAGTTGAATCACTATACCTAAAACTAATATAACATTTTGTGTCAATGATACTCAAACACAAAAATTAAAAAAAAAAAGAAATTTGGGGCGGGGGGGCATCTGGGTGGGGTCAGTTAGTTAAGCATCTGACTCTTGATTTGGGCTTAGGTCATGATCTCAGGGTTATGAGATCGAGTCCCATGTCAGGATCAGCTCTGGGCATGGAACCTGTTTAAGATTCTCTCTCTCTCCCTCTCCCTCTGCTCCCTCTTCCCCTCTCACCCCCCCTAAAAAAAAAGAAAGAAAGAAACCTGGTTCTGCTCCTTACTGAAGTGTGTGATTTTGAGTTATTAAACTTCTCTGAGTTTCCTCTATAAAATGCATGTAGTAAATAAGCCTTCATCAATGGGTAATTATATTAAATGAGACAATACATTTGAAGCCCTTTACTGCAATCACAGTAGGCAGTCAATAAATGTTAGTTATTATTGTTGTTCTTATTTTGTTATCACTATTAATATAAGTTTTAATAGAGTCAGCTGAAGTGAAAGGAACTTTATTAAATTTTAGCCTGTCAGTGTCTGCTTTAAAATAAAAAATAACCTCTCTAAAATGGAGAGGCTTTGGGGGTCAATTATATAGGTAATCAGTTTCTACAACTCCACAGGACAGTACCTGTCCAAAAGAATCATTGTTTCAGTAAAAGAGTTACTAGAACTGTTTTAAATAAAACAGTAAAAATATGACTTCCTAACAGGAGTGTAACCTATAAGTTTATAGGAATAGGCAGCATGTGATGTGAAGATAGATATCTGTATGCAAGGAATGTTTCTTCTCAGACGAAAAGATCTGACCTCAAAAGGGACTGTGAAGCTAAACGTATTGAGATTTTATCATCATTTGGTGATTGCATTTCAGAAGTTCAAAATCCCTAGGGGAGGAAAACTTCACACATAATATTTTAATCTCATCCTGCTTTAGAAATTATGATAAATCTTTTATCCAGAATGAGCAGTAAATTGAAAGTGCTACTTATAACCAAATAATATTTGTCAAATGTCCTAAATTAAAGTCTAGAATATTCATATCAAATATTATACCGTGAAGAGTATATATAACATTGGAATTTCAGTGAGCCAAATGTTTTCTTTGACTGTTCTGAAACCACTTCAGATTCTTAGAGTGTCTCAGTGTTATCGTTACGAACCTTAATTATGATAACATAAATTTCAGCATAAAGTAAAGAAGATTTTTGCACAGAGAGAGCTGTCCAATTTGGACTGGGCTATGCTGGGATTTTGTGGATTCTCTTTGCAGAGAGATTCAAACAAAGGCTGAGGGATTGCTGGCCTGGAAGTTTGCAAAGCAGATGTTAGCATAGGATGAGGAATCCTAGAATTGATGCTTCCGAAAGCTGATTATAAGTATTTCCTAGGGCTGTCACAACAAAGACCAAAGACTGGGTGGCCTAAAAAAACAGAAATTTACTTTCTCCAGTTCCAGGTCAAGATATTGTTAGGGTTGATTTCTTTTGCACCCTCTCTCTTTGGCTTGTAAATGGCCACCTTCTCCCTCTGTCTTCATATGGTCTTCCTTCCCTGTGTGTATGAGTCTTAATCTCCTCTTCTCATAAAGACACCAGTCACATTGGATTAAGGCCCACCCTAATGACTAATTTTAACCTAATAACTTCTTTCAAGACCCTATCTCCAAAAACAGTCACATCCTGAGGGACTGGGTGTTAGGGCTTCAAAATAGGTCCTGGGTTTGGTGCGGGGGGAGTAATGGGGCACAATTCAGTCCATAACACTGGTTTTGCAGGAGAAGCACTTGGGGCCCTGGTTAAAGATTCAGAATTCCTCAGCTCCAGTACTGAAGAATGATTCATTAAGTCAAGGGAACTGCAGTGTCAAATAGGAGTTGTTCTTTTGCAAATGGCATAAGATCTGTCTCAAGCTGCATCAATCAAAATACACAAATGAACATTTGAAGAGTAAAGTTTTAGATTGGATCAAGACCCTAAAGGATACTATAACATGATTCTATAGTATAAAAGGTGCCATAATAGCCTGGCTTCTCTTTTTACATTTCTTCCATCTGCTTTCTCAATGTTGCCTCCATTTCTCAGTCCCCTTGTGGTTGGAAGATGGCTTGACCCAGTCCCTATATCTTCAGACCACTTATCTGACTTTATTTTGCAAAGTTGCCTTCCAAACTCAATAAACAATGGTCATTATATCTCCTAAGCACTAGCCACAGGAGTCTCCACAAGGCATCAACTTATTAATTCAATTCAATGTGGGCAAAAGGAAAAAAAAGTCCAAAATGATTCTTTATTCCCTACTGAAGCAATGCGTCCTACCATATGACTAGGTCACTTGATGACCTTACCGACCAAGAAGCCTAACAAATAATGATACAAAGCCAGCATTCAGTGTGTGTTGTTCTTATTCAGCTAAGTACATTTATTTTACTACTGAATTGCACCAGAGTGTAGGTAGGTCTTTCCCTGGAATTTGAGCAGGAGGCTTGTGTCTTTTTGCTGAGAAAATGCATATAAATGCCCGAACCAGTTTAGTGGTCTTTACCAAAAATAGCTTGGCCTTTTGACTCACCCAGGCTGCCAGTAAACTCTGGTTTTTTTTTCCCCTCTCCACAGATAGGCTAAATCTAGTAACATCACGTCAGTGCATTCCGAATTGGATGCAACACTGAATTTGTTTTAGTTTGGGAATCCTTGTTATCAGTTCATATATTATATCAGAGAACATTGGGACAGTAAGGGTCTGGCAGATGTGCAATACTCAGCCCAGCCTCATAGATTTCTAGATAAGGATACAGAAGCCCAGAAAGGTTAAGTGACCCACACAAGACCACATTGCTGGTAAGTGGCAACCCCAAAATAACTCTGGGCCGCTGATGTGTGAAGCAATCTGTTTTGTGTCAGAGTCTCAGCAGGAGGTCTCATGGGTGGGATAGGACAGGTCCCCCTCAAAAGTAGTTTGGGAGAGGATTAGCCAGGTATGAACCCTGGCTGCTGCTGTGTTTACAGAATTTCCAAGAAGGAATGTTTGAGAATAGAATGATACAAAACCCAGGAAAACAAATAGATATTTTAATGCTTGAACTTGGCCATGGGTGGCCCTCTTAATGGCGCCCCAGGGAGGCAGCTAATTCACATCAGCAAGTTACTCTGTGATCTTTGACAGCACCTGAGTCATTCCTGCGGCTCACCCCGGCTTGTGGAAGGTCTCATGCCTCCCCCCTAGGTGGCCCGAGTGTACCGCTTTGTGCAAGGAAACAAACCCAGCAGCCTGCCCTCCACCCAGCAGTCAAAACCTCTGGGTTTCTCCCCATGCTTTCACCGCTGGGCCAAGGTTTCACTGGCATACAGATCTTTTCTTTTCTCTCTCGGGTCCTTCTATCATCTGCTTGGATTTCAGGAGAGGTTTTGTTGCGTTTTGTTTTTAACTGACAAGGACAGAAATTCTTTCTTTTTGAATTCGATTTGATATGGCTGTTTGTAACGTAAAGATGGAGCTTGCAGTTAAAAAATGAAACTTCGTCACACTCAAGAAAGCAAATATGCCTTTGCTGAGTATATATGAAATGTCTCTTTAAACAAATATCCTGAATGTGTGTAATTAAAACCCGTGTAGGGTCATTTCAATTTTTAAAAAAAAAGTAAAGCAGGACAGATCCTGGAGCAACATGTACTGTGTGTGCCAATTTTGCAGGTGAGAAAACTGAGCCTCAGAAAAGAAGGGTCTTGGGTTAGGTTGTGAAGCTAGGAAGGCAAAAACAAGAACTTGGACCTAGATCTGAGACTCCCTAGTGGTCATGCTTTTTCCATTTTGTTAGACAATCAACCTCTACTGACTTGACTGTCAAATGTTTGACTTCAGAAGGGGAAAATAAAAATCTTATACCCAGTGTCCTCACAGTCCTTTGCTCTTTCCAAAGCCTTAGGAGGAAACTCGATGTCATTGTCCCTATTTTAAGAAAAGATATCTGAAAAGAAAATAAGAAAAGATCTGAGCATCAGAGAAGTTAGCTGACTCACCCAAAGTTGCCTGCCCAGAAGTAATTGATGTGGGACTCCAATCAAGTTCTTACACAGTTAAAGTAAGGTAGATAGTGAAAAGCATTTGGTATGTGGGTCAAGAGACCCAGGCTCAAGTTCTAGTTATTCATTCCATTTATTTGAAGTGTATCCTAGACAGATTAGATTGTTTTCCGAAAGTTCAAGTTATACCACTTTGCTTTTATGAAAGCCCTACATTAGTAAATACCTGTTTTCACTAACCAAAAGAAATATGAAGAGAATTGTGTCATAAAGGTGAGTGACATAAATCATTGAAGATAGCTATGAACATCATTTCAAAACCCTGGGCTTTTGAAATCCTCTGAGCCTGGCTTTGAGTCCCTGCTCTGCCACTTAGTAACTAAGTGACCTTGGCCAAGTTAAGATAGAGAAGTTCTTTACATAATCATATTTATTTGATTCTCTCTTCACTGACTTAGTTCCAGTTGAATTTGTACTTTGCAAAGAGAAATATTCTGACTGAATATCATAACTAGTTTCAGGAACTGAAAAGTATAGGTAAATATTTAGGAAAAACTTGTTGTGTGACCAATTACAACAGAGAGAAGTCTTAAGTCTCTACCAATTATATTTTTTCAACTACATTGAGAAAACTGTAAATCTCTTAAGTCAGATGACTTTAAGAGTGTGCTTAACAAGAAAGCTGCAGTTTAATATTACTTTAAGATTCAAAGTCAGGAACCACATAAATGGAAATGGTGTACAGAATAAATTATACTCTGTACCAGGTTCTAGATCACTGGTTTTAAGGCTCCTCTGAAATATTTCACTGGGCCCCAACTGGCAAAATTATTTCCAAAAACAACTTCTCTTTTTGATATATTCTTAAAATGTGTCTTCGTAAAGTCATCATCACAAACTGATTTCACCATAAACAGAATCAATGATTGGCATCACTGAGCATAGGCTGAATTAACTGAATGTCCTTTTTATAAAGGATGCTTGGAAAGTAGTGTGGATCATTTAGAAAGATCTGGAAATTTTCTCTTCTCTCTTCTTGTTTGGTCATAGTTGTGCCACTTACCCTATATCCTTATCTCTGAAGTAGAGATAATAATACAAAGCAAGTTGCCCAGATTCTCCACCTTTTCCACATCTTAGCACACATAGAAAACTGTAATATTCACTTAGCACACTGAAGAAAATGGATGAGGCCAGAAGAAACTTGCTTGAGGTTCTTAACTATGCTAAGTTGGTTAGTCTTCTTGAGGAGATCAATATTTCACCACATTGATAACTAGGAGAATCATATAATTTATCACGCAGATATGGATGCTTCTGAGAGTTGAATTGTGCATATTAATAATAATACTAAGATTGATACTTTAGGGATTTTACTGGGCAAACCAAGACATGGTTAACCTAATTATAACCCATCTGCAGCATGCAGCATAGTTTTGGGGGAGCTCTAGATTCAAACAATACCTGACATATTCACGTGAGGATAAAATGTACAGCATAGGCAATACAGTCAATGATATTGTAATAGTGATGTATGATGCCAGATGGTGGCTACCCTTGTGGTGATCATGGCATAACCTATAGACTTTAGAATCACTATGTTGTTTACCTGAAATTAATGTGACATTGTGGTCAACTACACTTCAGTTTTTAAAAAGTGGTTAGCTGCTGTTTTTTATAGGAAATCTAAGTGGGGAGAACTGTTTTGACCCCTAGGAAAACAACTTCCTCCAAATGAGGTACTAGTTCAGCCATGATGCCTACCATCTATTCTAGCAATTCTAACTATAGGATCAAGGGAGAAAAACCAACAACTATGATCCCAAGAATCCTAAGTTACCTTTTCTAGTGTCATGGACTTGTTGTTTCAAATTCAGTCTTTCCCTTTTCCCATATAGCTGTTTCCCTTGAGGAAACCCCATGATCGGTAGAAATCTTTCTGAGGCTGTTGTTTTTAGCTCCCCAGCATTCCACCTGTCTGCTATTATTCCCACTGTAACCCAAGTCTCTCTCTTGAATTCCATACTCTTATTCCCAATTGTCTTTTGAATATATACATCTAAATTTCCATACCATTCTTTAAACTCTACATACCCAAAGGGAACCCTATATTTCCAATTTCACCCACATCAGCCAACTTTTTCCTGGTTTATGTTTCTAACTTGTGTATGACACAATTAAGTCACCCAACTTCTCACCTAGATTCCTCTCTCCTATACTCTTCTTGGTCAACCCAAACCCAGCCCACTGACTCTTCCCCCAGAATAGCTTTCAAGTGGGTATTTCATCTATATTCTTACTGTCCAGATTTTGACTATCATCATATATCACCTTTTTGCTGAAAAGTCTTATTTGTTGGTCTTTATACCTCTAGTTCTAGCACTGTTAACACTGCCTACACACTTGTTTAAGTATGCAGATATCAGCATATTTTTTGCATGCTCAAAATCCTCCAATTATATCTGCCAAAGGATGAAATGTGAAATAATTTTTGTCTCATAGAAATATCCTTGGGATCAGTTCTCTAAGTGTCAAGTCTAATTTTTCTCACTCCTTTTCATTTTATACTGCATCAGATACTTTTTGTGCACTAAGTCAAAGCTTCTCAATCCTCACCTCTTATTTCAGTCATGATCATGTTACCATGACCAGTTTTACGTAGAACTTGACTAGTTTCATTCAGGTGCATTCAGAAAATGCCTCACCTTGTCCTCAAGCCTCATAGTTCTTCCTTTCCTGCAGCATATCTGTCATCAAAACATGGGACTTTCTGAGGAAGTCTCCCACTATCAGAGACAGGCAGCCCCAGAGTGTAAGACAGTCATACACGTGGAGCCACCTTGATGTACAGGGGATAAAAGCTTGGGCCAAAAGTTCAGAGAGAGATTTTATAAACCTCTTTCTACTGCAGGTCACAAAGGTTTAAGCATGTGTCACCTGTGCCAATGGCCAGCAATGCAGCAATTGATATTTATTTATTTTTTTCTCTTTTCATTTTTTAGTCCCTCTTTCCATAATTCTTGATACATGAGATTACTTCCAAATAGATTACCGTTGTGTAAGTCTTCAACTGAAGCTTTATTTTCAAAAAAATATGAAAGATTGTAGTTACTAGGAATGTTCATATAAAACAAACCCCTGTGATGAGATTTTGAAGCTGGATTACTCGAAGATCAGAAAGGAATAAAACTCTGATTATTTATGGGAAGTGGGTGGTGATAATCTTTGACATGCAGTAGTATCATAATTGTTAAGACTGTCACATAAAGTAGGTTGTGATGAAGTATGGGTAGAAGGAACATTAGGTTATATGGGAGCTTAAGTATTTGATTGGCATAGAGCTCTCTAATCATAAAGATTCTTCTTTGTATCACACTGCATTGGATACTTTTGTGCAGTTAGACCTTGAGATCATGAAGTTGCCAGAAATATAACTACTCCTATAGGAGACCTGTGAGCCAGAATCACAGGATGAGAAATGGACTCCACAAAGATTCAGAGTACTACCCTATTAATGAATATTTTGGTGTTGGTACATTATATGGACAAAAGTTTAAAAGGACTCCTGCCACACCACAGACCCAGTCATGGGTATTCCTAAATGAGATTGGTGGGGAAAATCCTCCTAAGGGTCAGAGTTTGTGAGAAAAACATTTGGTTTGTTCACTTTGCATGGATAGAGAAGTGGCTTGAGGTATGGATATGTATTAATTCATGGCTATTAGAAAATAGCTTGCCTATTATTCATACACACAGAATGAGTAAGACAAAAAGAAGGGCAAAAAGGAAGTCTGCATAGGATTCATATGGATTGACCTCTGGTAGTAGACACAAGCCATAAGGAGAGCATGAACCAAAGAGGAGACATCCAATAATAACAGGAGAGGATGATAGCCAGCTCCATTTTCTGCTTGGTGCTGGCATGATGGACTCATGAATTAAGTGTCCGTGGTGCCAGAGATAGAGTCCATAGCACAGACTCAATAACATGAGATGCTTCTCCCCAAGGCTGATCTAGATACTTCTGTGGCTCAATACCCAATCTGTAAGCATTAGAGACAAATGCTGAGCCCTTGGAATGGTACTCTTGCTGAATGAAGCCAGTCAGTGGTTTGGTGGTTGGTTGGTTACATCAAACCTCTTTTTAATGATTTTTCCTTGCTGGAATTGTTATATGGAAGTATATGGGTTGCCTTTTCTGCCTTCAGTGCTGCTAGCAGCAGCATGATTTGGAGGCTTACAAAATGCCTGAAATATCATCATAACCATGAGATCTACTTGACTTGTATACCCAGTCATGACGAAACAACTGACCTAATAGAATAGTGAAAAGGCCTATTAAAAACTCAAGTAATGTGCCAGCTCAATAATATTGACTTTAGGATTATAAATGTACTGAGTCAGGGTCAAAAGATGATGCTAGATCCCTGGTACGTAGAATACATGGATCCAGGAACCAAGGGGCTTACAGAAAATTAGGCACTCTTATCATCATTCTCTGTGACCAACTTGTAAAATTTGTGCTTAAGCTCTGCTGGACCTGAGACCCTATTTTCCTGAAGAGTTTACCTCCACAAGAAGGGCTCCACTCTATTTGAAGCTATAACTATCACTTAGTTACTCTAGATTCTTCATATTAGTGGACTAGCAAGCAAGGAATGATTACAGTACTAGTGTGAGTAGATGATCATGATTGCCATGATGAGCTAGGGTTGCTGCTGTAAGTTGGAGTATAGCCAGGGAATTCACTTGGAAATGTCTTGCTTGTTCTGTACCCACTGAAAATGGTGACTGGGTAAGTATAACAGCAATGACCTTAGAAGGGCATGAGTCCAAAGCCCTCAGGATGGAAGGTGTAGGTCATCTCACTAGGTACGCAGCCTAGACAGCAAGGAGAGACTACTAGACCAAAGTGCTGGCTAAGGATGAGAAAAATATTAAATAAATAGTGTATTAGTCTTCTCAGGCTGCCGTAACAAAATACCATAGACTGGGTCGCTTAAATAACAGAAATTTACTTCTCATAGTTCTGGAAACTTGAAGTCCAAGATTAAGGTGTTGGCCCATTTGGTCCCTTGTGAGAGCTCTCATCCTGGCTTGCAGATGGCATCCTTCTTAGTGTATGTTCACGTGGCCTTTCTCTTAATTACTTTCTAACTATAGGCCTTATCTCCAAATACCATCATATTGGGGCTTAAGGCTTCAATGTATGAATTTGGGGGGGATCCAAACATTCAGCTCATAACAGAGAGAGTAGGAGAAAGAGAATGAATTTGAATTATGTGCTTCAGGACGAGTTACAGAAGCAGGGACTGAGGCTGATTCCACTAATCCACTTTTTTATTTTATTTTATTTTTTTATATTGTGTTAATTACCATACATTACATCATTAGTTTTTGATGTAGTGTTCCATGATTCATTGTTTGCATATAACACCCAGTGCTCCATTCAATACGTGCCCTCTTTAATACACATCACCAGGCTAACCCATCCCCCCACCCCCTCCCCTCTACCAGCCTGAACGCGCCCGATCTTGTCTGATCTCGGGAGCTAAGCAGGGTTGGGCCTGGTTAGTACTTGGATGGGAGTCCACTAATCCACTTTTATTTTTTATTTTTAATCTTTTTAAAGATTTGATTTATTCATTTGAGACACAGAGATACAGAGAGAGAGAAAGAGAAAGCATGAGCAGGGAGAGAGGCAGAGGGAGAGGGAGAAGCAGGCTCCTCGCTGAGCCCTGAGCTGGATGCGGGGCTTGATCCCAGGACCCTGGGATCATGACCTAAGCCGAAGGCAGACGCTTAACCATCTGAACCACCCAGGTGCCCCACTAATCCACTTTTAATTACTGGCTACTACTTTAAAGGGGGCTCTGTGATGGATTGACTAATGGAAGGCACAAGTGTAAGAGGTGGATGGCACTGGAAATGGTTGATGTTGGGTGTTTCTTGTGCCCCACTTCAAATCCTCTTAGAGCAGTTATGAGACACACTTCATAAGCTGCCAATAATGACTCTCAGACTCAAGCAACAGTTGCCTCTATCAGGGTCAACTAGATGATACAACCTGGCTTTGGCTTGTCTTCTGTTTCTATGTCACTTTCCCCTGTCCATCACTTCTGCCTTTCGAGGTCACTTTCTAAATATACTATATTCACTCAAAATTCAGGCTCGGGAACTGTTTTGGTGGGAACTTTCACTAAGGCATCTACTTTAAACAACATTACCAAAATAATTCAGCACCTAGTGAAAGGACTGACATGATATGGACCCAGTAAACCTTTATGTAATTCTTTTTCTGGACATACCATGCTTTTTCTGGATCTTTGGCTCTGTCTGGATCTTTGTGCAGCAATTTCTTTCTGTCCAAAGCACCTCCATCAGACTTATCACCTATAAAACTCTTACCTATTTTTCAAATCTTAATTGGTTTGCAAGTCTACAATGTAAATTCCCTTGAGTTCCTATAGGAAACATAATGCAATTTGTTCACCAAACAATTTGATTTCTGGAGATACTGGAAGAACACTTTCCCAGTCAGCATTGTATGTCCGTAGGACAATGTGACTGAGTTCTAGCCAAGGAAATGTGGACAGAGGTGGTATAAGTGATTTACAACCCTAGCCATAAAACAATTTGCATGATTTTCCATTCTCCATCTATTTCTGCCTATGCAGTTGGAAGTGATGGATTAAACCTGGAAAAACTGGCAAAACTATAAGTTGGAAGTGGCCTGGTTCCTGGTTTATCACTTGGAGGAGAGTTGCCTAGACATATCCCCACTCTACATTAGACTTTACTTGGGTAAAAAATAAACTTTCATTGTATGAAGCCACTGAGATGTCAGGCTTTAGTTCTACTTCAGGATAGCCTAACATATCATGACTAACACACCCGAGACAGACATAGAGGATTCCTCTAAATGTATATTAAATACATATTTAATTCTAATTGTCTCATTTCATTTCCATCTATTTGACATTACCTCTTTGGATTCCCTAATGCTGGTACTATACTACATAATTACTGTTTGGATGAATGGATGGGGAAGGACGTGTAGATTTATTCTGTAGGATTCCAGGAGAAAAATGTTTAGAAATTATTGAGAGACATATTTTGATTGACTAGGAAAAAGAAACTTTCTAAAAACCATAGCCATGGAGTAATGGTATAGGGCTGCTTATAGAGGTGATAAGAAATTTATCACCAGAGGGCTTAGTTGGCCTGGAATTTCAAGACCAATAGTCCAAACCGCTCAACTTCTTAATGAAGTAATTAAGTCTAGGGAAGTCAAAGGACTTGCCCAAAGCATGTTCGGAACAGAACCGGAAGTGAAATTGAATATCCTGTCTCTGATGCCAATATTTTGTTTGTTTTTTTTGTTGTTGTTGTTGTTGTTTTTTTAAAGATTTTATTTATTTTACAGAGAGAGACACAGCGAGAGAGGGAACACAAGCAGGGGGAGTGGGAGAGGGAGAAGCAGGCTTCCCGCGGAGCAGGGAGCCCGATGCGGGGCTCGATCCCAGGACTCTGGGATCATGACCTGGGCCGAAGGCAGATGCCCAACGACTGAGCCACCCAGGCGCCCCGCCAATATTTTGTTAAATCAAAATTCAGAGAGACTGAGTAACCAGAACATCAAATATATACCAGATCTGAGTTCAAATCCTGACAATGTACTAATAATATGTGCCTTGAGGTTAATTACTTAATCTGGCTCAGGATATTTTTCTCATTTATAAAAATGGGATATGATATCTTGATAGATTTTTATGGTACATGTTACAATTGTTATTATTACATTTATTATAATTTTAGTAATTATAAAAACATACTTCTTATTCAAATCTATTATTTACATTTTATCAGCATGGTACTAAGTAAATTTCAGGTATATTACAGACCAGAGAATTTTTGGTCACTAAACTGAGAACATGAATCCTACGGAAAAATGTAGTTCAATACTCAAACAACTGAATTTGAAGTGAGCTGTGGAACACAATGATTTTTTTCAAACTGGGAACTCTCTGAAAAGACATTTTATAACATGTGTGACTCCAGTTAATTGCAAGCAGTGAGTGGAGAGGGATAGCAAAAAGTAATCTGGGAACTCAGACCAGTCTGGAAGGCTGGAAAGTCCCGGAATACCATGCCTCTCCTTAAGTCTTAGCTCCCATATTTTAGAGTAATATTGTTCAGTCATGATTCCCATGAAAATGAGTAATTTTTTAAGTGTAATACTATAGGGCCAGGGAAGAACTAATTTAATAAAATCATTATCCAAAGAGTTGTTTTTTGGGTTTTTTTGTTTGTTTGGTTTTTGGCATTAGGATTCAGTTTGTGCTTGTTTTGGGTCCATAATAGTTCAAAGGTCTGCATTTATTCAGGGAAATGTTTCTAGAGAATAGTCAGTGGGATGATCAGTCCAGGAAGCTGGCCTCCTAGAGCTGCTCAGGACCCTGGTAAGTGTCTGTTGGGAGGCAGTGAGCCAGGTGTATGTGATGACCTACACTCTGGCACATCTAGATAATGAATCCTGGTTATGCCTCCTAATAGCTTCATAAACTTGAGAAAGTTACTTAAATCTTCAGAACTTCAGTTTCCTCATGTGTAAAATAGGGATGATGATACCTGTTACTGTCAAATTGTTGTAATGATTAAATGAGAATAAATATGCATATATTATCTAGCACTCTACCTGGCACTACATAGGTACTCAGTAATAATTTCTCCCTCCTCCCTTCCTTCTTTCCTTCCTTCCTTTCTCCCTTTCCATTAGAATTCTAATGAAGCAAGAGTAAAAAGAGATGGCCTCAATGAGCAAATCCAATTAAAAGTGCATTGAGTACCAACTTCGAATTCTTTTTTTTTTTAATTTATCTGACAGAGAGAGACACAGCAAAAGAGGGAAACACAAGCAGGGGGAGTGGGAGAGAGACAAGCAGGCTTCCATGGAGCAGGGAGCCCGATGCGGGGCTCGATCCCAGGACCCTGGGATCATGACCTGAGCCGAAGGCAGACACTTAACAATTGAGCCACCCAGGCACCCCTCGACTTTGTATTCTTGAACACAAAATGCATACACTGTTCCAGTTTCTTCCTTTAGGCAGGCAGTGACTTTCATACCCTGCTACATGCTCCTGCCAACATTTACCCATAAAATTCGCCTTTGAGATTCTTTTTGGTAAAACCCTACAGATAGAGACAAGTGAGTGAGGGAGGACAGGACCCCTGACTCAGATCCCCTGCACAAATCCCCTCCCCTTGGGGGAGGATTCTGTGGGAAGTTAGAATAAGTCCTACAAAAGTGACAGATGGGGCACATACAAACTGGAGTCTGGTTTTTCTTTCCTCCTCTATTTCTCTGGGAAGCTGGGTAAATCACCTTTGATCTGCTAATCTGCGAATTAAGAATTAAACTCACTTTAAGAAGACTGCTTTGGCTTCTGATAGTATAACACAGTTTAACAACTTACTCCAAAATGAAGCCAAGAAAGCTTAGCCTTTCATGCTGTCTTTATTAAAGTTAATAATAATGACGAGTCCTAGGACACATAGTATATGCCTGGGAGTTACCTAATCCTCACATCACTTAGGATACAGGCAGACTACCATTCTACCTTTTACAGATGAAGAAACGGAGGCATAACAAAGCCTATGTGACATGCGCAAGATCACAGTACTAGGGAATGGTGGAGACCGAGTCTGATCCAGGAGAGGTGGCCCCAGAAGCTTTGAACTTAACCATGACGTCTGTCGCTGAGTTCATTTAGCAGCTCTTAATTAAAAGGCAATGCCTCTCAAGAAAATGTGTTGCATTCTTTTGAAGAATTCTTACTGCAGATTTTACTTCCAGTGAAGTCCTCTTTGGCTTGAGAGAGAATAAAAGTTGCCAATGATGTCACAAGATGCTGGCTTTATTCAAATAACACATGTCTCTTCTATATATATGTATATATATTGAATATATATATATATATAACTGTAGTTATATATTTTTCTTCTACAGGGTTTCTTTTTTTTAAACCTATATAAATCCCATAGAAGACAACCTCTACATGGGGGATGAGAGCCACAGGGGTCTGCACAGGGAAATCCATGAAGATGTAAGAAGAAATACTTGAACACCTAGTCATTCTATCTTGTTTGTTTAAATGTTCCACCGTTAGTGTCTTTTAGTAAATAATTTGTTATTTATTGTTACTGTAGTTCTTCTATGTAATTTATAAACTAATATTCACCCTCAAAAATGTTTTTGATAAAGGTGAATATTCAAACAAGTTTGGAGATCACTATTTTAGAGGTCCTAGAATTTAGGAAACTAACCTTTAATGCTTCATTGCAATGAATCGATTTCATCCCTTTCACGGGAATTTAAGCTGCCTTCTAAAGACTCACTGGATTTATGGGTAATATCAAAGCTACATATATTTCTGAGGGATCCACTGTAACACAAAATTTTGAGATTTCTAGCATAGCATCTATCGCATAATGAACTCTCAAAGAATATCATTGGAAGGAAGGAGGGAGGGAGGCAGCAGGGAAGGACGGAAGGAAGGAAGGGAGGAAGGAGAGAAAAAAGAAGGAAAGGAAAGTTGACATCTTTTTTACACAGCATTAAGGGATCTTTAAGATCACAGTCTTGATTTTTTCCCCAGAGTTGGAAACTTCCTAAGTAAGAAACACAGACTGTTCTTGGATTCAGTACCTTAGGATGTTCACCCTGAACTGAACAAATCTGGGGTCTGGTGGGAGTTGGGGGAGTTTCACAACACTGTTGTGAAACAGGTTCTGTTATTAACCTCATTTTTTGAACAAGGAAACCGAGGCCAGAGAGATTAAGTAATTTGCCCAAGGTCACAGAGTTAGTGACAGATGGAAGATTTAAACCTGCAAAATCTGGCGCCCGAGGCCTTGTTCCTATCCACTACACTATTACACTGGAACTCTCTGTCTTCCTTCTTTCACATTTTTAAACTTCTTTTCCCTTTTAAGGATGACTTTGATTTTCATTTGAACATATTTATCCTGGATTTTGCAAGGGGGGGCTGGGGGGCTTGCATCGGAGAATTCCCAGCATACTATGAAAGATTAGTTAAAACCATAATACCAAGAGTATAATAAACATTGTCACAATAACCCACATTTTGTGTTGGTTCAGCACTTCAGTTTTCAAGTACCCTTAATTCTTCTATACTTCTATATTTAACACTTCCAGACTCTTCTCAGGGAGGCAATATTTTCCCATTTCTGATAAGGAAAGAAGCTGGCATATAAAAGGTTTGGTCACAATCACAAAGCTAGTTAGAATTTGGATCATCTGATTCCTGGTCCTATGCTCTTTGAACAATTTGTCTAACTTATACCCTTCAAAGATGGGCAGTGTATGTGGGCAATTGTTCTTGAAGCTCTCTAATAACAATTCCTTACATTTGTAGAGAGCCAGATTAGCAAGTAGGTTCCATCCAGCTCTTAGTTATTGGTGGTGACGAGCTGTGTTAAGAAGGATTCTGAGGCTCAAACTCAGCTCTGTGGGAATGAATGCAATGACGGGTTTAGTCATGTCTTTCACTGGTACCTGTGCCCTGACTGAGGGGGCGCCGCTAACGTATTCACTGAACCTCTTATTGAGATTTATGTTCTGGAAATTGATGTCTTATATATTGCTTCTTCCAGATGGAGTTATCCCCTTAGGAATCCTACAGCACTATATTCACACTTCCATGGTTTTATATTAGTAACTACATAAATATCTAATGACATTTTTCTCACTCTCACTCTTAAAGTCAAAAACCTCCTGTATCTGGGTATTTCTTCAGCCTGACACGAATCCTGGAACATAGCAGGACTCCATAAATTGTCATTGAACATTTTACAGCTAAAAGTAATTTTGTGAGACGAGCATTATCAGCTGTCAGTTTAAGAAGGCTGCGAATTCCGTGAAAGCCCTCTTGAGTTGACACAGAGCTAATGAGCTTTTTCTCCACACTGTGTCTTATTCCTAAGATGCAAATGGCTTTCCTCATTACCATTGGGACTTTTCAAAGCCATTAGTATTCTAGGAGGGGACAAAAGATTTCTAAAGTTGCTCTCTCCAGCTGACCTACTGCACTTTGTTTGAAATTACACTGCCTATGTTTCCTGCAAACTTCATTGGTTCCCTACAGACATGAAAAAGAATCATTTCCACTGAGCCATCTTGCTAGGAGACCTTTACTAAAATTGTCCTGAAGAAGAAATTGTTCTTCACCTTTGGGGTCAGTTGGTAGCTAAAACAGACTTCTCCTTTTTCTTTTAATCTGTTCTACTTCACTGCCTCCCTTTTTGTGTGTTCTTAAAGGTATTGCCTTATTTACTTTGATGGTTTCTCAACTAATTGAATACAGCAGTGAGTTCGTTCTTCCTTGACTCTTTTGGATGTTTCTACTACCCCAGGGGGAAGGGTCCCTATCAGACAGTTTGATTTTGAGATACTTGCTTATTGAAATCACTTTAAAAGCTATCGTTATTTCCGATGCTATTGGAAGTTTGCACATTTAACTAAAACATAGAGACTGCAGTGATACCAGCCTTAGCATGTGGTGGCAACATTCCTGATTTATGGAGAGGGGAACGGCTTCTGAAAACAAAAGGATGGATAAATCTTGTAGCTTGATCTTAGGTCCATGTATGTTGTCATCAAAGGGTCCTAAAAGATTAAAAAAAAAACAACTAAGGAATTATCTTATATGAAGATAAGGAACACAAACCGTGAAGTCCAATCATATAGAAACATTACTTAGGAGAAAGAAGGAATTGTCTTAGAACTGGATCCTTCCTTCTGACACGGAGATGACTTCAGACTCCATAGTCAGCAAATACTTTCTGATTCCCTAACACAGGTGCACACGCGTACACACAGGAACACACACCCCATAGAAAAGGGAAATCTTCCACAAGCGGTCACGGCGATATGTATCTTGTCACTTCCTTTCTCCATCCTTCTATACCAAATCCATGGTATGAAATGCTCTCAAAACCGTTTTCACCACGGTCAGGATTTTATGTGAAAAGCCCTAAAACTCTAAGATTTCTTACTTGCCTTCCTTCTCCTTCTGCACACTGGCCCATACCCAGCGACTCCCCAGAGCCCAGGATTTTCCAAGCTTCTATCTTTAGTTAGCTGTATGTGTAATGAATCATAGGGTCCACCTGTAAGTGTCATAAACAGATGGTATAAATATGCTTGCATAATGTGACTCAAAACACATCTCCAGTTTTAGCTGGAGTTCAAACAATATTTGCAGTTCCAAGAAACCTGTGGCTGGCAGCTTCAGGGTCAGTGGGAGGAGAATGCCGGAAAACCGAAGCCCGTGTCCCTTGCTGCCTGTCAAGCCAGGCTCAGGGGCAGGGGCGGGGAGAAGGTGGAGTGGAGGAAGAGTGACAGGAAAACCTGTTTTCCACTGGCTCTTGAAGCCATTCATTTTCAAGGCTCCCAAGAAATTGGTCTTTGGATCCTATGGGAGTGGGTGGTTTCACGCAAGGCCTTCCCTCTTCCTGGAATGTCCTTCCCTCCTGAGGACCCCTCCCATTTCCCTGTTTGTCTCTGCTCTGCTTATCAGATCCCAGCTTCCATGTGCTTTCCTGAGGGAGGGGAGGCCTTCCCAGCCCCCAGACCAGGGGAAGGGGCCTGTGCTCTGTGTTCCTGACACACCAGAGCAGAAATCCTCTAGGGCAGGGGTTGTGCCATCTCCTACATGGACAGAGGCCCAACGTCACGCACAGACCATGCTGGGCAATTAATACACCTTGTTCATTTGAGGCCTATCCCAATAAACACTGAATCGAGTGAAACAGCCCAGCTGAAATTTCAGGATGAGGTGATCTGGCTTCTTAAAGAATGATGAGGATTGACTTTTGAAGAAAAAGGAAAACAGAGTCATCATTGATTCTTGAGGTTTCATTCGTTCTTCAGGATGTGTCCCCCAGGAGACCCAGATCAAGCATCCTATCCTCTAGGAGATCCTGCCTGGGTTCCCCAGGTAGGCAGTCGCTTTCTCTTCTGTGACCACACAGTGCTTACTCATAGCCTGGGTTTCTTTTCATCTCTTTTCATCCTCCCCTACCAGGTCATCAGCTATTTAAGGCAGTGAACTGGGTCTCTGGTTTTCTGCCTCAGTCAACTTTTCCTAGGAACCAAGCACATTGCTGGGCATTGGATAAGCACTCACATTTGCTGAAATGATTGAGATGTTGGTGAGAACACTAGAACATCTACTCATTTAACCAACATTCAATAAATATTTATTGAGAGCTCCACGGTTTACCAGGTCATGGTTTCAGGTGCTTGGAATGTATCAGTAAAATATTCCCTATTCAAATAAGTATTTTGGAAGTGTTTAAATTTTCCATAAACTAGAGAAAGGGTTTCCAGGTTTATTCTGTAACTCTGTTTACCTAAGAGATGCACATAGCTAGTACAAGTTGCTAATACTAGGTGTTGAATCCTAAGGCTGTGATTGAGAGTCAAGCTTAGTGGTATTTCTTTTTCTTTTTTTTTTTTAAAAAGATTTTATTTAATTATTTGAGAGAGAGAGTGAGCGAGAGAGAGAATGCACATGAACCAAGGGAGGGGCAGAGAAGCAGGGAGCCTGAAGTGGGACTAGATCCCAGGACTCTGGGATAATGACCTGGGCCGAAGGCAGCTGCTTAACAGACTGAGCCACCCAGGCACCCATGGTATTTCTTCTTAATAGTATTCTTAATGGATGAACTTAGTACACTGAAGACATGATTCAGTAACAGAAATATAAGAAGGAGCTAAGTTAGCAAATAATTTTTATGCTTACCAGTGTTACCATGGGCACAAATACGTGTAATGGAGAGTGTTCTTTTCACTTTTTTCATTATAAGCACCCTAAAAAGTCAAAAGGCTAAGAGCTTGGCAATCTTGAACCAGTTTCTAAAATGGTACTCAATTAAATTTCATTTTTTAAAAAGTGCCTAGTCCTTCTTCAGTAAACAATCCTCTTTATTATGTTTAAATTAAATTCACCTAGAAATAGATTTTTCGTAGTTTGTTTTAAGCTAGCCTCATTAAAAATGCACAAGAATTTCATGCTGTGCAATCTTTATCTTTTCTAATGATGCTACTTTAGTTGAAGAGTGTTTAAACAACTAGGACTTGCTCATTATCAGTCATTTTGACATTGAGGATGATGTATGGAGCATAGCAATTCATGTCAATTATTATCCACTGGCACACTTCATTTCTGAGCCAGTAAGCAAAATTTTGGGGCGCAAACCTTCAATGTTAATTGAAAAATCAATAAACTTCTGATGGAGTGAGTTTCATGCCTTCTACTTCCCTAATTTTAGAAGCCGCCTCAATTTAAAGCTATGGTGTTAGCCCCATTAATATTATTTTGTGGAAAGGCAGATGGTGACTTTTTATTCTTCTAGCCCGTAATGGAGACATGTATCAAATTATTTCTAGATTTATACTAACAGGATTTAACATTTCTTAAAGGGCTTTGTGGCACTGCAGACTTCATAAACAGGGCCACTCATTCATCACAGATCTTTACAGCAGCAATTATATCTGAGACAGGGACTCTCGCATGCAGTGTAGGGGCCGGGAATGAATGTCTTCTGCCATCGAAGCATAAGGGCTGGCAAGAATTATTCCCGCTGGAGTCAGTACAGGCTGACTGAGTCTGCATCTCAGGTCAAGGCCTTAGGGAGCCTAGAAACTCATTGAACACCGTCCCCTTTTGTTCCTGGAAAGACCGATCCTCAGCAAGACTGGGAAATAGAACAAAGTTCACTTATGGTCCTCACAGAGCCATCAACTGCAGCAAGGAGGAACATGCCTCAGCCCCAGAGTAGAAACATGACTAGAATTAAATTCTGAACCCAGTGTGGAGCCTGGCTCAGTCATTTCCCAGTGATATGGCCTGGGGAAATCAATTCACCTCCTTGAGACAATCTGCTCCTCTGTATGATGCAGCCGATGACACATAACTCCTAGGTTTGTTTTGGGGATTACATAGGTTAATGTGTGTAAAACAGCTCAGTCAACTGAGAAGCAATCGACACACGTGGTCGGTAATATCATCATTATCCATAAAGCTGGCTCTGGCAGAGAAATTGGCAAGACCATTTCATGGTTGGTGTTCCTCCCCCTGGCAGTCAGTCATCTTGTTCAGATGCCAAGATTCCTCATACCTCTAGCCTGGCAACAGCCAAATTTAAGGTCTTGAGGAAAAATAAAAGCTGTAACTGTCAGAACTCTGATGGAATTTTTCTTTAAGATTTATTTATTTTAGAGAGAGAGTGCACCAGCAGGGGGAGGGGAAGAGGGAGGGGGAGACAAACAGACTCCCTGCGGAGCGGGAGCCCAATGCGGGGCTCGATCCCGGGATCCTGAGATCATGACCTGAGCCGAAATCAAGAGTTGGACGCTTAACCGACTGAGCCCCCCAGGGACCCCCTCTGATGGACTTGGGAAAGCAAATTAAATCAGTTACATAAATTGTGAAACACGTATGGGTTTTATTTGTTCTGTGACAGTTTAAACAGTGCCAGTTTTTTGTTTTTGTTTTTGTTTTTTAAGGGGAGTAAATGAGAAAAAGACTATGGACACCCCCTTTTATTTTTATTTTTTTTAAAGATTTTATTGATTTATTTGACACAGAGAGAGAGACAGCTAGAGAGGAAACACAAGCAGGGGGAGCGGGAGAAGCAGGCTCCCGGCTGAGCAGGGAGCCCGATGCGGGGCTCGATCCCAGGACCCTGGGATCATGACCCGAGCCAAAGGCAGATGCTTAACGACTGAGCCACCCAGGCGCCCCTGGACACCCCCTTTTAGAGAGGCAGGCTGCTCCCATTGTCAAGCAGTCGTGTTCCTTAAACCTTTTTTTTTCCCGCTAAGTCTGTGACGGATGAAACAGCAAGAATACAAAAATATTGGTGGAACGTTAGCATTACATAAAAAGGATTGCAATATTAAGCAGAAGAAACTGCTCAAAGTGGGAAAGATAGAAAAGAAGTGTTCGTCATTCATGCAGCATAAGTGCACTGCGGAAGGCCAGCCAGTTCCTCACACTCACATCCAACCTCTCAGGAAATCCTGCTGGCTCTTCCTTCAAAATAGATCTAGAAAGTGCTTTGCCTAGATCTGTGCAGTAGCCTCCAGGCTAGTCCCCCCAACTGTGTCTGTCTCCCCAGTCTCCTCTCAATTCAGCAGCAGGGTAATCCTTTTAAAATGAAAAAAGGCCTTGTCGTTCTTCTGTTAAAAACCCTTCAGGGGCTTTCATCTCACTCAGAGTGAATGCCAAAATCCTGAAAATGCCCAGAAGGCCCTCCATACCCCACTCTATCTCTCCGACATCGGCCCTTATTAGTCTTCTGTCGCCCACTCTCAATGCCTACATCTTCCTCCTTGTCAACAGGCATCTCCTGCCTGAGGGCCTTTGCATTGGCCACTTGCTCTGCCGGCGGCAGCTGCAGTAACTCATGTTCTTTTCCAAACACCCACCTGGTTGGACTTGCACCGTTTGCCTAAATAGCACCATCTCACAAAGTCCACCCTGAACTACAATCTGCCCATCCACCCCCAGCTCCCCAATATTGCTGACCCTGCTGTGTTTTTTCTGTAGCACTTGTCACCATGTGATATACCATATAAATTATTTATTTATTATGCTTATTATTGATCGCCTATCTTCCATCCATTTCCCCTAATACAAATGCCAACAGTGCAAGGATATATGTCTACGTGGTTCATGTATGTATCTAATTTGTAGAATGAATACATGGATGATATTCCTGACCATATATTTTGAAGCAGATATTTTTCAAGGGAAACTTTAGAGAGAAGCACAGAGCCTGGAGGAGAGTACTTTGTCAATAGGGGGGAAACCCAACAAAAGCAGAGGGCAAGTTCTAGAAAGACAAATGGTGCAACTGAATTTAATGAGCAGAACTAAAACTGAGATTATAAAAGTTCCAAAGACTCATTTTAAGCCTCCAGGGTTTTTTTTTAAAATATTTTATTTATTCATTTATTTTAGAAAGAAAGAGAAAATGCAGGAGCCAGCGTGCCAAGCAAGGGGGGAAAAGGGGAGAGGGGGCATGAGAGGAACAAGAAGACTTTGTGCTGGCTGAGCACGAGCCCATCACGGGGCTCAATCTCATGACCCTGAGATCATGACCCGAGCTGAAATAAAGAGTCCGAAGCTTAACTGACTGAGCCACCCAGGCACCCCATTAAACCTCTAGTTTCTAAACATATTAATTATTCAGCTTAGTTCTCTCTTTGTGCTTTCTATGAAAATTAGGAAACATTCTGGTTTTAAATTTTTGTTATGTTGAAAGAGTGGGTAATGTTTAGTGAAATAGAACAATGATGTTCCTGCTAGAATTTATACCTCAGTTATTATATCTCACAGCAAAAGCCATAGCCCATCCCATATTTATCTTTCAGTCAACGTATTTGATGTCAATACATTCGGGGAAAGCTGTAATTATGTACCATCATTTGAAATCAGAATAGCTTTTGAATAGGCAGAAGCAGGATTTTGTCGCTGCTTTTGTTTTAGAGGACTGCGTGATGGTCCTGCATTCCAGCCGGCGGCTTCTGTCCAGAGTGAGGCATTGCAGGTCAAACCCTCACATGGATGCCTCTTCCTTCTGGACAGTCTCATTTGTCAGAAACATGTTCACACACCAATATGATAAGGGCTGGAAGGTGGGGAGGATACAGAACAGTTTAGATATTCAGTTTGCTTCATACTCACCATTTTTCAGCACTTCATTCCAAGAAAGTGTTTTCAACTTTGTGTTTCCATGCCTCTGCTTGTGAAGGGGAGTGGCCATATTAGCTGTTGACCAAAGACAAAGTTGATGGGTACCCAGAAGTTCTCTCTCACCCATTCCTAGGATATCCCTTGGGACTGTTTGGTCTCATCTTTTATAAAGAAAAGCCTCAAGGATTGGGAAAGTGGGAAGTAAAATGAACTAGGAAAAATATTTTTAGAGCTTCCCCAGAGATGGGGCCAGATGTATTTTGCTAGTTTTCTCACAGTGGGACCCCTTGTAGGGCCTAGATTATGTGTGTGACCTCAAATGGGAATGGCTACATGGAGCATCTTGGGATACTGGACATTGATGGCCAAGGCCCAGTCCTCAGGGTAGAACCCCCTGTCCCCACCCCCATGCACATACAGACAGACAGACACACAAACATACACATGTGCACATACACTGAATGCACACATGTCTGTGATGATGTGTGACCACCTATCTTAGGAACAGTGGGCAGAGGGTCCTTCACTGAACGTTCTAGATGGCATGAGGCATCAACTCTTCTTATATGACACTGAGGAGAAGGTGTCATATGGAAGCCTGGATACATTTGTTCACTTTTGTCAGAAACATGGAGGCACAGAACAGATTATCCAATTTCCTGAAATAAAGTAATATGAAGTTCCTTGCTTCCAAGTTTTGTGGAATAAAAGTTATACCTGCTACAATAGTTCAAAAAGGAAACCGAAGGAGGATTTATAATTTATGAATTAAGAGTTCTCACGCTACTCTTTTTTTTTAAACCACAAGAGGTTTGGGCAAGACAATTGACATGTAATGTCTCAACCCAGTTACTATGAACTGAGAATTTACATGGATTATCATAACTAACAAAAAGATCCCATTTTCTGTAAGATACTTATACAATTGCAATAACACATTATTGCACCTGCATCATGCCATTTTTCAGAGCGTGGTTGCCAGCTCAAATCTACAGAGTCTATTCCTTCCAGAATGTGGAAATTGACTGCAGGGTCATGCATTTGATCTCTGCTTTCCAAAGCTAAATGGAGAGAAAGTGATACTGAAGTATCTGGCAATTCAATCCACTGAGTGGAAAATCTGAAATGTTCCAGTCTTCAACATTCGCTTTCAAATTTACCACAGAGATTATTTTTTAAAGTTTTAGCTGCTATTGCCTCTATTACATAATGCTTGGTACTGCACCCTGCTGAGAAGAAACAAGCAGAGAAGCACAGACATTTCAGACATGGATTCTGTGCTCTGTGGGTTCGTGGGAAACATTTTCTGTGGTTAATTCCCCCGGGCCACCCACCCCTGTGGCCTTAGGTCGGGAACTTCTTACCTGAAACAGCGCCTGGCGTTCTTCATCGTGTAATGGCAGGGCAAGACCTTAAGGAAAACTCTGGCTTCCAAAAAATCGACAGTGTGGACACGGGGCATGAAGTGACTAAGCACGCGGCTTGACCACATCACAGTGTGGGATTTGAGAATTCACTTTTGGGAACCTCCAGTTCTTGAGAAAGGAAAAGATGTGATGTGAATGGGTGTTCCCAGAGTCCTGGATGTTTGCTCAAGATTTATTGCAAACCTTATTACTCTGGATTCCCTGTGCGTATGCAGTAGACATAGACCCCACTCACCCTTGATAGTGGGCAATGTTAGGAAATATCAAGACTCTATTCTGGCTCCTTTGAAATCTGGACTCCTTGATAGCATAGTTTACAATCAATCAAATTTACATTTCCCCTCTGTTCTCCCTGGAATCTAGCAATATGGGGGTGCCTGCATCGTTACGCCAACAGAAGTCAGATTGCTCCACCTTCCAGTGTCAAAGCCATTGGACAATTTTTCGCCCTTATCCCATTTAATCTTCCCTCAGTATTTGATGTGTTTGACTAGTTCCTTCTTTAAATTTTCTCCTTATTTGATTTTGACAGTGCCTGGTTCAATATCTTCTCATTCTCTCCTTTCCATTTCAAGTAAATTTTTATTGAATGACTGGTCTGCATCATGAACTAATACAAAAAAAAGTCATCTTTTGTCCATTTATGAATCATTTTTGCAGTACTGGGTGTTGCCCCTAGGGTCTTTGATTTTTGTGAAGCTTTATAGAAACACATTTAAAACCATGGCTCTTCCAAACAATCTACTGGAGTTCAAATGCTCTTGAGACCAACACCATGGGCAGGAAGCAAGATTGGGCAAAAAGAGAAGTCAAGCTGTGTGCACTCTCTCATCAAAGTAATCGCATGGGGATCTAAAGCTGGAATAAGCTTTCAGAGTTATCTGAAGCTGGGGAGAAGAGGCTTTGCCTTTGTAACCCTATTTGCCAATCATTGGTTGGAGGCTGCCCCCTGGAAGGGGCTTTATGACTTTGGGCAATGTGGCTCTCCTAATGGGGCCGAGAGCTGAGGGCTGTCAGGCAGCAGCTCTGCCTGCCATTAGGGGAATATGCCCTGGTCCTAAAGGGAACCTGGGCAGAGCCTCACAGTCCCCATTACCATTGCTCTATATCCTTCAAAGTCATCTTTCTGTGCCTCACTTCCACAGCCTCTTCTCCAGCTCCAACAATACTTCCCTAGTTCAAATCCTTATTTGCTGTTGTCTGGACCATGTCTTTGCTTCTAGTCTTTCTCTCTTCCAAATAATCCTTTGTAAATATCTAATGATCTTTTGTACAAATTCAAATCCAACCATCCTTTTCCTACTTAAAATACCATTGCCAGTAAGACAAAGTACAAGTTTCTTTGCAGAGAGACAATCGTTCCATTTCTTGCCACTCCCTTGTATATAGCTAATTCTCTAGCAAAGCTAATTACTTTTAACTTACCTTGTGAGACTCTGGCATTGCTCTGGGACCTTAACCAATTTGTGTGTGTGTGTGTGTGTGGGTTTAACTTCTCTCCATAGCTAAAATATCTTTTCTTCTATGAAGCTTTCTCCAACTCGTATATATGAGTGCACAAATGCACACAGACCTTCCTTTCTCTACCTTTGGGAAAGTTCCTATCTCCTCCCTGTAACCCTGCCTCCTCTGTTCAGGTCTGGATTTAGAGCACTTAGCATACTGTATCATAATGTGATATGGTGAGCTCTGGAATTGGACAGTCCTAGATTTAAATCCTAACTCAGCTTTTAGTGGAGTGGCCTTTGACCAATTGCACCCTTGATTTTCTCAATTTACCATGGAAGGTCCATGTGTGTACTCAATACTTAGAAGATATGAATATTACTGTGTTTATCTGCCTGTCTCCTTTATTTAGTACAAGCTCCTCGACAGAAGAAGCCTTATCTTCTACATCTTGGTTTCTTTGACATCTAGGAGAATGTCTGGCATATTCAATGAGTAATTGCTGGATACATGGCTAAGGAAAGGTTTGATATGAATCATATATCATATTGAAATTGCACAGTAGTGTAAAGGACAGACTTTTGGGGAAAAAAAGTAAAATGTCAAGTGTATGACACAGAAACTTAAGGAGTTATTATCTCTATTTTAAAATGAGAATGCTTCCTAATCTCCCTTTTGAAAAAGAGAAAGCTCTTTCGAAGGTTAACTTATACATGGTTGTGTCATCTCAGGTAGATAAACATTATTTTCCCCTGCTGATGGGAATAAAAATCATACTGGCTAGTTAATGGTAGTATGGTATTTGTTCATTCATTCATTCAGCAATTATTTGTTGAGCATCTACTAAATGTGAACCATTACTAGGTGCAAGTCATTAGAAGATGAACAAAGGCCAATATGGTTCCTGCCCTCATGAAGCCTGCAGTCTAGCTCGGGGGTTGGCTGTTAGAGCAGCAAGCAGTAGTCAACGTGTCAGACCTCTGACAGCAGATGTGCGGGATGCTACAGTATCATGTAACAGAACGCCTAACTCATCTGGAGGTAGCCAAGGGAGGGAAGAGTACGGTACCGCAGGGCAGAGCACAGAGTTCCTAAGAGGCTTTGTAGTCCTTATTAAGCCTTTAGACGTTATGCAAGGGTACTCTGTGGGATGAAAGAAGGGCATGAAATAATCATATTTCTGTTTTATGAAGACCACCCTGACTTCCATATGGAGATTGGATTAAAAAGGCCAAAACTGAAGCCAGAAAGTTCATCTGGGAGGCCACCAGCAATCTGGACAGTCAAGTCTTCAGCCTCAGAATCTGATCACCATTCCCTATTTCTTTGTCTTTCAAGGAATGAGTATTATGGTATTAGGATAATAAAGACTAGGTACCATAAGTGTAAGGACAATGAGGACTCTGTGATTACACAAGAAAAAAATAAGACTTACACGTAAAGGAGCATTTAGAAACCATCTTCTTTATGACTCTCTCTTCCAGATGGAGAAATTTGGGCTCACAAAGGTAAATACCTCACCCAAGTCCCACTCACTAAGTACAATCCGTGTGCTTCACATTGTACATGTTCTGAAGGCAAGAAAAAAGAAATAGAAGGCAAGTTCCCTAATTCCAAGGAACTTTTAATCTGGTTGAAGAAAACAAATAGTTCTACTTCAGTGAATTGCAACCAAAGATAATGAATGAATTTGAGGCTAATTTTGTTCCCACTCTTCTAGCTGAGCATTTTCCACATCCTCCATGATGAATGGGAAATCTTTAAGGGCCCTTCAGCTCTATACAAACCTATGTAAGTTCACAGCCAGCAACAGAGTTTCTCCAGGAGGCCTACCATTACTTTGTCTGAAGGAACTCTAAATTTTCCTCTTCTCTATAGGAGTAGTTTGCAGAAATAGGAATAGAGTAGGAATATATCCCCATTCATCCTCTGTTAGCCTCTCCCTGTGTGGGTCTCAGACCCAGTTCAGATGATTGGTGGCTTGGAACCACATATTTACCTCTTTGTCCCCAGAGCCGATGATGAATATGACCATGCAAAAGGGCTTGAAGACACGTAGTCAGATACTATGGAAATATTGTAATTGTGGAACAAGACTTTGAAGAATATCAGATATGTAGTTATTGGACATCATGTTTTTACTGCAATATTTGTAAAGCATAGGCAGTTTCTAATTTTTAACATATCACTAATAATTTAATATCTATAAGGCAACTTAAATGTTTCTAAAAAAGAAAATACAGTTTAAAATATAAAAGTGTGTTCAGGAGTTTACACCAATAAATTTCCATAAAGCTATGAACATGTGAATGCTTATCTGTGGAACTAACCATATTTCCTATTAAAGACAACTACTACCCTACCCCTCACTACAATTCTGAGTTATGTGGAAAAGTATTTATAATTATTCATCCTGTATTTTACATGAAGATTTCAAAATTCCACTGATGACTCTGGGATGGAGAAATGGAAGTTGAGAGAGCATCACATCATGTTGGGCTCTAATCATCTCACATAGAAACCATATCTAAAGGTCCAACATATTCTTTGAAAAGAAAGATGGAGGGTGGTGCCAGGCCAGATTAAAGGTCTCTGGAGTTGTGGTCGTGCACACCCTGTTTTACGGTTGTGAGAACCCACTTCACAACCAAGAACACATGGAACTTCCTTCAAAGTTCCATCTCTGAAAATTGTAGACCAAATGAGATATCCTATGGCAACAAATGATTATCAGTCGCAAGAGTGTGGAAGGTTCTTATTCATTAATATAAATCTTTTGAGTACCTACTCTTTGCCAGGTATCTGGATAGACATGAGGCTTCCAATAAGGAGAAAACTTCAACCCCCTAGCCAAGAAAGTTCCAATTAAAGGAGGAAAGAGAAAAGTAAAAGTTTCTCATACAGTGTGATAATAGAGGCATGTAAAAATCAAGACAAGGAGTCAAGGGGAGTGAAGACAGGGTGCTGTTAGAAGAGGCTGTCCTCAGAGAGGCAGAACCTGAGCTGAATTGTGAAGGACAAATAGAAGTCAATCATTAAGTAAGATATGAGAAGAGCATTGTAGTTAGAAAGAATAAAGGCCAGAAATTTGGCATGTTTGGGAAACTGCAAGTATCTCAGTATGTCCATGACATACAATCTGGCGTTAAGTATTGGTGGGAGTTGAGGCTGGAGTAGGCTTTTGTCTTCAATATCTTGCCGAGCAGTTCAGACTTTATTCTGTGGATAGTTGGGGCCCCTGAGTGATTTTTGACAAGACAGTAACACAATCTTATTCTTTGTTTTAGTAAGATTCCTCCAGTTGCAGTGTGGAAAATGGGGTCGGGGTAGGGAGAGCTACAGAGATTCTTATATAATTAAAATGACAGGTGATAAGGGTTAGCATTTGTCATGGTGGGAATGAAGATAAGGGATAGATCAGACACAGAGCACAGTGATAAAACTTATAGAACGAAGTCACTGATTAGCTGGAAGTGTTGGGAAAAAAGAAAGTAGGAGTCAAAGAAGGTCGCCATATTTCTGATGTAAGTAAATAAATTAGCAAATAGAGATGCTGATGATTGACATGGGGCATGCAATTAAAACAGATGGTAATTAGGGGGATGGGTTAGACCATTTCCAGAGTGCCTTCCCACTCCCCTATGACCTACTTTAAATACTTCTTCAGGTTATCCAGAATTCTTTCTCCTGACCACGTCACATATTAATTCATAAGGGCAAATAAGAGGAAGAATTATATATAGATTTCTATTATGTTATACTTGACCTTAATTCACTTGCAATGAAAATTGAGCATTTATTAAGAGTAAATGCAATTTTTAAAGCCCATCTATGTCACATCTTGGAGAATAAGACCTTGATTTAGAAAGCATTGCATTAATAATGATAATAATAATAATTGATGTCAAATTGGCACTTACTGTATATCAAGCATTGTGTTAAGCTTTTCACAGGCATCATCTCATTTAAGTCTCACAATAAATTTATGAGGCAAGTACCCAGTATTCTTCCCATTTTACAGATGGGGGAATTTGAGGCTTAGAGAGTTTGATCACCTACCTTTAAAAAGTTAGCCAGGATTCAAAGTGAAGTCCTCTGATGTTGTGGTATGAGCAAAGGAGTGAGGATTCAGAAACCTGGTTTAGAGTTCTAATATCACCATTTATTGGCAAAACAATAGTCACATTGCCCTTCTTCATCTGTAAAATATAAGTTGAAGGATGAGTTGCTAGGACAGGGAGATTTGAAAATGTTGAAATCAAGACTGGTCCACACCATATACCGAGGGGATGGGCATGTTACTGAAAGGAAGGCAGAACACTATCTAATAAATGTGATCACTGGCTTAAATCAGACATTTCTGCAAGCCCCTCTGAGTTTCTCCTGGCTATGGTTTTATATTCAGCCTAAGGAATTATTTGGACTATGGCCCTTTCCTTTATAGGAAAAGGAGTGAAAACAATTTCTCCAGAGGAGAAAAATCTTGTTCTCCCACAAACAAAGATCTTGGTCATTGTCTGCATTTTAAAACAATTCAGAAAGGGACTTTTTGTGAAGTTCATTTCTCTTGAATTTTGTCATCTCTCTTTTACCTTGTAGTTATACTGCCCAAATATGGTAGAATAAAAGCCCTTCTAAGTAGAGATTTGGGGAGTATAAATATTTCCAGGAAAATCCACAGAAAGGGTCTTTTCAAGCTGCAGATGGGGGCAGCAAAGTGAGAGGTGAAAATATTAGCTGTTTCTAACTTTGGTCTTTTACACTGGGCTTTGAACTGCTGTTTTATTTTGGCTATAGGGAAGTTATTGGGGTTTTTTGGTAATTCCTTTTCTTAGGAGATAAAACAAAATGACCACTTTGGACATTTAACGCTCTGTGATGTTAGTCCTACTCTTGGGGTTGAGAAGAAAATACATAAACACTCAAGTCACAATACTTATTAGCTGCGTGATTCCAGATAGTATTCTTGAACCTCCATTTCTTATCTGTAAAATTGAATCAACATCCTTATTTCAAAGGTTGTCATGAAGTTTAAATGCAATAATATATGTAAAATACTAAGGCCAGTGTCTGGCTGAAGTTCAATAGATAAGAACTAATCACATTGTTCAAAAAGAGCAGACTAGTATTCTGAGTTAACAGAAGTAATACTAATAGCATAGTATGCCCTAACCATTGGGCATGACCATCTACAAGACCCTCTTGCACCTTGCATCCTGAGCCTCTTTATAGCACACCTGAATAACAATAGCCAATAGATGCTGCATCAATAAACAAACAGAATAGAAAATAATTAACACAATATGCTTGCATGCATGGAAGTTTCTATCAGAAATTACAATGCTTAGGATTTGAATTCTTCTTGATGGCAATTTAAGCTCAAAATAGCTTTGTAGGTGCATTAGCTATTATTTTTGTGTACTTTCAAGAATATCTGCTATCTATGGTTGGTTGTGATTATTTGTGAAGAGCAGACATAGGCAGAAGAAAAATTGTGCTGGATTACTAAGAGTGTCTGAGGCATAGAAAGAATATTAATATACTTTGTGCAAAAATGGGCTGAGCCAGCTGAGCTCGGATAACAAACCTATCTGTGTATACGAGGATGTTAATTTTCAGTGAAAAATCTTGGATGAATACCAATACATTCTGGGAAAAGGAGGTCATATTATACAGATTCCTTCTCAGAGAACTTTGCTGTCCACAAAGAAAACTTTCCTGAAAAGACAATTATTTTCTTCTTTGGCTCATCTTTGAGGATTGCTCGAGTAGGTCATTTTGCACCCGAAGACCACCACAAAGTTCAGAGAAGGTAGGAGGGGCCTTCCCTTTAAATTCTTGGTCAACCGTTCACATTTTCCAAAAGTTAGTTGACAATTACAAGGTTTGGGGACTTCCAGTTATAATTGTATTGCAAAAATAATAAGAGAGAAAACAAGCAGAGGTTATGTTAACAGGCCCCCGGTGGCTGTCAAAGACGTGTGGTTCAGCCTGTGAAGTCAGTTTCAATAGGTTTTCATGAGAAATAAGTGGAGTAATATGCTCCGATTTTAGATTTTACAAGTCATATTGTTTAATGTCCTGATTTTGTTTCTTGTAAATTTATTTTAGGGACTTACTTTATTTCGTCTGAATTACTACTATTTTGGAAGTCAGAACTACTGTGTTAAGCTAAACAAAATAGGGGGCTGAGATTTCATTTCTATTCCTATTTTTATGTTTTTTAATAAAATTAATTCAAACACACAGTTTTTAAAAGATAAAACAGATACCAAAAGTTAAAATAATGTGAAGTAGCAATTTCCCTTCCTTAATATTGCTTCCCAAAAGTATCCCTTTCAGTATTTACCCCAAAGATACAAATGTAGGGACCCGAAGGGGTACGCGCACCCCAATATTTATAGCAGCAATGTCCACAATAGCCAAACTGTGGAAAGAGCCAAGATGTCCATCGACAGATGAATGGATAAAGAAGATGTGGTATATATATACAATGGAATATTATGCAGCCATCAAAAGGAATGAGATCTTGCCATTTGCAACGACGTGGATGGAACTGGAGGGTGTTATACTGAGAGAAATAAGTCAATCAGAGAAAGACATGTATCATATGACCTCACTGATATGAGGAATTCTTAATCTCAGGAAACAAACTGAGGGTTCCTGGAGTG
>NC_138372.1:152953307-153029225 GCF_054177405.1 Leptonychotes weddellii
GTTAAGAAAAAAAAAGAAGAAGAAGAAGATAGCAGGAGGGGAAGAATGAAGGGGGGGAAATCGGTGACAGACGATGGACCCTGAAAAACAAACTGAGGGTTCTAGAGGGGAGGGGGGTGGGAGGATGGGTTAGCCTGGTGATGGGTATTAAAGAGGGCACGTTCTGCGTGGAGCACTGGGTGTTATGCACAAACAATGAATCATGGAACACTACATCAAAAACTAATGATGTAATGTATGGTGATTAACATAACAATAAAAAATTTTTTTAAAAAGTATCCCTTTCAAAATTTCTGTTTCTATATGTCCAAAAAACCCCCACCCTAAAACCCAACCCAAAAGCCAAAACCAAAACAAATTTTATATGTAGACCTACTCCTACGTCTTTTGTTTGTTTTCCACAAATAGTATATAACATAGTGTCAAGTACTTTAATTTCTACTTAATATATCTTGGAGACTTTAATGTGATCCATACTGGTCAATTTCACAAGGCAAAGAGGAGTGTTGCCAAGGGTGAAGAGTAGATCTGAAGGGTCAGAAAATTCAAATCACCTAACACAGAGGTGATTTCTATTATCAATGATTTTAAGAATAAACCTCCCAAACCAGATAAGGACCCATACAACTTTTATAAACATTACGGAGCAAAGTCTGTAATTTTTTTTTGGTAAAATATTATCCTGCCCATTATCTACTTATCTTACTTTGTTAGATGTCTGAGGGGAGGGACCATGTCTAACCTCCTCATCACACTTTTGGCAGAATCCAGAATAGTGCCTGACACAGATGAAGCACTTAATAACTAGTTGTTGAATAAATGTGTGAATAAATAAATGCCAGAAAAAAATATTTCTCATTTCTGAACTTGACATTTTATATTGTTATTTAAGCCCTTTTCTTCATAGTTAATGCATTTTTTAGTGTTGGTGGTGAACAATCTCCTGTGGAGAATGGCTGGGCTTCTAAAACCTGAAATCATACTTAGTGCTGTTCTTTCAATGTGTTCACTTACACGGTGAGTCCCAGGTGTATGGGATTTTACCCACACAGAAAGCGTAACTGATGGGAATAATTACAGATGTATAAATGGCACTCTAGGTGATGGGAGGTTTCCACTCCTTCTCTCTCCAAAGTGCTTTATTTTCCTCCAGCTTTACTGAGAATTGACAAAGTTGTGTATATTTAAAGTGTATAGTGTGATGATGATATATGGTTACTACAGTCAAGTTAATTAACATATCCATCACCTCCCATAGTTACTAGAGTCCACGCAGTACATTAGATCCTTCAGTCTCCAAAGTCTTCTGAACCCTAAAGTAGTCATTCTAAGCACTATATATGGTATCTACTTCCTTGGTGGAGACTTTTCTTCTTTTGCTCACATAAATCTAGATTATTATTCTTGGAAGCTTTTTCTGGACTTGGTTGATACTCTTTCCATAAAAGTGTTGATCACATTGAATTGTATTTCTTCCTTGAATGACTGTATGAAATATAAAATTTTGTTGTCTAGCTGCCTGAGGGATTGGACTCCATCTTTTTTATAATGGATCCACAAACATGGAGCTCAACACATAATAGAGGCTCATCAAATAGAACATCATTTATTCAAGAGTATAACATTCTTCTTCTCTTTTCTAGGCTCTTCCTGACACATTCCTGGACTTTAGAGATGCAGCAAGAAAATTGATTCTCACTCTTTTCTGCTGCTGAAGAGAAAGCATGAAAATCAACATGGTATGATAGAATAAACTTGGACTTTGATATGAAACATACCTGGGCTCACGTCACAGTTTTGCCATTTCTAGCTTGATAATCTTGAGCATTATCTGACTTCTCTGAGGTTGCTGGGAGAAAGTAATAGGATTACATACATAGTAAATTCACTGACATGATAAAATACTAGCTTCCCTTCCTCTATCACCTTCCCCTTAAGGATATAAAAACTGCGCTCGGGTTAAAGTCAAAACGGATTTAAATAGGGGATTTAAGGAATTTGTAATTTTAGAAAAAGGCATGGCATAACGGGAATCAGCATTCTCTTAAACTTTCTTATCCCTTAGGCTGGGGAAAATTAATGTTAGTATTATTTTATCTAAATAAACCACTGAAAAAAGTACCATAGAAGCTTATATACAGGGGCACCTGGGTGGCTCAGCCAGTTAAGCATCTGCCTTCGGCTTGGGTCATGGTCCTGGGGTCCTAGGATCAAGCCCTATGTCGGGCTCCCTGCTCAGCGGGGAGTCTGCTTCTCCCCCTCCCTCTGCCCTTCTCCCCAGCTTGTGCTCTCTCTCTCAAGTAAATAAATAAAATCTTTAAAAAAAAGTTTATGTAAATTCACTCCCCCTTTTTCTATATGTTATTATTTAAACATTTTTAGGAATGTATTTGAACCAGTGGATGTTGGAGTCTAAACGGTAATGAAATACCCTTGCTGTCATCCAAGAACTATCAAAGGAAGTGGAGGACATGAAGGGGAACGGGGTTATTGGGGTTCCACAACAGCGAGAGTTTGCACTATACACAAGAGGGTCATTCAACAGCTGCTGTGGCCATTGGTAGAGGACAGGGCCACTGTGGGACTCTGGCCTGCAGGGAGAGTGTGGAGGGGAGACCTCACTTCCCTCTCTCCCCACCTGGTGATCTCCAACCAGGGCTACTTCCCTGTTGAACACATGCAAACCTGGAAGCCACAAGGCAAATGAGGCTGTGGCATCACCTATAAAGTACAGTCTTCCAGGGTAAAAGAACAGAGGCAAATGAAGAATCAGTAACCTAGAATGAGTCCCAAACGTCGGATATTATAGTTTGTGTGCCTGGACATAACTGCAGCGATACTTCACATTTAGTCTGGCACGATGCCAAAGAGGCACACGGATCCTCGTCTAAAGGTTGGCTAGTAGCAAACTTGGCTGGAAACAGGCACAGGGCTGCGTCTCTATCCTAGCTTTGCTTGCTCCGAGGCCCGTGTTGTTATCTACTGCCTGATGCCGGCTCTTGTCAGATACTCAGCTGAGAATCTGTTCAAGCAGCATTTTTTTTTTTTCCTCCTGGTCTAATCCCCAAATGATTGAGTACCATTTAATTCTGGTAGAAAAACCCGAAGTTCTTTTTTGTAATGGTTTTTCATCCGTATAGCAATTCGGTAGCAAAACACTATTGGAATGTATTTTCACTATTTTTATGAAATGAATCAGAGACTAAAAGAATACTCCCTAACAGAATTGCTGCATGCCGATGAGTTAGAAATCTTAATTTTGCTGAACTGCACTAATTGGGTTCAAATTCTCACCTTGCCTCTTACAATGCCTCTTACTGGCAAACTGCTTAAATTCTTTGTACTTCACTTTTCGTACCTGAGAGGTTGGGGTAAAAGAAGATAGCTGTTAGGATTAAATATTTTAATACACTTAAAGTACTTACAAAGCTCCTGGCATATATTAATGATTAAGGACTTAATAAATGTTATTATTATTACATGTCTTAGCAAAAATAACTTCTGCTTGTAGTCAACAAACTTTTAGTGAGCACCCACTCAATGGAAAGACCTATAAAAAATGGTTTCTATACTTAACACTAGGATTTCGTAGGAAAACCAGACTAGTCAATGTAAGCTGGTACATGATAAGACAGGGAGTCCTAGAGATTTGGGTTATATTAACCACCATTACTGGGGTTGTTGCAAATTCAAACTGACCTGCCTTTGGCTAGGATGTGAACTAGGCAAGAGAGGGGAAAGAAGGATTTGTTAAATGCTACCTCCAGGGACGCCTGGGTGGCTCAGTCGGTTAAGTGTCTGCGTTTGGCTCAGGTCATGATCCCAGGGTCCTGGGATCGAGTCCCACATCGGGCTCCTTGCTCAGCAGGGAGCCTGCTTCTCCCTCTGCCATTTCCTCTGCTTGTGCTCTCTCTCTCTGGCAAATAAATAAATAAAATATTTTTAAAAAATAAAGGGTACCTCCAGCATTTGTGATTAGTATGGAAATTGTTCCTTATTTAAGACTGATTAATTATGCTTTCAAATTTTTCTTTCTTTAAGGTTTTATATACCCTTTTTTTGAGTTTTTTGAGGAAATAATTCCGGTTTTAGGGATTTGGGCATGCCCAAAGACACAGGTAGAGTCTTATTGGCACTAGGGTTTGCTAGCTTTGGGACACTGGATCACCCTCTCCCGGCGCTGATTCCTCATCTATGAAATGAACCTAGCACACACCCTTTTTGCTGCCCTCATAGAGCATCTTGAGGACCAAATATGCTAAATGGATGTGCCAGGAGGAGTTTTTATTTTTTATTTTTATTTTTTTAATTTTTTTTTTAAAGATTTTATTTATTTATTTGACAGAGAGAGACACAGTGAGAGCAGGATCACAAGCAGGGGGAGGGGGAGAGGGAGAAACAGGCTTCCCGCGGAGCAGGGAGCCCAATGCGGGGCTCGATCCCAGGACCCTGGGATCATGACCTGAGCCGAAGGCAGACGCTTAACGACTGAGCCACCCAGGCGCCCCCCAGGAGGAGTTTTTAAAATGTAAGACTTTGTTCAAAGGTAAGGAAGAGAGTTGTTACCCTATGGATACTCGCATATAACACACTACAGTGGTTAAGGACACAGGTTTTGGATTTCAGATATGCTTGGGTTTGAATCCCGGCTTTGCCACTTACTAACTGTGCAGACTGGTTGAGTAATTGACCTTTCTGAGCCTCATTTGTTTCATCTGTGTAATGGATCGTATTGAGGATTGGTTGAGATTACTTGTATAAAATGCTTAGCACATTGTCAAGCTCATAGCTTGATAAATTCTTTTTTAGAAAGCTATTCCTTGTGCTGCAGGTTGGGTAGGAATGGATTGCAGTAATTGAATGAAGAAGCAATCTTGCGCTTGAACTTTACAATGAAGAGTCATGGCAGGGGCACGTGGCTGGCTCAGCCTGTAGAGCGTGAGACTCTTGATCTCAGGGTTTTAAGTTCAAACCCCGTGTTGGGTGTACAGATTACTTAAAAAAAAAAAAGGATAAAATCTTTAAAAAAAAAAAAAGATGTCATAGCTTAAGGGAGAAACCACCCATGTTTGCACTTTCTCCCTGTCTCAGCAAGATTCCTTGAGGAAGTTTTGAAATGTTAGAGTTCAGACAAGCACTATGGAAAGACAAAACACTGCCCTAGATTGTGCCTGTGACGTATGCAGGAAGCAGATAAGGCTTATCGCTTATAATTTAAAAGGGGGGATTTATTAAACTAGGTAAGGATCTAGAATTTATGATAAACCTGTTTCTTATCCAACCACTTTTATGTTTTTAATAATTCACACCTCTAAAGTTACCTGGGCCATGTAAAGCTCTTTTATCACTTACCCAGTCTTTCCTTTCAGTAGACACATAAAAGATAGCCAAGACTTTCAGACACCCAGAAACAATAGCAGGAAGCCAGAGAATTTGCCTAAAAATTGAAGGTGAGTCAAATAGGAAAAGCTTTTGTAACCAAGAGCAACCAGACAGCGTCTAATGTGACTTTGCCACATAAAAGACTTTGTATAACAAAAAAACCACCAGTATCCCAAGCTGTAGAGTCTTACCAAAAACACACATGAGAAAACATTTCCTGTCTGTCACTGAGCTACCAAGTTGCTATAACATTATGTCTCTAGGTGTGACTTTCAATATAGATAAACAATTTTGCTTTCTTTTCAAAGATAACATTACCAATAGCATACTCCAGACTCAAAGTCTGGTTATTTTCTTATTCAATATTTATTGAAACTTTATATCCTTTTCATAATAGACCTCTGTTTTTTATACATGCATATGGATATGTGCAGATGTATGCATGTACACACATAAAAATGCATACATGTTAAATGGAAATTTGGAGGGCATATAAAATCCTAGACCTTACGGCTGGAAGAAGTTATGATGACTTCGTCCATCCCTGTATTTTCACTGGGGCACATACTGAATCCAAGAGAGAATAATGATTTGCTGAAAGTTTCACGGTTAGAAGTAAGGCTTAGACCACCAGATCGTTTTCTATTTCTTTTGATCATTCCACAACGCAATTCTGCCTTTCAAAATAAAAAACAAAGCAAGCCATCAAATACCTACAAAATAGAGACAAATGTCTGAATGTACAGGGAGCTTTTTACTATTATGGACGTTGGAATCACTAACATTAGGGATATCACATGTCCTAGTTTGCCAAGAATAGTTCAAGTTGGCACCCTTGTCTTTTTGTAATAATGAAGAGCACTCCACCCAGTCCCACAAATGTGTGATTTGGAAGATAATTTATATGATCTCCTTAATTAAAACACAAGTTTCATGTTGAATGTAAAGATTCACATTTTACTTGCTTTGAAGATACATTCTGAATCTTGGCTTTCCATAAAGAAATATACAGAAACCAACACAGGAGCTTGGGATTATAAACGGGGGCAGGGGATACTATGTCCTTGAAAATGATCACAATCACACGCAAAGGCCATAGCAGGGCTAACCCTTGCCAGGAAGACCCAAGCGTGTATGTGTGGCTATGCAAGATGTCTTCAATGAGAATTTTGGTTCTCTGTTTCATTTCTGTTTATCTTTAACAAACAAAATGAAAATACATAAAAGAGTAGTAAAGCCATGCTGTGACCAAAAAAAAAAAAACCCACAGCTGGGAGTTGAGACCAAAATACATGTCTTAGCAAAGTGTGACTTGAGGCTTTTGCTCTATATCTCTGGGTCTTATAATTTCTATCACCTGTGAAATAAAGGGATTTAGTGACACTCTCTCTGGTTCTTTCCAGCTCCAATTTTAGACTCCCTTAGACTTGTTTATTAATTTCCATAATTTTATCCTTTCCCAGGAAAATGTATTACCCACCTCTCCCCTTGCCAGCAATTTGCCCCAAGTTCTCTATGATACAAGTTTTTCCTAGAACTTTCAGAAAGTGAGAGAATTTCTCCTTCTGGAATTTAGCTTAGGCATCAACACAAGCTAAAGACATAAGTTTGATACAATAAGAGTCCATCTCTCCATCCCAGTGTCCAGGCTGGTTCAGATATTACTTGTTCGTCTCACATTGTTATTCTATTCGCTTCATGGCAAACCAAGACTGTAGGTGCGGATGGATAAATGTGGCATGGCCAATTGGCTCAACTCTGCTTTTTTCCCCCTAGTTGGTTCAGACCATGGCCCAGCAACTTGTGTTGACAATAGAGAAAGCTGGAAACGACAGGATTAGATATGCTATAACCCTATTTGATGGCATGAATAGACCCAGCTTCATTTTTTCCAGCCTCAATTGCTGAGTTTTTAATGAGAAGTCCAAAGGTCAATTACTTTTTGACTGACTGTATGAGGAGAAAACTGATAGCTGGGGAAAGTTGATTGTATTATTCACTCTGCGCACACATGGCAAATTGGTTTTCTATTTATGGAGAACATTTTTAATTAGTGTTCGAATTGTGCATTAAAATTGGGCATCTATAAATAGTTTACAGATGTGATATTTTTTACCTTAAAATTCAAAACTTTTTCTTCCCCTCATTTGATGAATTCTAACCCATAGCTCTCTGTTTACATGTTTGCTATTTTGGTTCTGTGTAATTCTAGAAATAACTAGTTTCAGACAGTTATGGTTTAGTGAACGCAGGGAATTGCTTTAGCTAAAATTATTGTTGCTTGTTTCTAAAACTCCTACAGAATAAATCTACGGTCTTCGGAAAAGCAGAAGTTATTTCCAATGACACATACTATTTGCTGAAAATTTACGGTAGATTGACTCATGCATCTTTGCATTGTACTTAGATTAAAATACTATAGCTTTGCTTGAGGGGTAGATGTGTCAGTGGCCTCGCTGTGGCTTAACAGTTTGTTTTGATAGGACAGAGAAAGTTTACCTAATTATAGGAGGCTCATTATTGGTTCTGAAGGAGGAAAAAAGTCACCTCAACATTGATTTCTTCTGGAAATGAATCATGCAGTTGTATAACTTTTAGCACCACCGTCTGTCTCCATCTATAAACTTTTTTTTTTCTCTTTTAGCTAATGTGAAGTTTGTCATTTCAAATAATGTCTGATGTCTGGCCCCAGGCTATTTGTAGATTTATCCTATCCAACATGTGTCACTCATCTCTGTTTAGAATCTGCAAACTTCTTCCTAGCAACCTTTTTATTTTATCCTTGCTTCCGCTTCATTGGTGGCTCCGTTCAGATGATAATGGGCTCTCTCAGTAAAAGTATGATTAATGGTGGGTATCAGAAGTCCATAGCTGTACAGTAAATTGGAATTCCTGACATGAATTTATCATCCAGATAAATATTGGCCGCATCTTATTTTAGCAGTTGCTTTGCTCATATTTTATAATCGCCAACCCATCCTTTTAGTGGCGCCTCTTAAAGAAACAATAGAAAGTTCAAACGACTCACCCTACACATCCCATCTCTAAATCGAAGTTGGAGATGTCAGACTTCTTCCAAATATGAAAAAAAAAAGACGTGATTTTCAAACAATTGTAATTTTTATCCTCATCTTTCATGATTTTTATGTGATGTTTGCTTTGTCTACCTGCTTACAAGCACACAAATAAAAAATGGATTTGGGTATGTTGTTGCCTATTTAGGAATCAAGTTTCTCTTCATTTAAGCCTGATTCTGAGCCATACGCCATCTTCCTATGGCCTCAAGTGCTTGTCAGTGACCCCAAAACACATGGAACCATAGAATTTTCTACTTCGCCTTTAGCTTTTAGTATGAAGTAACCGGCATGAACTTGCACATCAAGAACTCAGCTAAGAATGTGACAAGATGTTGGCAACAGCGTTCCTTTGGGAAACCCCTAAATGATGATTTAGCTCTCCTAAGTAATCAAGTACTCCTACCTTGGAATTTATTCAAAAATGGTTTTTTTTTTTTTTTTGGAATATATGTAATTCCAAAAAACAACAGATGTTAATGGGTACCATCTCAAAAGAGATAATACAGCATTTTCACAAAGTAGCAACCACCTTCAAATAAGAGTCTATGGATCAATGTACAAGGTAAACATTTTGGGTACATCTGAGCCTTGGTGAAACTGGTTTACCACTTTGGCTATCTTGTCACATGTGTAATGGATCAGGCAGCCAGAAAATCATGGACTCATTTCAACTGTGGAAGTTCAGGGCGCAACTCCAAGCCAAAAGCGTGGCCATGGCCAGCCATCTCAAGCCTCTGTGTGTACTCAGTAACCAATAGTATGTAACAACATATGCTGTGTCAAATCCAGCCATTAGTCTTCTAGATCAAGTTAGGGAAGTCTTTGTTGCATTTGGTGCACCAGCAAGGAAGCTTCAACTGAGTTATAGGGATCAGGAAGTAGAAAGGTGGAGAAACTTAAGATCAAAATGCAATTTGGACGTTCACTTTCTGTAAAAAGACAAAAGCCTATCCATGTTTGTCTTCTTATAGAACTAACCTATACATATTATGTAGATGCAGGTTTTCCAACACCTTCCCCATCATTTGGAAAGTTGAAGAGGTTCTTCTCTGAAAAATGTGCAAAAAAGCATATATGCACTCTATTAAACACAAACCCCATTGGCTTATGGTTTGGGTTCATTTCTGTGCTAAAGCTCTTAGTTTTCTACATTTTTTTTTTCTGTAGGAATATGATTGCCTAACATAAAGAAAAACTAAAAACTAATAGAATAAAAACAAATGGCTTTGAGTGTCCAGTGTCCAGGGTGTCATGCCAATTACAGTAAAAAACCAATTAATAAAAAGCACAGCTCTCAGCAATGATGCAAATAAATGGGAAGTCTGAATAGCCTTCTTTTATATATATATAAAAAAGAAAAGTCAGGCAATAAGTTTATCTCATAGATGTTAGAAAAATATATTTTTTTAAGATTTTATTTATTTATTTGACACAGAGAGAGACAGTGAGAGAGGGAACACAAGCAGGGGGAGTGGGAGAGGGAGAAGCAGGCTCCCCGCTGAGCAGGGAGCCCAATGTGGGGCTCGATCCCAGGACCCTGGGATCATCACCTGAGCCGAAGGCAGACACTCAACGACTGAGCCACCCAGGCGCCCCCAAAAAAGATTATTTTTATGGTAAATTCTAGAGTTTGAACAAATCTAATGTTATCTACATACATAATACTCATCTACTATAGAATAAAGGCCATCATTCCACATGAGAGCCCCCAATCCTCAGGGCTCAATCATCAATGAGAGAAAGTAATTTTTAGCATACTTATTTACCAAGGCACAAGAATAGCATGCTAGTATTTGTAAAGTTTGGTTTCTTTTTTTAAATTGGTTTTTAACCAAAAGGGATTCTCAAGTTCAAAGACCAAGTCTTATACATTGTACTACCTCCACTGATTAGGTAAGTACACGGCAGAGTAGGTACTCCTCAATTCCTGATGAACCAAAGGAATCTTCTTTTAACATCAATTACAGAAGCTGTATAATTGGCTCTGAGGAAGAAATGGAAAGTCATCTCAGCACTGACTGACCCTGGAAAATAGCCATGCTATAACTTCTAGCACTCCTTGCTGCCTCCATCAAAGATCTGAGAGTTCAACTTTCAAAAAATTACATTTCATCCATTTTCCAGGGAATGCTCTATTGGTACAGTTGAACCAGCTTTTGGTAGGCTTTCAAGGCTGAAGTTCATGACTTGACTTTTTGTAAGAATCTAGTTCATATATGTAAAAAACTTATATGTATATATATATATTTTAAAGATTTTATTTATTTATTTGACAGAGAGAGAGAGAGCATAAGCAGAGGAAGCAGTAGGCAGAGGGAGAGGGAGAAGCAGGCTCCCCACTGAACAGAGAACCCGATGCGGGGCTCAATCCCAGGATCATGACCTGAGCTGAAGGCAGACGCTTAACCGACGGAGCCACCCAGGTGCCCCTGTAAAGAACTTATAAAATGGGATGTTCCCCTAGCACTTCATAGATCTTAGCTATGTTATTTTTGATGAGATTACTAAAAGTAAACATTCAATTTAAAGCACATGTCATTTGTAATTTCTAAGAATTTCCATAGTAACCAGAGAATAACTGAGTTTCTTTTTAATATATTCCTGGATGTCAAGGAAAAAAAAATAAGAAAGTAAATTTTCCCTTTACAATTTTAATTATAAATCCAGTTACCGTAGGAAATCATTTTATGGTAACCTTAAAGTGATACAATTTCTTGGAAGTTGATCTGTAAAGAGATTTTCTATCCAAAAAAAATCTTATAAATTATTAGCTAGCGTCTGGAAAAAAACAGTATATACATATTTATAGTCTGATTAAATGTCTGGGTGGATATGTTTTTTTTGGAAAAAAATTTCATCTTCTTTGGCTTGGTAATTTATTTTACTTTAATAAAGCTACCACCTTTTAAGACAACACAAAATTAAGTAAATGACTGCAAGATTCTACGACTCATGTGAAAAAAAAATATATTTTTGGAGATAAAAAGGCCAATAAATCAGTCCACCTTCTGGTCACTAATGCAAAGGAATTCTCTGCCACTATGGAAGCACGTCAGAGTGGTTCTGTCCTGGGTTTACTGACTTGTTGGAATGGAAACAAGGCCAAAGTCATGTTTTTGCTGTGTGTGTTGGTCAGGCTGCTGTTTTGTGCCCATTACTTCTATAGGGCTCCATATTCAATTCACTCAATTAATTTTTCATACATCTAAAAAAATTCTGAGAAGTCTCCTCACCAATAAGAAAGACTAAAGTATCAATAAATACTTGGGCTAAGGATAAAAGAGAATAAAAGAGAAAACGAAAGCCTTTTTTTTTTTAAAGATTTTATTTATTTATTTATTTGACAGACAGCGAGAGAGGGAACACAAGCAGGAGGAATGGGAGAGGGAGAAGCAGGCTCCCCGTGGAGCAGGGAGCCCAATGCGGGGCTCAATCCCAGGACCCCGGGATCAATGACCTGAGCCGAAGGCAGACGCTTAACTGACTGAGCCACCCAGGCGCCCCAAAATGAAGTGCTTTTTAAAAACGAATGAACCCTTACTTCCATGCTTTTTCCCCCGAACTAAGTGTTTAAGGGAAACACATGTGTCTTTCAGAGCTACTGACTGAAGCTCATTTCTAAGTTGGTGGAGTAAGAGCTGCAAAATTCAAAACATACCTGCATTGACTTATGGACATTAAGAGTCTGTAATAAAATGAAATTTAAAAATTTAACCAATTGTGGGAATTGAAGTATCAAGAAAAGCATGAATTACAAGTAATGTACCCATTCTTGATTCTTCCCAAGTAACTGTTTTAGGTAGTACTTGGATGACTGCAACTTTTTTCCTTTTTAGGGCTGCAGGGAGATAAGCACAAGGTAGCAAATCAGAAGATCTGGTCTCAAGTTGCCTACTATTTCCTAACCATCTGGCTGAAGGCAAGTCTCTTGACCTTCCTGAACGTGAGTTATTATCTTTATAAAATCAGGTTTTTATGAGGAAGCCGGAGATTACGTATCTAAAGAAAATGTTACCAGTGTTTGACAACATCAACAAAAACACTTTACTCAGGAAGGCTGGGCCTTCATCACAAACGAGAGTGCCTGGCACGCAGATGGAGCCAAATAAAGGTTCGTTGAATGCTCATCATTGCATGAATGAATAAATGAATGTACAATAGATAAAGGATTGTAACATTATCTTAGCATGAGGAAAAAAATAAAAAATGTATCTCATATTAACAGAGGCCGAGACATCACCCCCATGTGGGGCAGAGAGTGCATTATTTAGTTGTCAGTTTTCCCAATGCATCACATGCACATTGCTAAACATAGTGAAACAATATGGCACACTGTAAAGGTAAAGATTCTGAATCTAGTGGCAGAGCACGGAGATGCTCAGGCTCAGCCTAAGTACAGCCTAGATATGGTACAGACTTGAATCCCAGCTCTGCACCTCAGTTGCTGTACGTTATTAAGCCAGTCACTCAAACACTTTCTCAATTTTCTGTCATGTACAATGGGAAAGATAACAGTTTTATTTTTATTTGTTTTTATTTTTATTTTTTTTAAGATTTTATTTGTTTATTTGAGAGAGAGAATGAAATAGAGAGAGCATGAGAGGGGGGAGGGCCAGAGGGAGAAGCAGACTCCCCGCTGAGCAGGGAGCCCGATGCGGGGCTCCATCCCAGGACTCCAGGATCATGACCTGAGCCGAAGGCAGTCGCTTAACCGACTGAGCCACCCAGGCGCCCCATAACGGTTTTATTTGTTATAGATTTTTAATATCATATAGCATCAAAAGAGATAGCTGAGGCACTCAGTTCTCAGCAAAATACAACCTTTCCCGGGTAATTTGGTCAGCCCCTGAAGAACCGATAGAAAACACACCAGGCTGGTAAAATTGCTGTGATGATCCTCATCTACAGGATTATTGGCATTTCTCAGGCAGTCTTTTGGCTTGGTGATTGCCAAACATTTTATTCAATATGGTTCCACCAACATCCTGTAGTTTTAGCTACAGCTTGCAAAACACGTGCACTTTTTTTATAGCAGGTCATAGCAGTGCCAAGTCTGTGCAAATGCTGATCTCTCACAAAGATCATGTTAATGCCACCTACTCATAGCTCTGAGAGCTACTTACAAGTCTTGCCTGCTGGGTAAGTGTTTTAAGATAGAAATGACAGCTCCTTCCACTATCTGAGGCATTATCTCATTTAATTTTTAAGGCTCCTACAGCTATCGTTACTGACCTCAATTTTTTTCTGACACATTTTATTCATTTTACTTTATTATCTTTTAATTGAAGTACAACTGACATACAATGTCACATTAGTTTCAGGTGTGCAACATAGTGATTTGACAATTCTGTACATTATGCAATTCTCACCACAATGAGTGTACTTATCATTTGTCACCATACACCATTACTACAATATTATTGACTATATTCCCTGTGCTATACTTTTCATCCATGACTTATTTATTTTATAACTGGAAGTTTGCACCTGTTAATCCCCTTTACCTATTTTGCCCATCTTTGTACTCTCCTCCCCTCTGGCAACCACCAGTTTGTTCTCTGTATTTATGAGTTGATTTCTGTTTGTTTGTTTGTTCTTTTATTTTGTTTTATTTTTAGATTTCACATGAGTGAAATAATATAATATTTGTCTTTTTCTGCCTGACTTTTTACTTAGGTCCATCCGTGTTGTTGCAAATGGCAAGATTTTATTCTTTTTATGGCTGAATAATATTCCATTATCTGTCTATCTATCTATCTATCTATCTATCTATCTATCTATCTATCTATCTATCATCTATCATTTATCTATCTACATATCTTAATTTCTAAGTTTTGAACTCAAGTTCTGTTTGTGGCACTTATTAGTTAAACAAATTTATTATGTCACTTAAAGTTCCTGAACCTCCATTTCTTCACAGTTAATCAGATTCTCAGATTAATATAATATCTATGGAACAAATTATAAATAGCAAAGCAAGCTGATGTTCTCTCTCATTTGCTGGTGATGTTGCTTTTGTGCCCATCCCATTTTTAGAGGAGAGAAGAATAAGCATTTTTACACTTTAATTGAATTGAGAGAAATGTTGCTGGTGGCAATTCATACCAGGAGAAACGTATTTTATTTTAGAAATTATTGGGCAAATTTAGTGGAAGGCACACAGTGAGAAGGCCAAAGTATCTGCAAAATGAAAACAAAACAAAAAAATGGTTTTGTAGCGTCTTTGGCAGCCCCAAGAAGATGGAAAGTGAGGGTACTGGGAACCAAGAAGAGAGGAGCAGGGGTAAAATTGCCAAGAAAAATGTCGAGAAGGAAAGCCAGAGAGAAGGTGGCAAAGAGGAAAATCCTAGTATGTCAAAGACTCCACCACTTTGAAGAAGAGGAACGCCTGCTATTCAGATTTAAGTTGCTTGATATTCTCTGAAATAGTCAGTCTCTGGTATCCTCAGAACTTCAGTAGAAAGACACTACATGTAACTACCTTGTGCTGGTGATGCTTCGGGAAAATCAAAGTAAAGGATTCACCTACCTGTGCATGAAACAGGGTGGAGCGGTGAGATGAGGCACATGTGATGGACAAGGAGCCACTTAGCAGAAACACCATGGATCTGAGACTGAAGAACAGAACACAAAACCCAAATTGAGTAGAGCTCACTGGTATGGCCCTAAGAGCCTAATGCATTAACCTATATACATACCCTCATGGTTCCCAGAAACATAAGCAAAATTATTTCTGGGAGTCACTGAATTCTGGCTTCCATTTTCTACAATGTGTTCTTGCCTCTTAAATGAACATGTTTAAAAAATATTTTTAGTCACAAAATGCTCATTTTTAAACAAACTTGTCCTTAGGTGTTGTATACATTATAACATGTCCTTGTGAGCTTTTGGACCCTTTGAATGAAAAAGTCATTACATCAGTAAAAGATTTCAGGATCTCTGCATGTTATCAAATAGACATTTGGGAGTTATTTATGGGAATTTAGGAAATGAAGGATATTTGCTTAGTTATTAAGTTTAGATATTCTCAAAAGTATTTCATGAAAATATGTTTGAGAATTATATATGATGTCAACGACCAAGATTTGTGATGTGAAGTCCCTAAAACATAAACAGGCCATTAAAAAAAAAATAGCATGTTATTTATTGGTTACATGCTTCCCAGCACAACTGAAATAAATATTTATCTCCATAATGCAGGAAATATTTTCCCAGGAATGGGTTATATTCTGCATTTCCTCAGTTCAACAGATGCCTGATAGTCTCTCTTAACTCCTCTGTTTGAGTGTCAAACAGATACAGCAGGTCAACCACATACTCGTCTGTGTGGAAACCCTGCTGCTTCAGGCTTTTCAGAAGCAAGGGGTAGGGCAAGAGTTCACCAGTAGCGATTACCCTGAAGAATACTCATCCCTGACTTCTGTGCACAGGGAGGAGAGAGGCAAAGTTGCCCTTTAGTTACTCAATTTATATCTATTTGGTGCCTATCTCCTGGAGCTCAGGTACCGTGAACATTTATCTGACCCATCTCCACAAGCAGAGCATGGGTGTTGGCTGGATATTTGCAAAATAGAGAAGTAAGATGTAGAACAAGTAAATAATCTTCCCAGAGGCAAAATCTGTGATGGAATTGAAAGTTGGGCTCAGGCTTCTTAAATGTCAAGTCATGACTACTGTTTAACAGAGTTTCTGTTAAACACATTCAGTTTAATCATTTATTTGTCCTAGAGAGCGTAAAGCAATTCGAAAGAGATCATGTATTTGAGCTGACCACAAACAATAAAAATGCCTTGTCAAAAAGAAAAAAAAAGTGCCATAAAGAATAATTTCTTTTTAGTGCTGCCAAAAGCATCCAAGCATCTCCCAGTTATAAAATGTGAACTCTCTTCAACACAGATTTGACAACTTACCAAACTCTATTGATACTTCCTTTAAAATACTATGACAGTCTTTTCTTCTCACTTTTTAATCTCTCAAGATCTCATTCACTCCCATGGCTTTAATTACAAGCTATATGTGGGTGACTTTCTAATCTGTACCTCTGGCTGAGATATCTTTTGGCCATCAGATGCATCCCCTTGAATATTACAGAAGGATGTTGAACCAATTTAATTCAGCATCTTTTCTCCCAAATTTGCGTTCCTGTACCAGTAAATGGCACCACATCCAACTGTTCCAGTTAGGAACTTGGGAATCCCCCAGGCTCCTGTCCCTCTCTTCCCCTCCATTTTTGAACAATCAGCAAGTCTTGCTATCTCCACTTTGTTTTTAAAATCCATTCGCTTCTCTGTATTCTCATTGCCACGGCTAAAGTTCAGGGCATTCAGAAAGTCAGGCACTACTGGTTACCTACTTAAGATCCATTCTTGCTTCCAAAGCCCTGGTTTACCTAACTGAAATATTTGATCGCTTTGCTGCTACCATAGGACCTAATCTTGCCTGACGAGATGTAAGTTTATTTCACCCTGGAAATTTTCAGGAAGGTTCTTTAAAAAAGTGACTAAGTTAGCAGTCTTGTTGTCTTCGCCCTTTGTCACAACAATTCCCTTCATCCTGCATGTAGGTGCAATGTGTGAACTGTAGCAGTCCTTTTGTGACTATGAGGAGAGAAGCCACAAATAAAATGGGAAAGGCAGAAAGTGGAAGTCATGGTCCCTGGTGATAGCATGGTAATACTCTGTTGGGATTCTCTGCCTTCAGATTTCTTATTATCTGAAAACAAAAACAAGCAAAACAATCATATCTCATTTCACTAAGTCAATAAGTTCCCATTGCTGGGTTTCTATTACATGAAGCTGATGAAGTTTTGTCTCTGACACATCTCTTGTATTCTGATTACCAGTTCTAATAGTGACATCCCCTTTCTTAAAATCCTTCATGTGTTCCTACTGCCCTTAGGATATTTTTCAAACTCTTGAGCAGCACATACAATGCCTTGTTGGGTCTAGTTTTTATCATTAGCTTGAGCCTCATCTATCCCACCAAGTTCCAAACTCTAGTCTCGGTGAACTACTTTTACTTCTCACAGACTTGCATATGCTAGTCTGTGTATGTGGAATATCTTCCCTTTATTCCTTTTCAGATTTGTTTGGGTAGTTCTGACAGGTTTTCCAAAACCCTGCTTAGGAAACATCCCCTAAAAGAAACCTTTCCTGATCCACCAAGCCTGGGCTAGCCCTCTCTCTTCTAGGCCTCCATGAGAACTGGAAGCCTGGTATTTATCTCTATCCAAATGGGACTAAAAAAAAAAAAAAAGTAATGGCAACTACTTTAAACTTCTCTGTCTTCTCAACAAGATGATGGTAAATTCCTTAAAAAAGAGACTGTGTCTTATGGACTATCGTAACTCCAGATACTGTACCACAATATCTGATAAATAATATATAGTTGTTGAATGAGTAAGTGAATTAATTCATCTTCACCTCACATTTCTATCATTCAAACTCAAACTCCCATCATTTTGTGCCTGCATAATTATCCATTCTCATTCATCCAATATTATTTAAGAGATTAATATATATAATTAATCACAGAACAGAAATAATGAAAATCAAGAATTTGCCCCTTGCTCCCTTAGGGCCAGAAGAAGGTATTGATTCCTTAGTAAGTGAAAAAGATTAGGGATACCTGTGCTTTTTAATGTAATTAATTTTTGTAATTAACTTTATACTTAGACGTATTTAAGTAATATAATTTAGTTGTGTGTCTAGAGTAATATTTTTTCTTTTCTCTGATGATTTTTTATTGATGTTTTAACTGAAAAAAAAAAGTCTCACATAAAGACACTCTTTAGGTGTGCTAAACCAATACACACTGAACTGGAAACAATCTTGAGATTGATGACTTACTGAATCTATAAGGACTGCTTTCTAAAGTAGAGCAAAACCAAGTTTGTCTCATTCATGATTTCCAGGCTTATAAACACTTCTCGAGTATTAAAACATTCCAAGAGTTTTGAATACTGAATACAATTTTAATGTTAATTTTTTTACAGTTTTATGGAGGTATAAATTATATACCATATAATTAACCAGTTGTAAGTAAAGAGTTGGATTCTTCAGTGTATTTATATAGTTGTGCAACTATCCCTGTAATTCAGTTTTATAATGTAGCTATCATTTGCAGAAGTTCCATTGTGCCAAAATGCAATCAATCCCTGCTTCTACCCCCAGTTCTAGGCAATCACTAATCTACTTTCTATCTTTAAAATCTTGCATTTTTAGGGGTGCTTGGGTGGTGCAGTCAGTTAAATGTCCAACTCTTGGTTTTGGCTCAGGTCATGATCTTAGGATCATGAGATCGAGCTCCATGTCAGGCTCTTAGCTCAATGAAGCGTCTGCTTGAGATTCTCTCTTTCCCCCTCTGCCCCCTCCCTCCTGTGCTCTCTCTCTCTTTTTAAAAAATCTTGCGCTTTTAGAAATTTTATGTAAAAAGAATCATATAATATGTAGTCATTTTTTTCTTATTTCTTTCACTTAGCATAATTTGGAGAGGAGGCATCATCCATATTGCTACATCTAAGAGTAGTTTGATCCTTTACTATTGAATAGTATTCCATTGTATGGATATACTACTTGATAGACAAAATACCTTCATTGCTGGAAGGACATTTGTATCGTTTCCAATTTTTTACTTCTATGAATAGTACTATTATGAACATTCATGTACACGTGTTTGTGTGGACACATGTTTTAATTTCTCTTGGATAGATATCTAAGAGTTGAATTGCTGAGTTATATTTTAAGTTTATATTTAACTTTTCAAGAAACTGCCAAACTGTTTTCCAAAGTGACTGTACCATTTTACATTCTTACCAACAATATATCAGAGTTCCACTCTATTACATCCCAGTCAACACTTACTCCTATCACATTTTTTATCATTATGGCTAGTCTTGTCTGTGTGTAGCGGTATCTCATTGTGATTTAATAAATAATGATTTAAGGCATCTTTTTATACATATATTAGCTATTTGTCTTCTTTGTAGATATGTCTGTTTAAGTATTTAGCTCATGTTTTTTTAGTCATTAGTATTCTTATCATTAAATTGGATACAAGCCCTTTATTAGATTTATCATTTATAAATATTTTCTTCCAGTCTGTGACTTGTCTGGTTTTTTGCTTAAAGATGTGTGTGTGTGTATGTGTGTGTTTGAAGCACAAATGTTTTAAATTTTGAATTAGTATGGTTTATCAAATTTTTTTATGAACCATGGCTTTGGTGCAATATCTAATAAATTTTTACCTAACCCAAGGTTACAAAGATCTCTTATGTTTTCTTCTATAAGTTTTATATTTATGTTTAATTGCTTATGTTAAATACAAGTATATATAAATATATAAATTAAGTATAATATATACTTATATATATATTGCTTATATGCAATTACTTTTTAAAAATACTTATATTAATCTCTTATATTTATGTCTTTGATGTATTTTGAGTTAATTTTTCCTTACAGTGTTAAATACGGTTCTAAGTTCATTTCTTTTCACATGGCTATCCAATTTTCCATGTGGCACTCTTTGTTGACTATCATTTCCTTCACCAAATTGCCTTGGTACTTTTGTCAACCTTCAATTAGCCATCAATGTTAGGATTTATTTCTGTACTCACGAGTCGCTTACATTACATTAATATATAACTGTATTTTCACACTCTATTCCATATCTCCCTGTGGCAGCAAAGTTGCTGGATTTTTTGGCCATCCTTGTGCTGATAAAACTGCTATTTTCACCAGCAGAGGTGGGGGAAGGTTGGAGTTGGCTCCATGCATGAAAGCCTCATGCTTCCACTATTCTTACACAAAGCTATGGCATTTTTTCAAGAATAAATGTTTCTAAGCTTGTCTTCTTTGGTCAATTTTCAGAATCCCTAAAGGCTATTTTTTTAAAAATTTGTCTAGTTTCATACATGTTATATGGATAGCATACTCTGAACTCTTCACATGGTCAAGTTGGAACTCCCTCTCTAAGACTGATTTTTTAGGGGGAAGAATATCCTTGTTGAACCTCACTCATAAGAATTGCTTGAAACTGTATTATAAGGTAATTGAAATATCTGAGTCTATATAGCATATTGAATCTACATGTTTATGTTCTGCTCCCTACAGAATGTCACCAAAATAGCAGTAATGGAATAAAAAATAATAATAATCTACAATGACAAAGAGAAGAGAAGAAGCAACAGAAAAGTGACTACAGACTACCCAGTGCAGTGAATGCAAAAAGACCCATATTAAGGATATACTACCAAAATTTCAAAACCTAGCATATAAAGAAATGCTCCTAAAAGTTTCCAGAGAGAGGGAAAAAGTATTCTGTACAAAGTATAGAGAAGTTGTATGACATCAAACTTCTTAACAACACCATAAGGAGCTAGAAGAAAATAGAACATTTTTACACCTCAGGTGGAAACTACTTTCAACTTGGGATTCTATACCCAGCCAAAATATTATGTAATTTGGAGGTAGAATTATTATGTTTTCAGATGTGCAACATCTCAGAAACATATCTACAGCATCATGCTCTATAGGAAATTACTAGAGAACACGCTACAATAAAATGAGAAGTGAAAACCAAGGGAAAAAACAAATGATGAAACCAAGAAAAAAAAAAGATGTGGATACAGAAAACGGACTTATAACACAGATTTCTAGTCAATGGTGAAGACAAATCCCAGTTGAATAGCTCTATCAGAAGCCTAAAGAATATCCAGTCCAGATGGAGCAAGAAGCATGAGCGTTCCGAAAGAGGTATTTCTCAGAAAAGCAATGAAAACTAGTTGAACGTTTTACATTTTCCACAGAACTGACAAATCTCAAAGAATTAGTAGTTATTGTGGGATTGGTACATAGAAAACTATGCAAAAGAAAACAACCCAATTACTAAATCCTGTGAAAACAAAATTAGTACAAGCAACAAAATGTAATCATAATGCACCACATGATTCAGCTATGAATAATTATTACAGTCATTATGATATAAACATTGAATATTATATTAAATGATAATATTATTAAATTATAAAGAGAAAGAAAAGAAATGTGTGTCGAGGGGGATGTGGGGCTAAGAATGAAAGAGAAAGAAATCTCTGTCTTCCATATTAAGAAGACAATGAGTATCCAAATTGAATCAAATAAAAATCAAGAACATTAGCATAAATTTATTTTAAAATACAGAAGAGATAAAAGAAGAAACACTAAAATTATTAAAATAATTTCCTTCCAGAAGTCAGAATCAAGAATGAGACAGGAACAGCAGGAGGCTTCTATTTAATCTCAGAAGCTTGTTAAAATCATTTTTTAAAAATATGCTTTTATAAATATGAAATTTCAAAAGCAAACAATAATAAAATAATTTTATGAGTGTGTTTGCTAGCATGTTGCTTTCTAACTATATGTCATTTTAAAAGCTGTTCTACTAATTCCCATTTTTTACAAACTGCATTCAATTAAATTAACTCACAAGAGAGAACTTTAATCCAATAAGATACTTATGTGAATGGACAAATACAAAACCATGTCCAAAGCTGAGGTTTATCAGTTTGTCAGGAAATTCCTTCAGGAGAGGAGGTTGTCATTTTGTTGCTATCCTGTTTTAACTAGTAAATCACTTCTGCTTTAGGATGTGCTGGTTTCATATCCTGTATTTTATCTCCCTCCAGATATCATATAAGCTGGATGCATGATAATTAAAATGCACAAGAACAGATGTTGCTCAATCTCTGTTGGGCACTGAGTAAATGTTTTGATGTGTCATTCCTTCCAGTAACTGTGGATGAATATCACAAAAATGGTGCATTAATTTCCTAGGGTTGCTGTAACAAATTACCACAACGTGGTGGCTTAAAACAAGAAAAATTTATTAACACAGTTCTGAAGGCCAGAAGTCGGAAATCAAGGTGTCAGGAGAGCGGAGTTCCTTGTGAAGAGTCTAGAGGAGGACCCTCCCTTGCCCCTGCTAGTTTCTGGCAGGTCCAGATGTCCCTTAGCCTGAAGCTGCAGAACTTCAACTTCTGCCTGTCTTCACATGGCCTTCTCCTTTTGTCCCCATGTCTCTCCTTTGAGTGTCTCCTAAGGACACTTGTGCCTGTCACCCAGATAATCCAAGATTATTTTATCTTGAGATCTTTAGCTTAATTACATCTGCAAAGACCCTTTGGTCAAAGAAGATCACATTTACAGGCTCCAGGGATTAGGATGTGGACATATCTTTTATGGGCCCACCATTCAGGCCACGAAAAATAGGTAAAAGAATAACAGGGGGAAAATATCACGTATTATTCACTTTAGTGGCATGTCATATTTAGACAAGCACAAAACCGAGCCTGAAATTTCAATGCCGCGGGAAATGGAAGAGAAGTTTTTGTCTTTCATTTCAGGAAAATGTGGAATCACAGAGACAGTTTCATAAGCCAGTCACTGATTTCTGTCTTGTTAGAATTACCATTAACTTCTTCCAATTTTATACCTGCTGAAAACTTGATTGGCTTATTGTCTATTTCCAAACCGTGTTTTAAAGAAAAAAGCAGTGTCACTTGTAGCTCTCAATGACTTTATTTTCTAAATAACAAAGTGGGTTGTTTTAAGTCTCAATAGAAATCTTTCGGGGCATTAGATATTATCACATACTAAGAAGAATACACTTAACATAATTTGACCCCTTCCTTTCATTTATCCAATCATCTGTCCTATTTTAAAACTTATGCCGTTATTTACTCCACCCCGTATGTACTGGGTTATCAAGGAACCTGTAGAAAGTTCTTAAATAATGGCATCAGGCTCATGATTTTGATCCATATACACCACCCTTTCAATGATTCAGATAGGGTTCTATTAATACTTTCTTTACATTATTTTTTTTCCCTGCATCAACACGTTTGGAAACTTAGTCTAGATTCCATTGCCTCACATGCCACCCCATTCCATTTTAACTGCACTCTTGTTTAAACACTGTTTAGAGCTGTTAAGAAGAAAAAAATAACATTCTGAGAGTAAGAGAAACTTGGTCAATAAAAGTAAGCATTATTATTACTAATTGTTTTTATTATTTTATTATTATGACTGTTCAACAATGACTTTCCCAGTGGTCACAGGACTCTGTCAGTCTTCCCTTTCATTTTTATGAAATTTCTCCACTGAATGATCTCTTTCATTTATAAGGTTCTATTTGTATATTATTGACCCCTAAATCCCATGGCTTGTTGTCAACCTTCATCTTACGGTTCCATGCATTAATTGCCACCAATTATATGTTTAAACTTTCTTGTCCTTTGGCTTCCATGACATTTTGCTCCCTCTCTGATTTATTTGTTAGTTTCTCCTTCTGGCCCCTGAATATAGACTCTGACATTTATACTCTTGAACTTCTTTACTCACTCAACATTCTACTTTCATCTATAATCTCCATACCTTGTGACTCTAAAACTGAAATCTCAAATTCTAGATTTTCTCTTAGCATCAAGACCTGCATTCCAAACTGCCCACCTATTATCTCCATCCTGCTATTTTCCTGACCCTTAAACTCACCCAGCTTCATTACTGTCTTCTCAAAACTAGTTTTTTTCTTAACTGAGTTTTCTTAGTGGCAATAGTGTTTTTCCAATCATCGAGATTGTAGCTGAAAAGAGATTTTTAAGATCACATTTCTTAGTAAATCCTAGCTAAAAGTAGAGCAGTCCTCTCCAGTTTATGAAAAGTATTCTTCTTCGAATATCCACCTAGTTATAAGCTCCTCATATTTATAAGTCAGGAAAAAAGGGGACTGTAATTTCTAAGTTAGATAAGAAAAAATCAACCATGGACTCCATAGTCTCTAGAGAAAGGAGAACAAAATATAACTATAATATATGAGTTTTGTTTAAAATTTTCTCCTTATATGTTGCTCTCAACATTCAGTGAGTTACCAAGGCATATACGTTTGTCTTCTTCAATGTTCAAAAGGAAGAGGGCACAAAGATTGAGCTCTATGGGGCGCCTGGGTGGCTCAGTCAGTTAAGTGTCTGACTCTTGATTTCCACTCAGGTTATGATCTCAGGATTCTGAGATCAAGCCCCACTCAGTGCAGAGTCTGCTTGAGATTCCCTCTCCCTCTCCCCCCACTCACATGCTCTCTCTCTCCCTCTCAAATAAATAAATAAATAAAATCTTTAAATATGTTCTTTACAGTGTTACTTATATTAATAATATTATAAATGTTAAATTTCCAACAATAGAGCATTGGTTGAATAAGCAATATTTTTTTAAAAGATTTTATTTATTTATTTGAGAGAGAGAGAGAGAGCACAAGCAGGGAGAGCGGCAGGCAGAAGGAGAAGCAGGCTCCCCACTGAGCAGGGAGCCTGATGCAGGGCTTGATCTCAGGACACAGGGACCATAACCTGAACCGAAGGTAGCTGCTTAACTGACTGAGCCACCTAGGTGCCCCTGAATAAGTAGTATTTTACATACAAAATATGTGATGAATAAACTGTAGCAATTTAAATCTTGGCATAATAGTCCATTCATATAGAAAGATATTTATATGCATTTTTTAAAGTTTTTATTTAAATTACAGTTAACATACAATGTAATATTAGTTTCAGGTGTAAAATATAGTGATTTAACACTTCCATACATCATCTGGTGCTCATCACAACAAGTGCACTCCTTAATCCCCATCACCTATTTAATCCATCCCCCCTGCTACCCCCCTTTCCTTATCAGTTTGTTCTCTATAGTTAAGAGTCTATTTCTTGGTTTGCCTCTCTCTCTTTTTCCCCTTTTGCTCATTTGTTTTGTTTCTTAAATTCCACATATAAGTGAAATCATATGGTATTTGTCTTTCTCTGACTGACTTATTTCACATAGCATTATAACCTCTAGATCCATCAATGTTGTTGTAAATGGCAACAGCTCATCCTTTTTTATGGCTAAGTAAATATATATATATATATTATATATATATTTATATATAATAAATGTATATATATTATTTTGATGTAGTCAAAATAGTTTATTTTTGCTTTTATTTCCCTTGCCTCAGGAACTATATCTAGAAAAATGTTGCTATAGCTGATGTCAGAGAAATCATTGCCTGTGTTCTCTTCTAGGATTTTTTCACCTCTTCTTCTTTTTTTTTTTTTAAGATTTTTTATTTATTTGACAGAGAGAGACACAGTGAGAGCAGGAACACAAGCAAGGGGGAGTGAGAGAGGGAGAAGCAGGCTTCCCACCGAGCAGGGAGCCCGATGTGGGACTCGATCCCAGGACCCTGGGATCATGACCTGAGCCGAAGGCAGACGCTTAACGACTGAGCCACCCAGGCACCCTTTTTCACCTCTTCTTTATCCATTCATCTGTCAATGGACTTTTGGGCTGCTTCCATATTTGGCTATTGTAAATAATGCTGCAATAAACATAAGGATGCATATATCTTTTTGAATTAGTGTTTTCATATTCTTTGGGTAAATACCCAGTAGTGGAAATACTGGATCATATAGTAATTCTATTTTGAATTTTTTGAGGAACCTCCATGCTATTTTCCAAAGTGGCTGCACCAGTTTGCATTCCCACAAACAGTGTACAAGAGTTCCTTTTCCTCCACATCCTTACCAAAACTTGTTTTTTGTATTTTTGATTTTAGCCATTCTGACCAGGTGTGAAGTGATATCCCATTCTGATTTTGATTTGCATTTCTCTGATGATGAGTGATGTTGAGTATCTTTTAATGTGTCTATTGGCCATCTAAATGTCTTTTTTGGAGAAATGTCTGTTCATGTCTTCTGCACATTTTTAAACTGGATTATTTGATTAGGTTTAGTTTAGTTTAGTTTTTGTTTGTTTGTTTTTTGTTTTTTTGGTGTTGAGTTGTACCAGTTCTTTATATATTTTAGATACTAACCCTTTATCAGATATGTCATTAGCAAATATCTTCTCTCATTCATTAGGTTGTCTTTTAGTTTTGTTAATTGTTTCCTTTGCTGAGCAGAAGCTTCTTATTTTGATGTAGTCCCAATAGTTTATTTTTGCTTTTATTTCCCCTGCCTCAGGAACTATATCTAGAAAAATGTTGCTGTGGTCTATGTCAGAGAAATTACTGCCTGTGTTCTTTTCTAGAATTTTTATGGTTTCAAGTCTCTCACATCTAGGTCCTTAATCCATTTTGACTTTATTTTTGTGTATAGTGTAAGAAAGTTGTCCAGTTTCAATCTTTTGCATGTAGCTGTCCAGTATTCCCAACATCATTTATTGAAGAGATTGTATTTTCCCCATTGCATATTCTTGCCTCATTTGTCAAAGATTAATTGGCCATATAACTATGGATTTATTTCTGGGCTCTCATTCTGTTCCATTGATCTATGGGGCTATAAGGGGTGACTGGGTGGCTCAGCAGGTGAAGCGTCTGCCTTTGGCTCAGGTCATGGTCTCAGGGTTCTGGGATGGAGCCCCAAGTCGGTCTCCCTGCTCAGTGGGGAATCTGCTTCTCCTTTTCCCTCTGCCCTTCCTTCACACTTGTGCATGCTCTCTCTCTCACTCTCACTCAGTCTGTCTCTCAAATAAATAAATGAAATCTTTAAAAAAAAAAAAAAAGACCAAGTTTCATCTACATGCTGCCTGCAAGAAATGCATTTCAGTCACATACAGACTGAAAGTGAAGGGATAGAAAAGCATTTATCATACAAATGGAAGTGAAAAAAAGGCTGATGTAGCAATACTTTTATCAGACAAAGTAGACTTTAAAATGAAAACTATAACAAGAGACAAAAAAGGACACTACATAATCATAAAGGGAACAATCCAACAAAAAGATATAACAATTATAAATATTTATTCACCCAACATGGGAGTACCCAAAGAAAGCAACTAATAACTATCATAAAGGAAGTAATTGACAGCAATGCAATAATAGTAAGAGATTGTAACACTCCACTTACATCAATGGATAGATCATCCAAACAGAAAATCAACAGGGAAACAGTGACTTTGAATGACACATTGGACCAGATGGATCTAAAAGATATATTCAGAATACTCTTTCCTAAAAAAGCAGAATACACATTCTTTTCAAGTGCACATAGAACATTCTCCAGAATATATCACATATTAGGCCACAAAATAAGTCTCAACAAGAATCATACCAAGCATCTTTTCCAACCGCAATGTTATGAAACAAGTAATCAACCACAAGAAAAAATCTGGAAAGAACACAAATACATGGAGGTTAAATAACATGCTCCTAACTAATGGATGTGTCAACCAAGAAATGAGAGAGGAAATCCAAAAATACACAGAAACAAATGAATATAAAACACAATGGTCCAATATCTCTGGGATGCAGCAAAAGCTGTTCCAAGAAGGAGGTTTATAGCAATACAGACCTACCTCAAGAAGCATGAAAAATCTCAAATAAACAAACTAACCTTGCACTTAAGGAAGATAGAAAAAGAAGAACAAACAGGAAAGAAGGAAATAATAAGGTTTAGATCAGAAATAAATGACAGATACTAAAAAGCTAAAAATTAACAAAGTTAAAAAAAAAAATAGAAGAGATCAATGAAACAAAGAGCTGGTTCTTTGAAAAGATCAACAAATTGATAAATCTTTACATGGACTCATCAAAAGAGAGAGAGAGAGAGAGGCCTCAAGAAAATCAGAAGTGGAAGAGGAGACCTAAGAACTGACAGCACAGAAATACAGATTCTAAGAGAATATTATGAAAAATTATATGTCGACAAATTGGACAACCTAGATGAAATGGATAAATTCCTAGAGACAGATAACCTCCCAAACTGAATCAGGAACAGATAGAAAATTTGAACAGACTGATTACCAGCAATGCAATCAAACCAGTTTTCAAAAAACTCCCATCAAATTCCAGAACTATATGACTTCACAAGTGAATTCTACTAAATGCTGCTTTCCATTACTCTGTCCTCCCAGTTGCTGATCTGTTCTTTGTCTTCCTCTAGTCTGCTCTTTATTCCATCTAGTGTCTTTTTAATTTCAATTATTGTGTTCTTCATTTCTGATTGGTTCTTTTTCATGTTTTCTGTCTGTTTGTTATGGGTCTCACTGAGGTCCTCCACACTTTTCTCAAGTCCATTGAGTGTCTTATGACCATTACCTTAAGTTCTTTATCAGGCATATTACTTACCTCCATTCCATTTAGGTCTCTTGCTGTGATTTTGTCCTGTTCTTCATTTGGGACATATTCCTGTCTCCTTATTTTGTTTAACTCTCTGTGTCTATTTCTATGTGTTAAGAAAGTCAGCTACCTCTCCTGCTTTTGAAAGCAGTGGCCTTATGAAGATGAGCTCCTATGGTGCCCTGCAGTGTAATGTGCCCTGTTCATCAGAACCTGGCACTTTAGGGATGTCTCCTATGTGTGTTGCATGTGCCCTATTATCATGGCTATGCCATGTTTACCTTCAGTCTTGTCATCTGCAATGGCTCTCTTTGCCTGTTGTGGGCAGGTTTTGGTCCCTGTGTTGTGAGCAGAACAGTCTGGGGCCACCTTGGGCTTGAGTTGAGTCAGACCAGACATTTGCCAGAGATGTGGTAGCACCAAACTACTAAGCACTTTCCCTGTGTTGTCCCCTAAGAAACTTTCACTGTGGGCAGGGCCTGCAGTCAACCAGATATCTGTCCCCACCCCATTGCTGGGGCTGCAGTCAGACTGGTGTGCGACTGGGGTAGGAGTCACTTTGGAGTGGTACTGGCCCCTGTCAGGGCTGCTTGTACCCTGACAGGCCCGTGGCACCACTTTGGATTGGCTCCAGCCAAGGGTATTTTGGAGGGGGCAGGGTGTATAGTGTTAGCAAGGTTTGCACAAGTTTGCTGTGGGAGAGGTCCTGGAGCAGAGGCCTGGTTGGAGGGGGTGTGTCTGCAGGAGAACAAGGGGGTGCAGTGGGGTCTGTTAGCAAGTTAAGTAAGGAGTGCCCCGCTGCTTCCTGCAGGTGTCTGTATCTAGGCTAGGGGGAAGGGGAGGGAAATGGTGCCTACCAGCTCCTTTGTTCTTGGAGAATTCTCCCAAGGATCTCCGCCCCTGCAGCACATACTCTAAGATTAGGAAACAAATCTCCCTCCTGTATAGCCCAGGCATTTTTCAAACTGCTGCTTTTATGCTGTATTTCTGTGGGGCTGTTTGTTGTGCTGTCTCTCTAAGGGTGGAGAACTCAGTTTCCTCTTATCCTCCTGGCTCTCCCAGAGCCTACATTGCTGATTTCTAAAGTTCTAGGTGTTAAACCCTGCTTATAGTAAGAACTCATGAAATTATGTCCCTCTGGTTTTCATGTGGGTTCCCCATGCCTGGGGTGCCTGGTGTGGGGTCTGGTCCTCTCCTCTCTCCACACCTGCAGTGTCCCTCCCTCCCATGGACAGTACCAAGGGTCTGTTTGGCTCCTGACTGCATCTTCTCCCTTCCTACCCTCTTCAATCTGGCCTCTTCTCTACACTTAGCTGGAGAGTCTGTTCTGCTAGTCTTTGGGTCGTTTTCTGGGTTATTTTCACTGATGCCAGTGTTTTCTAGGTGTATCTGTGGGATGACTGAGTTTAAGGTCCTCCTACTCTGCTATCTTCCCTGGAAGTCTTTATACTTTGTTGAACTGAAAAGAGAGAGAGAGAGAGAGGTTGGAAAGAACAGACATAGCATATCCCAAGGAAAAATACTAAGGACTATTATATGCTTCAAATTGTTACCAAAGAATTTCTACATATAAATGTAATGAATGTATTTCACTATATGCCAAGGAATGCTTGACAAAGAAATGAAAGAAACAAAATAGATTTAGAATGATTTAAACAACTTAAAGAACACCTATTTTCAAAGAATCTTAGAATTCAGAAAGTACATTAAATATCAAGTCTATACTCACTTTATATGCCTTATGGCAATTGAAGTTGAGTGATTTGCTCTATGTCATTTATCTGGTTATGATATAGAATTTGAGTTTCTCACACCATTCTATGGATTCCCACTATTTTCCTATCACTGTTAATATGACAAATGCAACCATTTTGAGGTTTTAGGAATGTGTAAAAATTAGTGCATCTTCAAAGCTTGAGCCTATTCACCTTTATGGAATACAAGTAGCATTTTAAAGCAGGAATTTTGGGAAAAAATTTATATTTGAATTTTTTTTGGTCCCTTTTTCAATTGGTGAATTTTAATCAGGGTTCTCCAGGGAAACAGACCATCAAGATATATCTATATTGATATCTGTGTATATTAATATCTATATCAAGAGAGGGAAAGATTTGTTAGAAGAAATTGGCTCACATGAATATGGAGGCTGAGAAGTCCCATAATCTGCCATCTGCAAGCTGGAAGCCCGAAAAAGCTGGTGGCATAGTTTCAGTCCAAGCTAAAAGGCCTGAGAATCTGGGAGAAACTGGTGTTAAGTTCAGACCAAGTCCAAAGACCCAAGAACCCGGGAGATGATGCCAAAAGCTCCCCAGTCTAAGTACAGAAAAAGACCAAAATCTCAGCTCCACCAATGAAGCAGAGGGGGATTTCTTTTTTCCTCAACCTTTTCGTTCTAGTAAGGCTCTCCATGATTTGGATGGGGACCACCTAGATTGAGGAGGAAAATCTGCTTTACACAGTCTACAGATTCAAAAGCTAATCTCATCTGGAAACACTCTCATAAGCATGCCCAGAAATAATGTTTGGCCAAATATTTGGGCACCCCATAATCCAGTCAAGTTAACACATAAAATTAACCTTCACAGTGATGTTAAACAAATTGCTTAGTTTTTCTGAGCCTCAAGTAATTTGTCTGCAAAATGGGGGAGTTACTATCCATTCCAAGGGTTATTTTAAGGCTTAAACAAGATACACTGAAGAGATCAACCTTATTTTGCACATAATGACTATTCAATTAATGCCAGTTCCTTTTGCTCCCTTTCCCTGTATTGCTATTTAAAAAATCCAGTTACGTCATACTGTAAGCCTATTATGGGTTGAATTGTGTTTTCCCAGACAAAAAAATAAGTTCATGTGTTGAAGTCCTAACTCTCAGTACCTCATGATGTAACTGTATTTAGAGATAGGTTGTTAAGAGGTTTTCCAGTTAAAATGAGATCATTAGCGGGGGGCGGGCTAATCCATTATGAATGGTATGCTTATAAAAAGGGAATAATTTTGGCATAGAGAGATACATAGATACACACAGAGAGAACGCTGTGTGAAGATTAGAGCTGTGCTATCATAGCCAAGCAAATACCAGAAGTTAGGAGAGGGGCCTAAATTGATCTTTTCCTGGTGTCTTCAGAACAAGCATGGGTTTGCACCTTGATCTTAAGACTTCTAGCCTCCAGAACTGTGACACAATAAATTTTTGTTATTTAAGCCCCTCAGTTTGTGGTACTTTGTTACAGCAGTCCTAGGAAACTCATACACCTGTATTTCTTAGGTTGACCATTACTTGTAATAACATCTCATGGAAATAATTCTTCATTGGCCCTTATGAGGATATATAAGGTCCGTCTTTTCCAATTTCAAGGAAAGTAGGTCTAAAACCCCTTCTGGCCTAACTCTCAGTTAACATGCTTCTCAAGAATAGAGAAGGTAAGGCATCTCCCTATTATATGTGATTTTTAAAAAGATTTTGTTTATTTATTTGAGAGTGAGAGAGAGAGAGAGCATGAGCAGGGGAGAAGGGTAGAGGGAGAAGCAGACTCCCTACCAAGCAGGGAGCCTGATGTGGGACTCGATCCCAGGACCCTGGGATCATGACCTGAGCCAAAGCAGTTGCTTAATCGACTGAGCCACCCAGGTGCCCTATAAGTGATTCTAATTCTAGTTTTTTAGTATCTCACTAAGACTAGGCTATTCGTACAGGCCATGCGTTGATGGGATAGGTAGGTGGATGGGTGGATGGATGGATGGATGGATGGAGAGAGAGATGAAAGATAGATGATAGATAGAAAGATAGATGATAGATAGGAGATAGAGAAAGGAAGAACAATCTCTATTTCTATCTCTGTATATATGTCTATACCTACATCTCTATTATCTATATCTATACTGCTTTTTAAGAAACATAATAATAGCATAAGCTTCTCCCCCCATTTTATCAAAAACTTGCTACAAACATCATTATGATAAAATTTTCAAGTCATACTCTCTCATATGTTTGTATTTACTATGACTTGTCAACCACAATGTATTGTTAGGCAGTTGATGCCCCCTCCTCTTTTTGCCATATTTTCTCAAATAAAACTTTGTTCACATTTCAGAATAATTTCTTAAAATAGTGTACCAGAAAGACAATTACTAGATCAAGGCTATAAACATTTTTAATATTCCTGATACTTATTGCCAAATCGCTTTGCAGAAAAGCTGGTGTTCTTTCCTTTGGAGTTTAATCCCAAGACGGTTCTTTATAACAAAAGAAGGAAATAAGGTCATGAAGAGCAGTGGGAGTGCTAGCATTCAGTTGCCACAAACAATTAATGAATATTTCCTTACAAAAAGCTCAAAGCCCTGCATAGTGTATCCATAACATGCAGGTAATTCAAGCAATCTCTGGCTCCATCTTTCTGGAACTCAACATAAAAATGCAATGTGGCATATTAAATTGTCAGCTCATGTGCTGAGCAGAAGTCATCTCTATCCTCTCCATTCTCTGGGTTGTTTCTTCTCGAGTGTTTAGTTCAGAGATAATTTTCAGTAAACTGTTGTCACTTGAAAATAAACAGTCTGGACAATGTACGGTCCATTCAGAATACTGAGAAAATAAACAACCTAGGATATGCTCCCTGCTTGTCTTTGGAGCCCTTTTTGGAATGTGTCCTCCAGATACTTTACTTTCTTCCCTAAAGCAGAAGTTTTATTTAAAATAAAGCTACTTCTTTGGCACTTCTGGGCAATCCTTTTTTGAAGAACCATAGCAATGAGTGGCTGTGGAGCCCTACTTCGAAGAAACCAGTCCATCCTTCTGGTGCTCTTTCTTTTGCAAATTCAAAGTCTGGGTTTGGACATGGATAGCCGTCCTACCACTGAAGTTTGTGCTACACACACAATTGCACCAGGACCCAAAGGTGAGGAAAGAAAAACAAAATGTTCATATATAGTAAGTGAACTCTCTTCCCTCCTCCCTCAACCCTACTGTAACTCTCAATGACTTTCTCTTCTCCTTAGTGTGCGCCTTCCTTCTTTTCCTTCTATTTTGGAAAACCAATGGCCTGTTATTTTTGTAAAAACCTTCCCTGATGCTAGGTAAGAGCATGTTGGGAGGGGGTGGACCTCACCCAGGGCACGGGAAAATTCCCTCCTCCATGCTGTTCTAGGGGGAAGGTACACAAGCCAAGACGTTAGTCTTTCAGGAATGCTTTCCTTAGGACCCTCTCTATTCTTTGGCTCTTTTTATTCCAACGCCTTTCTCAGCACTGATTTTGGTAAAGTTACCGGGCAAAAGCTATGTAAGGAGAAAATTAAATCTTCTGAATATTTCATTCAATGAGTGGGCTTCATATGAAGAAGAAAATTTTTGTCGAGGATGCAGATAGTATATAAATGAAATTTCTTTATTGAAAGTGGAGTCTTTGGGGCCAAGTGCCTTCAGCTGAAGGGTGATAGACTATTGCAGAATTTTTTCAAGTAGAGCCAAGGTCTAAATGTGCTTCAAGCAACTGGTTGATAAAAAATGCTGTGGTTTTCCTGGTTTTAGTTCTGACCCTTTTGTTCTGGAAGTGGTCACTGCAGTGCAAATTGGTGCTCCCTTATTAGTAATTCATGCTATGTTTCTCCAGGCTATAGGGTGGAAGAATTGCAGCTGCTTAAAATTTTAAATAGAAAAAAAGGGTCTTTCAGAAAAAGCAGAAATACATCGCCCTATGCTTGTCAGTTATTTAAATGTGTATTGCTTAAAGTGCATTTTTCTTAATCAGTGAATTAATTTCCTCCTAAGATTGCAATCCAAGCTTTAACCTTTGATATCATAAAATAAATGCAGGGAGGAAAAATGAGACCTTGGGGCTTCCAAATAATTTCTTGGGTGAATAAATGAATAATGTGAGGGCAAATGTTCAGAAAAGAAAGTTTTGATTAGAATTAAAAGTATTTACTTAGAACTATTACTGGACTTTCCAATATTGTACAAGGAACTTTTGTTTTATTCCTGAGGTATCATGGAAAATGCTGAAAATTAAAGTTTTCCTTGTCCCTGCAAATGGGAGAGTCCATTTGAGAATAGCACCGTTAATTTTCCTTGCAGAGAAACTACAACTTTCAAGCTAGAAGAAGAATGGACAAAGTGTTGTCAAAATAACATCCCAAATATCATGCATTCCAGTACAACAATTCTATTTATTCCAATTCAGCCAACATATATCAAATACCTATTAAGTGCCAAGCATTATTTTAGGCATAAGAGATGCATTAAATAACATATATTAGTGTCATGAGCAGTAGAGAAAGAAAAAAATTAGGAAGGAGGAGTGGGCAATTAATTTTTATTGGATACCAACAGCCTGTTCATCATGGTCTTCCTACCCTCATTTCTTAATGCAAAACATCCCCCTTCCCACTAGAAACCTTGCTAAGATTTCAAACAATGTAAATCTTTCATTCTTTTCCTGAGCTTGTGTCATCTAGAACCCTAGGGGTTCCAGAACAAAGTCTGCTAGGAACCTGGTATGATTTTTTCTTCCCCCAGAGTCTGAGGACTTTGCATCAAAATGAATTCTAAGTTCCTTTCTTATTAAAAATATTCCACAAGTCTGGAACAGAATGTACTGAATACCTCCTACATCTCAGGCCTCATGTTCAGTGCTAAAGGTTTCAAATTAAAGCCCTTGTCCTAGAACATGTCTACATTTCAAGCTTTGTATTAGATGGTAAACTCTTGGACTCAGGGCTCAGTTAACTTGGTTTTTTCTTTGCAAATTGCCTGTATTCATGCATATGGAGCACCATGCATGTGCTCATCACCGACTCTGCCACCCTAGGCATTGGATGTTGTGCCTACAAATGAAAAACAAGACTTAGTCTTCGTCTTCTCTCAAGATATAAACTGCCATCTATCCTACCTCATTCCTTCATGAACATGGTAATAGCGCCTCCCTACCCTTGAACAAGGCAGATTTGCATATTTATTTCTAAAAAAATACTAATAATAAAGAAAAGGGGGAAAAAAAGCTTGATGGCTAAGGAAATATTTAAAGGATGGAATTATTGCTTCTGTTTAATATATTTTTCCTAAGAGCAGGCTGGTGTATATTTTTCTCCATGGCTAATCATGTCAATACCATAGTTACCAGCACTGTGCTCAGAAACTTCTAGGAGCTCTGAGAAACAATAAAAAGAGTTTTCCCTAAATTCATTTGGGAGACTGAGAACTAAATAAACTATTTAGAGTTGCAGGTGGAAAACAAGTAATGTTAACCAGTCATATAATATGTTGTCCAATACAGACTCACCATTTTCTTACTGCATTATTTCCCAAGCATGACTTGGTGGTAAGAAGGATATGGAATTAAATCTGTTTTGATCTTCAGTATGCTATTACATCTATTTATGCTTTAGTTTCTTTATTTGCAAAGTGAGCTTCATTAGAGAACTGTTTTAAGAATAATATAAGCTAACAAATATAAACTTTAAGCCGTGTAGACAGTATAAATAGATAATTAAATTCTATTTGTCTTTCCTTCCTCTCCCTATTTATCTGTCTGCTAACAATTTTGGGAATAAGCAATGTTCCAATTATCAAAACTTCTTTGTTGAAAGCCATCTTTATTTTTCTCTCTATGCCTTAAATTTATTATTTTATGCTGTTCAGTAGAAAATGTTCCCTTTCCCACCTGTGTCGTTTCTTGAAACTATTCGTGTACAATTCTGACCTCTAGTGGTTTCCCTTGAGAATAGCAGTGGCAAGAAATTTTAACAAGAAATGTAAGAGCTATAAGAAATATTTGAGTGATGATTCACAATTTCCAAAGTATTTTCAAGTATATTATCTTGTTTAATTTTCATAATTGCCCTATGTGGTAGCAATTACTTTAAACTTAAAAGATAAGGAAACAATGTCAACAAGGCCAAGTGGAACCCTCAAGGTCTCTCACATACTTACAGAACAGATAAGCAATTTGAAAAGCCCTGGCCTTCTGGCTCTGGGTCCAGTGCCATTCCATGACACCCACTGGCTTCTATTAGAATCAGGTTTGAGAATATAGTCCACTGACCCCTATGTGATAAGAAATGGATGCGACGATGCCTGAGAACATGGCATTCATGCCACCTCACAGCTCAACATTGTACTGGATACTGAAATATGCTGAAAGTAATGATATGCCTTCTTTTTGATAATCAATTCCATTACTTCATTAGTTTGCTTGGAAATTAAAGATATTTTGCCTTATTGCTTATGCTGGCTTCCGTTAACCTTTTTGTTTAGGAGCTTTTTTTTCAATGACTTTTGTGTGTGTGGCCTAAAAGTTGCTTTGCATTCCATCTGGCTTCTCCCTACTTCTCCCATATCAAACTGCTTTTCCACTTGTAGTCTGATTCAGGCATCCCTGCTTTGTCTCTCATTCCTGGCCCAGGATCTTTGTATTTGATGCTCCTTCTGTCTGGCCTAAACTTAGCCCAGCCCAGATCTTCCTTCCCAAGGATCGTTCCTTCTCCTCATTTAGGTTTTAGCTCAAATGCCATTTGCACAGTAGGCCCTACCGGATACCCCCTCACTCTCTGGATCCTAGCTATATCGAGTTATTTCCAGGAATCTTTTCAGCCTCCAGTGCAAACAAGCTTCTCATGACTTCCCCAAACAGATGGCCAGATATGCCCAGGAATGTCTGGATCACTTTCACAGCCAATTTGGAAGTCTCACTACCTGTAATGTAACTATCAGAGGTAACTTGGTTTAATTCCATTTATTTTTGCATTTGTTAAAGCTGAAGCCCAGAGAGTTAAGATTACTTGTTCTAAGTCATACAGTGATTAGCTGGCAGCAGGACTAGAATTGGAACTCCTGTTCCAATCACCAGGCCAGTCATTGTTCCATTCTGCCAGGTTGTATCATCACCCTCACGTTTCATCAGTCTCATTAAGCATGAAATGATCCTTCCTTTAGCTTTCTAAATTAACATTAGAAAAGGAGTTCTGTGAGGTCAATGCATAAACATCATATGGAATTGTTTTAGCTCGGTCACCTTGATATAAATTAAGTTGCTAATTTCTTTCTGGTGGCTTTATCAGAGAGGTTAAGCAAGTAGGTATTTTCCCAAGACCTTTATATTAACTATATTAATTCACTATATTCTTTCATTGAGAGTTTTAGTATGTATTTTATGCATAAAGACAGACCGAAATTTTAAGTGGCTCGGCCAGGGTGTTCCAAACCATTTTTTCCTCTCCTTTTCCCTTTGGGTAGATGCCAAGAAAGCATCTCAAGGTTAGACCAGAAAGGGAAGAGTAAAACTCCAGGCAATCAAGGTGTGAGCAAAGATGATTCAGGAGATATGATGATAACGTTAAAAAAACATTTAGCTTGTTTCATTTTAATAAGCATGCATCCTTTCCCCAGGCTTCCCCTTTCCTCAACTCCCTTGCACAATAACTTGGCTATCCATCTATTACCTCTAGGGCCATGGTAGTAGTAGGTACTTGCATGTTGGCAAAGATCATGGACTTTGAATTTGAGCTCTGCCACTTACTGTCTTTGAGACCTTAAGCCTCAGTGTTTTCATTCTTTAAATAGAGATAATGTTATTGTCCATCTCAAATGCTTAATTTGAAAATTAAAACATGTGTAGCATATAGCTTAGCTATCCTCATTTTTCCCATCAGCTTCCATTTTCCATTACCATAAGCTCCCTCTCTCCCCACATCCCTAATGAAAGGCTCACAGATTGTAAAGTTGGCTCCTTAAATAGAAATCCATCAGGGAAACGCCACCACCTTCTGCTCCTTGCTGCAATTTCCTTTCTATTGCACTGCCCCTGCAAAGTCAACTCTTGTCAGTACTTCACTTGAGATCACTCTTTCTCTTCACTCATGTTGCCTTCTTTCCCTTGTTCTCCAACTGAGTCTGGTGTTCTTGATCAATTAAGTAGGAATAACAATAGTGTAAATACCCCTAGGGATGTAATGGGATTAAATGAGCTAAAACTCACAAAACCAAACCTCAGTTTTCTTTTCAGCAATAAAAGATTGGATGGTAAGTGTGACTACCTTAAGGGGTCTTGGTGAGGAGAAATGAGTTAAGCCACACAAAGCACTTAGTACTGTCCTTGACATATTGCCAAGGACCCTTTAAATATTCGAAAACCATGGATTAGCAAAACTCAAGAGAAAATGAGAACGTTTTTCCTGCTTTCTGGTCTTTTTTCGTCCTTTAGGGAATATTTTCCTGTGCCCCAGGCAGGCAGTTTTGTTGGCCTTGGGTCACCGACCATACGTGTAGGCCAGATACAACTTAAGTCTCTCACTCTTTATTTGTGTTTATGAAATTCTACGTCTGTTAGAAATGGTGTTGTTTAGCCTTTTCACATATTTTCTAGATATTCTGATCCATAAGCAGTCTTGTCTGGTTTTTGCACCACATATTTGATCTGTAATATTCTATAATTTTACAAAACTCTTTAAATTATATTCTAGAACATTCTCTGTTCTTTTATAAATTATAATTATAAGTATGTGCAGTAAAAATCTGACACTCAGAGACTCAACTGAAGTCGCGTCTAAAGAATTTAATTGTTTTCAAATTATTTACTGTGATTGGTCTTGACTTGAAAACTCTAGAACCATTATTTCAGGTCTCTTGTGGGCCCTTGAGAATACTTTTATCTGTTAAACAAATTATATGAGTATGAGTCTTTAGAATTTACCAAGGATTTATCAATTATTTTTCTTTAGTTCCACTGACATACTATAGGAATCATTATCCTTACTTAAAGAGAGGGATAAATAAATAAAGGAAGGAAGCAAGGAAAGAAGGAAGGAACGAATGAACGAACGAACGAACTAAAGCCTGTGCCTGTGACTCTTCTGAGGGTCATTTGTTTGACATCAGCCAGGGATGAGTGTATGTGCAAGACATTACAGTATGGAGTGCAGTCAAAAATAGTTTAAATGATGTTGTTCTGCCTTGCTTGAGATGAACAAAAATCTAGAAAAGGATTTTGACGTTCAGAGCCAAAGTACCCTCCCCTTAGACCACATGCTGAGTGTCCAAAGAGGCCCTTATGTCCAAAGGGAGCTTGGGAGATGGAGAAATGTCACAAGTGTAACAATATGCTGCAGACCAAAGTGAAAGTCTCCAAAGAGAAGGAGGGACTTGGATATATTACAAAGGAAGGTCTCTAGAATGGATTTATCCTAGGATTTGAAGAGCAAGGCTAGACCATGCCACCAGTGATCTTGGGGCAAACTACTAACCCATAGACACAAACGAAATACACTGAAATAATGCTCACATGGAGTGTACAAAGGCAAGGGATATGATCTTTTTTCTTAGCTTAGAGGACCCTGAAGGGAGGCAATATCATGTTGGTATTATTCTAAGGTGACCCAACCATGCTGTGGAACTTTCTCCTGATCCCTCATCCTGTTTCTCTAACATTGTAGCTCTGCACAGATGAGGGTATGCAAAATTAAAATGCTCAGCATTCATTGATGCCAGGGTATTCCTGCACCTGCCTACAAGGCTTTACCACTGAGAACTGAATCACCCAAAATGCATCATTTTACTGCCTGTTTTCCTGTATTTCTTCCTATCTTACTCTTTGGAATTAGAAATATGGGTGGATATGGGAGGTTAGGGCACAGTATTCTGCCGTGTTGAAATGCATCACTAATGCAACAAATTTATTGACTTAATTTGCAGGTCAGTGGAGACTTACTCTTAGAACAGGGGTGTCCAAAGGAGGAGAAACTAAGTGTTATTCTACCTCAATCTTTTAATAAGGTGGAGCACAGAATGTTTTCCCTATTCTAGCTCCAATGGCTTCATTGTAAATGGAAACTTACTGCACTTTGTTAACCTAATTTTCATTATACCTTGGGTTTTCTTTCTTCTTCTTTTTTTCTGGTTTTGGTTTTCACAGCTACTCTGTAGAAGTTTTAAGATTGTATCAGGTCTGACTAGCCAAATGATAGTTTAAAGCAGAAGAGTCAATGGAAGTCTGAGTAGGAGAATGAAGCAACTTAGATATTTTTTTTAGGTAGACAAATCTCTTGGCAGGGCTGAAGATAGGCTGAAGGACTGAAAGGATGTGAGAAGATCCTGGTGGGACATGAACTAAAAATGAGAGATGAATCAGGGCTGTTGGGATAGGGAGAAAGAGGGGAGATTAGAGAGAGATTTCAGAAGCAAAACTGGCAGATGATAATGAGTTCTAAACAGTTTGAGCTGCCTCTGGACATACATATGGAAAAGTCCAGTAAGCAGTTGAAAATAGAGATCATAAATATTTTTTAGGCATTTCTTCTCTACAAAAACAAATCACACTATTTGTCTTGACTCATGGTTTTTGTAACTTGTTTCATTTAGTGGAATCATCAGGGAGGACACTGTCATTCTCACAGATGGGTGGGGTGTCCATGGGTTGGGATGTTGGGATATAATCGCATAGCTATTACTTACAATGCTATTCTTTTTCTTTACATTAGCTTCTGCCCCACTTTGTAGTGAAAGGAATTTTAGACAGAATATTGTGTGTTACATCTACAGAGTGCTGTAAATGTTTCAAAGCCAGACGCACAAATCTCTGGAAGCAAAAATACACATCAGCCAGGGAGTTGCAAATCTGCACAGCCAAGGTATGGGCTAAAGAGGCATTGCCCGCCCTTGGCCTCTTCTTTGTATCCCTCTAATTTCTAGTGGCTAGAAATTCTGGGTGACCTAGTGGATGATACTATCATATCATAAATTTCTCGAGCGCTCACTGCATTCCAGACACCGTTTGACCCTTCATATGCATTAGCACATTTACTCCTCTCAAAAACACTGTGAGGGAGATATTTCAATATTCTGGTTTACTAGTGAGGAAACTTCGACTTATAGAACTTAAGTGGGTTGCCAGTGAGCCAGTGATGGAACCAGGACTTGAACTAAGCCCTCAGATCCCAGATCTTCCGCTCTTAACTACTGCCAAATAAAAATGTATTGCAGAAGCATGCCACTTTGTCCTGGATGGATGGGATTCCTCCTTGCATTTGTTTCTACTGACTTGGCTGTGAATGCATTTTAATAATGAATGATATGTGTAGGAGGAAGAAAACCTGCCCAACAAAACTTAATATTGTATTTTTCATTAAGTACAATGTTAGTTGTTTTCTTTTTTTCTCCCTGTTACTCGGACATGCAATGACTACAAAAAACTTGCAGGTTCCAGGTAGTAATTCTTCTTAAACCAAATAAACCTGAAAACAAAGAAGAGGTGCTTTATAATTCAAGTAGGAAACATTGCAGGATCCTTGAAATCCTCACTTTTTTTGCTAGGTTATACAGGAACTAGCTGAAGGGGGAATAAAGTTTATGGGTCTCTGAGATTGATGGGGCACAGTAAAGGGATTGGTTGACATCATGGTCATGCACATCAACAACCTGGGTTGGATCATAGGAAGCACCCAGTAAACATAGTTGTTATCAATATTGTCATTGATATTGTTATTAGATAAATTAATCACAATATATGTCCTTACATATTATATTTCCTTACATTGTTTAGAATATTAATATAGAAAAAGCATTTCTATTCTATTTCCTTATTTGATACATTATCTTATCATCTGAGGAGAGAACCTATAGATGAATAAAAGCCAAATCTCCTTACCAGGGAGAAGAAAAAAGATCATTGATCTTTTCAAAATCTCACCTTGTTAGATGCCAACAACACACATGGTAATTTCCCATTCATAGTACTCATAACATTTATAAGACCTTGTTTGGTGTCTCCTTCCCACCAAACTTTTAGGCTTAGATCATGTCTAGTCTGAGACAGTGTTGTATGCCTAGGACTCAACACAGGACTTAGCAGCTGGTAGAAACTCAATAAATATTTGTTCAAGGAATGAATGAGTGAGTGAGCAAATTGTGAAGTTTTGAGCAGCTCTCGAGAACAGAGTATAAAATACCTGCCCTCAAAACAAGGAACTTGCACTCTAATTGAGTAGTTGACATTAATACAAAAAGTTAGATAACAGTATGCTTTAAAATAATACTCTAAGGCAGTAATTAGAGAGTAGTAACAAGGAACCAGATGGTGAATTACCAAGGAAGTAATTCTATCAATAAATTCAGAGAATTTAGAATTTGAGACAAGACTAATAGGTAAAATTTACAAAAGAAGAGAAGATCCACAGTTTCTTTACATTATTTATGATTTATTTTTCAAATTGCAAGAGTATTTCATGCTTGTTGAAACACATAGCCTGTGTATTATGCTAAGCGAAATAAGTCATTCAGAGAAAGACAAATACCATATGATTTTACTCATATGTGGAATTTAAGAAACAAAACAGATGAACATAGGGGAAGGGAAAGAAAAATAAAATAAAATGAAAATAGAGAGGGAGGCAAACCATAAGAGACACTGAACTCCAGGAAACAAACTGAAGGTTCTGGGAGGGGAGGTGGGTAGGGGAATGGGGTAACTGGGTGATGGGCATTAAGGAGGGCACTTGACGTAATGAGCACTGGGTGTTATATGCAACTGATGAATCACTAAATTCTACCGCCGAAACTAATAATACAGTATATGCTAACTAAATTGAATTTAAATAAACAATTTAATTAAAAAATACCATGTAACATGTGTAAATATGTGCAGAATAAAAATGTGTAAAGAAAAAGCTAATGATCTCACTTTTCACTGTGACTCTTCCATTTTCCGAACCATTTCACCTATGTAACCATCATTAATAGCTTGGTATTAACATGTTTCTCTATATTTTTTCTGTTTATTTATTTTTTCTTTTAAATGGGATCATATGCAAATGACTCTCCAAGAGACAGTCTTTATATAATATAACATGGAGATCACACCTTCTTCAGAGGTCTTTCTCGCACTCATTATTTTTGGCAACTGCACAATATTTCTGTTTCACGATGATGATACACTTTCAGATTGTTTATGGTTTTTGTTTTTGCCACTATAAACATTCTCATATATATAAATACACACACATGTATATACATGTATATGTATTAGTTCTTATAGTTATTCTCATAAAATAGGTTCCCTAAGGTACAATGGAAGGTGTGGATTCTTTGTTTTAATCCTTATTGACAGACTAGCTCCCAGAAATGCTGTAGCAATTCATGTTACCCCAAGCAATGACTGAGTGCTCTCTGCATCTATGGCATCTTCGAATGCTATTAGTTTTTTAGATTATTACTAAATCTGATGGCAACATATGATAATAGACATTACCATATTACTTTTCTGACTAATAGTGAGTATGGACATTGTTCATCTATCATTTATTGTTTATATTTTTAGATCATCTTTTTATTTCACTTATTGTCTTTTTGCAAAAGCTGTTCACATGTTAAGAATATTAATCACCTTATATATGTCTTAGTGCTTGATTTTTTTCCTTGTTTGTCATATATTTGTTTATAAACTCTATATAGTTATGTGACTTCTTTTACCATATAAAAACTTTTAATTTCTCATATGGTCATATATGTCTTTCTTCTCTTTTATGACTTCTGCTTTTTTCCTCTGGAGAGATGAACTTCAAACAGAGAGAAAAGTCTTTCAATGGTGGCATGAATTGAAAGACCTTTTAATGAAAAATGAATAAACAAGTTGAACAGGCATAGAAGGTTATGAAAGTCAATGTCAGAAAATAACACCAGAAAGTTCCATTGATGCCAGTCTGTGAAAATCCAAACTCTAGACTAACTAGTTTGGACTTGGCCTATAAACACAGAGGAACTGCTGAAATGTTTTGAATGGGACAGTTTTGTAATGAAAATGTGATTTTTATAAAGATTCGTCTGCAAGATGGCTTGAAAAAGTGAAGCTCAGATCTAAGGAAACTAATATTTCAACAATTATTCATTGAACAGACACTATTCTAGGCACTTGGAGTCACCAGTGAATAAAACACCATGAAGACCATTTAGGGACCACCTGCAAGGAATGGGGGTTAGAGTATTAGCACAGGGAAAGGTAGAATAATGGCAGCAGGGTTGGAGGAAAAAGAAAGAACGCATGTGAGAAAAAGTAAGAATCAAAGTGGGAATTCAGAAGGAGGAAGTGCCAAAACCCATTTGGGGACTGAGCCTGACAGATGAGAGCATGGCGGTGACATTGGGAGAGATGGGCAAATAAGAGGAGGAAACAAAAGCATGGGGTGGAGGGAACAGTAGCGCCAGGCTGGCTGCCTTCCTAGGTTACGAGCCATCACACAGACCTCTCGGCTGCCTCAAGTCCATTCATTAATCAGCCATTTGTGAGAATAACATTTTAATCAATGACTAATTTATTTGGCTGTATTGTCATTAAGCTCACATTTATCGATCTTCACTTTAAGGGTGTTATTCCTTTCCTTTTGAAAACCTTCTGAGTGGCTGTGCCAAGTGCTAAGGATATAAAGGAAATAGTGTATCCTCCCTGACTTTTCCCAGAATCTGACAGGGTGTGGTGGATGCTACGAAGTACAAGGGCTGTTCCCTTCAGGGAATGAGACTCTCCTGATGCTTAGGGAGATGGCAGCAGCAGCAAGAAAGTCTGCACTGAGCAGACTCCTGGGGAGAGGAGGTGACATGTGAGCCAAACCCATGCATAGGATGCATGGTTTGGATGGAAGATAAAAATCCACACGAACTTTTTTTGATGAGAACGTTTTAGTACCAGCCTGCCCTCATCTAATGACAAATTTGTATTTTAGCTTATTTTCTTTTTCACTTACCTGAAGATATAAATTTATTCTGGTGGAGCCCAATGCAAGGGATCCCATTTACTTCTTCCTGAGAAAGACCAGGGAAGAGTTTCAGGTATGAGCAGGTAGAGGCAGGTATTTTGTCCTTCACGCTTCCATAACAGCTGCTCTCCCAGCATTTATCCCAGTAATTATAGGCTTACGTGCCCATCCTCTCCTGAGGTTTCCATCTCCTCAGAGGAAGGCCCTTATTTTCCTGATCTGTGTCTAGTAGTTATATTAGTAAGGAAACGTGTTTGCAGGTGAGAGAAACCAAATACAAACCAAGCTTACACTGGTTAATCAAACAAGCAAGGAGAGGAGAGAAGGGGCATGTTTAGTCTCATGTGACAGGGAGGGACTCAAGCTGTGCTACATCCGGTCTGGAGTCAGGTGCTCAGGACTCAGCCTCCGTACCTTGGTTCAGCTTTCCTCGATAATGACTTCATTTTAAAGAAGGTTCTCCCTTCATGGTGGTAAAACAGATTCTGACACTTCAATAATAGTCTGTCTTCTCTGCAACCCTTGCAGAAAGAGCAAGTCTCCATTTTCGGAAGTTGTAACTGCTTGAGTTATTGAGGAGGCTTATCTACAAATCGAGACTCACTGGCTCTTGTTGGGTCCCATGCCCACTGCTGAGCCAATCACTGTGGGTTAGGTTCAAACCACATGGACTAAGAATAAGCAAGTGTGGTTTCCTATGGAAATTTGTGGAGCTGTTACCAGAAGCACAGATTGAGGATACCAGGAAGGTGAAACCTGTAGGTTCCCACTATACACTTAATATTTAGTGGATCGATAAGGGCACACTCAATGCACAGGGATCCTCTGTGAGCTCTTCCATCCATAATATCATCTAATCTTCAAGCAATCCCATAAGAAAAGTGTTAACTACCTCAATTTTCTAGTTTGGGAAACAGAAGCAGAGAGAGAACATATTTAGTATAATATTAAAGAGCTCTTAAGTGGCGATGTAGGATTTGAGCCCGGGTCTCTGGGACTATGAATTAGTTTGCTAGGGCTGCCATAACAAAATACCACAAACTGGGTGGCTTAAACAACAGGAACTCATTGTCTTGCAGTTCTGGAGGCTGGAAGTCCAAGGTCAAGGAGTCAACAGATTTGGTCTCTTTTTGCTAAGACCTCTCTCCTTGGCTTGCACACGGCTGCCTTCTCACTGTGTCCTTACATGGCCTTTTCAGGGATTAGTACATTCATCCCTGGCATCCTTTTGTGTGTCCAAATTTCCTCCTCTCATAAGGACACCAGACGGATTGGATCAGGATTGTCCGAACAGCCAGAATTTAACTTAATCACCTCTTTAAAGGCCTTCTGTCTAAATACAGTTACATTCTGAAGTACTGGGAGTAGGGCTTCAACGTATGAATTTTGGGGGTGAAGAAACAATCCAGCCCATGACAGACTATAAAGCTCTTGTTCTGCCCATAGCACCAACTTTCCAAAGACCTGTGTTTCCAAAGGCTGAAACCCTTGGCAAGCTGCATCTTGGTTAAGAGCTGCTTTCTTCCACATAAGATTCTCCCTTGGACAGCTTTTCTCCTTAGAGGCAGGCAGTTTCCTACGGACTAAAATGAACTTGGTTCTTTTGTAACCATATCCCTGCTCTAGGACCAAAATAAACATTTTGCAAATGCTTTAAATGTATTAGGAAAGGTGTTGTTTTATAAGGATGGTCTTATTTCATATACACTCCTCATAACTGGGTGAGGTAGTGTTAGGGAAGAGCCTCAGAAAATCTCTTAGACGACCCCTGCCCCACTGTCGTAGAAAGATTTTTTTTCTATTCATAGAACATAGTGTTTATTATTATGTTGTTGTTGTTGTTAAGCCAGGTTAGCCAAGGTCTTGTCTCCCTTGACCACAGATCAGTTGCCTCATGGCAATGAAGATGCAAAGTAATGTCTACAAATCATTCTTCTTTTGGAAACCATGCCTGCTCATTTTTTATGCTTTCATTAAAATAAATATGAAGAAAAACCCCTCAGTGTCTCAAATGAGGAAAGAGAGCCATGATGAAATCTCACCACGGGCCTGTAATCTCTCCACAGTTTATGACCACTGCTATCTTTAAGGGTCAGTGAGCCATGCTTGCAGATGCCTGGTTTTAAATTACAGATCACCTTCTCCTGCTGGCTCCTGTCAACCAAGTGCTTGGCACCAGTTCTAGGGTATAAGACCCTTGGAGAGCTGAAAAATCCCACCTTTGGGTAATGGGCAGGAGCAATCCAGGTAAGACTACACATCACCTGGCGGTACATTTGACAGGGAAAAAAGGAAATAAGCAAACTTTTTATTGATTTCTTCCTCTACCAGCAATTTCCACCACAAAACTATCAAAATGAATCAAAGTACCATGTGTCTCATAGTAAGCAAGTAGCCCTCAATTTGGGAGACTAAACAGGTAGGTCCTCTTTTATTTCCATTTACAGATAAAACAGGAACTTTGAAAGGTTAAATACCACACCTAAGTTCACAGAGCTGGAAAGGGATATAATGAGGATTTGAATTCAGGACCTGTAAGAGCAAAGCCCATGGATTTCACCAATATATCACCCCAGCTTCACAGAAACTGCAGTTTTCTATGACTGACCAATGGACATGTGTCTTCTTCCAGCCACTCTGGTCATGACAGTTTCTTGATTTATTAGTAGTCCTTCCAGAAGAAAAAATGGAATTTTTGTCATAATTTGTATTCACTGAACCCAGGTTTACTCCTCTGAATGTCTGCTCCTTTTTCTAAGGGCTCACTCCTTTTTATGAGTTTATATACAGCAAAGTAGTATGGGCTCAAGATGAACAAGGTCACAGAGCTCTATAAAGGTGACTTTAGCAAATCCCCATAGCCAAGTCGAACTTAAGATTGGCATAATGATATTATGTGTACATAGGAGAATGTTCTTACCTTTTAGAGATTTGCTGAAGTATTTAAGGAAGATATGTCATCGTGTCTGTAATTTACTTTTTTAAAAAGTCAGTAAAAATAAATGGATGAAGCAATAGCAACATGTTAATTGTTATGTCTCAGTAATGGGTATACATTTATTTCTATTTATCTTTAATTGTGTGAAAATTTACTTAGTGTACATAGTCAAGTACAAAAGTAAGTGATGATTATAGGATAAGGATTGAGGTAGTGAATACAAAGGAAGGTTAAAAAGAGATGTCTTTCCTGGTGATGATGATGATGATGATGATGATGATGATCATTCTTATACCTCCTTTCTGTTCTGATTAAAAGAAGAACAGATAACCTTACCAAGCACCAGGCACTGTGCGGAACACTTTTCATGCATTGTCCCCATTAGGCCACAACAATCCTGTGAAGTGATGATTATTTTTTCTCCATTTAATGGATGAAACGGAGACTCAGAAAAATGATATAACTTGCTCCAGAGCCCTCTTCACCAAAGGAGGGCACTCCTTTTGCCTTAGGGAGAGCTGTGTGGGAATGACTGAGTTGAAAGAATTCAGGACACGTAGGGAGGTAGATAAAGGCACAGAGGGACTGATAAAGTAAGTGATGGATAGAAAGCAAACATAGTAGTTCCTAAGGATGGCTTAATATTTCAGTGAAAGGATGATGTTGTGATCAAGGAAGTCAAAGCACTGGGAGATAGTCCATTTTATGACCATACTGATATACCTGGTATGTATGAGCAGTCCAGGGAATAATCGATTTGACTACAGAGCTTTCCAAGAGTGAGAATGCAATAGGCAAGAAGGGGTAGCTAGAGATGGGAAGGATATATTTTAGGGAAGAGTCCTGGCCCCATTAATAAAGCACACCATACCACCCACTCCACTCAATTCTAAGGCTGATCAGGAAAAGGATCACTAACAACTTTTCCCTAGTCCATAAGATTATTTTGGCAGTGAGAAAAATACAGCTCCTGGTGAATTTTCTTTAGCATTTCCAAAATCAATTCACTAATTTTTAATAATTGTTTCCTTTGAGCAGGGGGTACTGACCTGGGTTCAGCTATTTCATTTCAAACTAGAATTTAATTTTAAAAGACTTTTTGCTTGTTGGGAAAAAAAAAAAACTTTACCTAAGAAAAATTGGTCAACTGTTTGCTCTGCTGGAATTCTGCTGGAAAGATTATCACAGCAAGCTGGTGGCCTAGGGGGGCCGAAACAAATCATTTTTGTAAAATTGAAATGAGTTCACTTCAACTGATAGCTTTTCATTTTATTTTAAAATGTAAGTAGCTATTTTTAAAAGAAAAAAAGAAAGTCTAAATTGCACTACTAACCCAATGAAATGTTGCCAAGAGGATGAAAGCAGACAACTGTGAACCATGTGGAGGATCCTTTCCAAAGCTTGCATTTATACCTCTCTTCTGTTCTCATTAAAGCAAGTCCCAAAGATCAAATGATCCCGGGATACAAGCTGAAGGCAAGGGCACAAGTTGTTTACTTCATCTCTACCAGAAGCCTGCTCACCACCAGGCTAGGAGGCAGGCACACAAGTCAGAAGAATAATCCTATTTTCACCCTCCCAGGTCTCCATCAGGAGCCACCAGGGAGCAGTAGATGACTAACTCACTCATCTGGCTGCTTTCAGTTAGATACTTGCTTGAAAATGAATGAGAAAACTCATGGGGGGGGTGGGGGCAGAAGGAGGAGAAATAATGGCACCAATAGTTCACATTCATGTGGTTTCATGATTCACAAAGTGCTTCACATATATGCCTGTGTTTGATCTTGCCCTTTAGTGAGCAGGACATACATCTTTGGTCCCATCATACGGAAGAGCAATCCCAGACCCAGAAATGAATTTATTCCCAATCATCTAGTTTGTTTAGAGCAAGGGCTTTGAAGGCAAATGCCCTGGTTTGAATCCTGGCTTTATTACTTGCAAGCTATGCGACGCTGGGAAATTACTTAACCCTTCTTTGACCCATTTCCTCGTCTGTAAAGTGGAGCTAAGAATAGTACTCTTCTCAAAGGTTGTTGAAGAGACCAAATGACAGAATGCATATCAAGGACTAGGAACCCCTTTGGCACATAGTATTCAATAAACACTACCATTACATTTGTAAAATGTTTTATGGCTCACAAGATATATCCAGTTCAACTATATTTATTAAACATCAGAGCCAAACACTGTGTCAAATGATGGGGATGCTAGAATAAATCACCCATGACCGCAGCCATTCCACAGGTGACAGATGAGTATAAGGAACAGAACCGAAAAATGGGCTTCCTCCTTTGGTAGGTGTTATTAGTTCAATTTGCAGGAGGGGAAAATGAGGCTCAGAAAGGGATGTCACATATCCAACTTTCTCCAGATAATGAGTGGTCAAGCTGAGAAAGACCAGATCTGTCTTACTTCAAAGCCAATAAGCTCTATCACTGACTTTTGAAGGTTTGCTCAACCCATCAGTGACTAACATGATGTGAAAATCCAGGGCTCCTGATTTGTAGTACAGAACACTTTTCTTTTCTTTTTTTTTTCTTTTTGTAAAGATTTATTTATTTTAGAGAGAGAGTGTGAGCAGGGGGAGGGTCGGGGGAGAGGGAGATAGAATCCCAAGTAGACTCCCTGCTGAGCACAGAGCCCAAGTCGGGGCTCGATCCCAAGACCCTGAGATCATGACCTGAGCAGAAATCAAGAGTCGGATGCTTAACTGACTGAGCCACTCAGGCACCCCCAGGACACTTCTCTTTTTCTTTTTTTTTTTTTTAAGATTTTATTTATTTATTTGTCAGAGAGAAAGAGAGAGCACAAGCAGGGGGAGCGGCAGGCAGAGTAGTAGAGGGAGAAGCAGGCTTCCCGGCGAGCAAGGAGCCCGATGCGGGACTCGATACCAGGACCCTGGGATCATGACCTGAGCCAAAGACAGATGCTTAACGACTGAGTCACCCAGGTGTCCCTCCAGGACACTTTTCATTAAGGCACTCATTCAGTCCTTGACTGGGCAGGTACCAGAGCTAGACCCATCTATGACTAAGATAGTTGCTGCTCACACAGAACTGCTTTGCTTCCCCATTCCTAGCTGTCTTCTGTTCTTAGCTTCCTGGTCTATGCCTACAGTTTGGGGGCTCTCAAGCATGCAGTCAGAGAGTAGTAATTTATAAAGTGTAAATTATCATTTATATATTTTTATGTATTTAGATAATTATATATAAATATATATATTATTTATATATGTATCACACATCAATATACATATTTGTACATGTACATGCTTCCAGAACTGGCCAAATTCTCCAGCAAAAATAAATATTTGTCACACCAGATGTTTTATATACACACACACTCCCACATGCATGTATATATATACACATATAATGTATACAAATATATATATACACACCCACAATGGAATATTACTCAGCCATAAAAAAGAATGAGAGCTCACCATTTGCAACAACATGGATGGACCTAGAGTGTATTATGTTAAATAAGTCAGACAGACAGACAAATACCATATGATTTTACTTGTACATAGAATCTAAAAAACAAAATAAACGAACAAATAAACAAAAAGTAGAAACAGACCCATAAATACAAAGAACTTGCTGGTGGTTGCCAGAGGGGAGGGAGGTGGAGAGATGGGTAAAATGGGTGAAGGGGATTAGAAGGTAAAGGTTTCCAGTTATGAAATGAGTAAATCACAGAGATGAAAGACACAGCATAGGGAATATAACTGATGCTATTGTAATAGCATTGTATGATGACAGATGGTGGCTACACAATCTATAGACTTTTCAGATCAGTATGTTGTAACCTGAAACTAATGTAGTATTGTCAACTACACTTCAATTAAAAAAAAAAAAAGATTTGTTAAACCAAATAAAGTTCTCAGGAAATCACCAGCAAAGGTATTTCTTTAAACATAAATTTAATAGGTTTGCAAATTTGGGAATTTCTTGTGGAAAATTTGAAACTGCACCCCAACCCCATACACTGAGGGCAAGGGGAGACCAAGGAAAGAGGCAGACCAATCCAGATTGGTAGGTGGTGGTGTTAATAAGCAAGGGAAGTTACAGATGAGGCTTGTCTTCAGTGGTGGTAAGATGAGGTCTCCACACCCGTATGCCAGAATCTCAAAAGTTCATATAGAACTTATCAGGGTTCAGTCACATATACCAGCCAGATGGTCTCAACAACACCTCACCTGCTCAAGGCTGCATCCTTGAAATGGTTCCCACTGTGGAAATGGTGGACAGCTCATACATTTCAAGACAAGGGAAGGGATGAAGAGCTTTTGATCGGTTGCCCAGGTCTAGTTCAGAGGTCACTGGGCAGTCACATCCTCTTAATGGATCTCTCCCAACAATCTGGAGAAAAGTGAAAGACAAAAGATACTGGAAGTGTCCTCTCTTTCCCTGAGTGTCCAGTTCATGTGCACCTGTATACATAGTCACATCGGAGTTATAGGGCAAGCACTGGGCTGAGGAATGGATTGCAACCATGTTCACCACTATATCCTGGGGAGTTTGTGCTATGTTATTATCTGAGCTGCTCCACTCTCATTTTCCATTTCAAAAGGAGATGATGGTGAAAAGGGAGATCCAGGAGAGGAGGGGAAACATGGCAAAGTGGGACGCATGGGGCCAAAAGGTAAGTGCAATGACATGAATTTGACACTCTAATGTTAGAATTGCTTTCCTCTCTCTACTGGCCTTGCCCTGGAAATTGGCAGCTTTCCTAACACTCTCTGCTCCAAAGATGAATGACATGTATTTCAGACATGAATTTACTCACCACCAGAGAGCTCCTATGACACTGACTGTCCCCAAGATTCGACGCATTTCTCAAGCTACCTCCTTAGGGTGGGCAGGAGTGGGACACTCCAGGAGCCTAGGGAGTAGTAGTCTCCAGAAATATCTAAGAAACTGTGAGTTTTAGAAACACAGCTGGGTTGATAGCTGTGTCTTCTCAGAAGCCACTGCTAAGCAACTCATTTTGGCTGGCCTAGAGTGTAAGAGAACAATAAGAAGGAACAGAAATAGTTGTCTGATCCATTGACTTATCCATCTATTTCCAAGATCTGTTAGCAAATGGTGGGGTGGGTGAAGAGCAGAGCAAAGAAGATGAGAATGACACAAAGACTTTTAGGGAGTGTTTTTACTCACAAAGTCAAGAGCAACCTCCCCAAAATATAGCTTTAGACTGTGATGTGTAAGTGTGTGTCTTTCAAGCACGGGACATAATTCCTGCCAACTGCTACAAGGTGGTGGCCCTAGACCACTGATTTCAAAATCTTTAGTACGTTAAAGAGAAAAAAAGACTCACAGGCCTTTGAGACCTCAGTTTGAGAAATGCTGATTTAAACTCTTCTTATTCTATAAATATGTACAATATTCTTTTTTTAATTAATTAATTTATTTTTATTAACATATAATGCATTATTTGTTTCAGGGGTACAGGCCTGTGATTCATCAGTCTTATGCAATTCACAGCACTCACAATAGCACATACGCTCCCCAATGTCCATCACCCAGCCACCCCATCCCTCCCACCCCTCCACTCCAGCAACCCTCAGTTTGTTTCCTGAGATTAAGAGTCTCTTATGGTTTGTCATCCTCTCTGGTTTCATCTTGTTTCATTCTTCCCCACCCCCCTATGATTCTCTGTCTTGTTTCTCAAATTCAGTTGCAAAATTATTATCACAGGGATATAGCTTTATAAAGGGTAAATTTTTTTAGGTCATCATAGAAAAAAACAAAATTGATAACAATTTTGGAGGAACTCAGTTATCCCCGATCATATATATCTACATATATCTATATATATATTTTAATTAAAACTTGGTGGGACAACCTCTGATGTCCCTTTGATCACTAGGTTTTATGATATGTTCCCTCCCCTTTTTAAAATAGCAAATATAGTCAAATCTTAGGGAGGAAATAGACTCCCAAAATGAAGCCAAAATAGATCTACAGAGGAACAGAATTAGAATAAAATGTAAGAATTCTTCCACTCAGCCCCTTATCTGACCTTTAGATTAAACATCCTCTGCTATAGACCTTTTAGAAATATCGTGTTGGTAAGCATTTCAGTATCACTGGGTCCAGGATTTTCATACTTACCCACATTTAGTTTTAATACATACACTGTAATGTGATTAAAGTAGATAAGGAAGCACAAGATATATGTCACATACCACAGATAGAAGAGTACACTTTTTGGTATTTCCTTCAAGTGACTATCATGCATTAGCCACATCTTCAAAGGGAGTATAAAACCTTAGGATATAAAGATGACATGCTTTGCTTTTCAGGAATTAAGGGGGAGCTGGGTGATGCAGGAGACCAGGGCAACATTGGCAAGACTGGGCCCATTGGTAAGAAGGGTAAGCTGCATTTTCCTTTTCTCCAGTGGCAATTTGAAGCAAATCATACATAACCTTGATATATTCTGAAATGTTCTGTATCATGAAAATGATCCCTTTTCTTTCTTTTAAAATAGGAGTTTTTCTCTTTCTTCGTATCTTAGCTGTTCCTTTCATATATAAACAATGTGTCTAAAAAATAAAGGCCTTGAACAAGATTAAACAGAAATTCAGGGACACAATCAAACATAAAGTTTTGGTACTTTCTGTATTGAACTATATATCCTAGAATCTGTTGGTTGTAATCCTTGATACAACTAAAATGGGTATCAAGACCATGAAGCATGTTCAGTGGTAGAAAACAATTATTAAAATTCAAGGCAGCAAAGGATAGTAGAAATTTCTTTCTTCTTTCTTCTTTCTTTCTTTCTTTCTTTTCTTTTTCTTCCTTCCTTTCTTTCTTTCTTTCTTTTTTTTTAAAGATTTTTTAAAAAATTTTATTTATTTGACAGATAGAGAGAGTGAGAGAGGGAACACAAGCAGGGGGAGTGGGAGAGGGAGAAGCAGGCTTCCCACTGAGCAGGGAGCCCAATGCAGGGCTCAATTCTAGGACCCTGGGATCATGACCTGAGCCGAAGGCAGACGCTTAATGACTGAGCCACCCAGGCGTCTTTCTTTTCTTTTCTTTTCTTTTCTTTTCTTTCTCTTTCTTTCTTTCTTTCTTTCTTTCTCTTTCTTTCTTTTATAGATTTTATTTATTTGAGAGAAAGAGAGCGAAACAGAGCAGGAAGGAGGGGCAGAGGGAGAGAGAGAATCTCAAGCAGATTCCCCGCTGAGCATGGAGCCCGACTTGGGGCTTGATCTAATGACCCTGAGACCATGACCTGAGTTGAAATCAAGAACCAGACACTCAACTGACTGAGCCACTCAGGCACCCCCATATAATTTTCTTTCTTAAACTGAGTGAAATAATGAGGATTCTGCATCTGGGATTTATTAACAGATTAGAAACTTTAAGTATATATATTCATACTCTTTTGTGTTCTGTCCTGTCCCAATCCTTCACAAAATTACTGCTTTTCTATTATAAAACAGAGGTGACCTCCTCTTTATTATCTAAGCACTCCTGCAACTTGTCTTCTCATAAAGCTCCACAATGATAGCAGGTTCCAGGGGCTCCTGATGGTCAGCAGTTCATACTGGCATTGTCCCACTTGGTTTGAAGATACAAAGCCTAATGAGAATGCAGTTTTATTGCAAGGAACTCATAGACTATTTAGGAAGATAGGACATAGGACTTTCTCAGAAAGAATTAGAATACTGAGTAACTAAATGACTGCTATAGGAACCATGTGGGAGAGTAAGGCCAGATTGATATAAAGACCTGAGCTAGGTCTTGAAGAACAGTGACATGTTTATGGAAATGGGGGGAAAGTCCTTTGAGGGGTGGCAAGAGATACTTGTGCAAAGGTACAGAGCTGAGGAAACTCAGTGCCACAGGTAACAGAAGTATGCAGCCTTGAGGTGTACCCTGCAGCTTTCCTTCCTTACATGCCCGAGCAACTGCATGATCAGGCGTGTACCTCCCATCACCCACAGTGTGTTCTTGGGCAGGTTGATTGGTGCAGTGTGAGCTGACGCTGCGGCCCCTCACTTCTCATCCCGTAGCTTGGTATTTCCTCTCTCCCTGTCCTTTTCCAACTTATTCCTTTGAGATTTTTCCTTCTGCCTGCATTTGAGGGCGGGGACATTGTAGTACCACTGAAAAGAAGTTGCTATGCTTATTTCTGATTCCATGACCTATAGCGTATGTTCACCTGTGATTGAAATTCTCATAGCTGGGGAAGAGCTAGATGGACTCCTCATAGATGTTGATTCTTTCCGTAGTATGGATTTTGGATGGTTTTACCATGAAGTTAATGAAGCTTTGGCTTCAGAGCCCCCCACTTACTGGGGTTCTTCCCAAGACCCTGAGAGGAGCCTTATCAATGCACATGGCCATGTCTTGGTAGAGTTTGTAAAGTAAGGCATTTTATCCTCAACTGGTTAAAAGAGTGCCTCTCAACATTTTTTTAAAAAAACTATTTCCTCCTTAACCAGCCTTTTTAGACATATTGCCTCCCAACCAGCTTTTTAGATATATTTTTTTCTAATTGCCCTCCCCTATGAAATTTTAATACCACCTATGGACTATATATCTGTTATGCGTTGTATGTCTATTTTTTTTTAAAGATTTTATTTATTTATTTGAGACAGAGAGAATGAGAGACAGAGAGCATGAGAGGGAGGAGGGTCAGAGCGAGAAGCAGACACCCTGCTGAGCAGGGAGCCCGATGCGGGACTCGATCCCGGGACTCCAGGATCATGACCTGAGCCGAAGGCAGTCGCCCAACCGAGCCACCCAGGCGCCCTGCGTTGTATGTCTATTTGGCTTCGTGTATAAAAGAGAGTAAGATTTTTCACCCCCCTTGAACCAACTTTCATATCCTTGAGCCGATACTGTCCTCATTGAGAATGCACAGCTTAACGCTACTGTATCCTTCTGTTCCAGCTTCCCTCTGTCAGACTTCTCTTTGTATCAGCTGGTTATGGGAGTGGACACAAGTATTTTGGGAGCTCATCAGGAGGAACTTGAGTGGGGGAAACATTTAGTTTGAACTTGCATGGGATAGGCTTACATTGTTTGCAGTTACTTCCGTGTATAGTTATTGCTAATAATTTCAATCTAAGACTAGGTTCCAAGAATATGCTTACCACTTACTGTGCAGATCTATCCAAAGTCATGGTGAAAAAGTGCAGGGGCAGAGATCAGATCCTCACAGGAATGTGTCTTGGGGCATCCAGCACAAGAAATGTGTGAGTTGTGGAAAAGAAACAATGTTTGAAATGTACAGGGTCAGAGCTAGGCTGTGGAAAATGTTTCCAAATCCAACAGCTCATATATGAAAAAGAAGTTAGAGAAGGATTCTCAAATTTGAAAATATTCTTAATTTATATAAATCATCAATACTCAGTTTTAAAGGTGAAAGAAATTTCTTACACCATTAATAATAAAACAAAATTCAGATTTCTGCATATAAGCTTTGAGAAATTCACTTGCATTAATCCTTCTGTTAAGAATGACTTACCTGAGTCAAAAAAAAAAAAAGGCAAGACAAAAGAAAAAGCAGATACAAATTTGAAGGCCCAGGAGAGCTACCAAATTGAATAGGACTTTAGGGGCCTGATCCAGAGAAGAGAACCACACTAAGGTGAGCTATGCATTCTGTACTATTTTTCCTTTCAAGTCATTCACCAATTCATAAGCAAGGCAGCGCTATGAGACTGAGAAGCTCAAGCAGAAAGTTGCTCAAACTGAACTGGTATTCAAGGCCTGCCAAAGAAGAGTGACCCAGGAAAAATGCCACTCTTTTTCACTTCAAAAATAAACATTTTCAGTTAGGCCTCCAGAAATTCTGAAAAACATTTAATTAAACATACACCCTTTCATGTTTCAAAACATAATAGCAAGCTAGACACAGAGGGTACCATACTTAATATGAAAAGGAATATCAACAACAGCAATAGAAACCTATTAAAAATAATACTCAATAATGAAATCTTGACCACTTCTCTCCTGGGGTTGGGAATGAGATGAGCACAGCCCTCATCAACAGTTTTAACCAACATCATAGCAGAGGTTCTAGCTAGAGAAAAATTGCAAGAACAGGAGATAAGAATCACAATAATTGGAAACAAAGAAATAAAAGTGTCATTATTTGCAGATGATGTGAGTGTGTATCCAGAAAATACAAATGAATCTACAGATTAACTATTTGTATTAAGTTTTTTACACAGTTTAGCTGTACAAAATCAATTTTGTTTCTATATACCAGAAACCATTAAAAATGAAATTTAAAAGATGCCACTAATTACAGCATCAAAATTATTAAGTTTCTAGGAATAAAGCTAAAAAGGAAGGTGTCTAAGCCTTCTACAACAAACAAGACATAATGATAATGAGAGAAATTAAAAAATGTTTAAGAAAATGGTGGCAAAACTACATTCATAGATTGGAAGGCTCAATAAGGTTAGGATGATCAATATGGTTAACATGACCCCCAAATTTATGTGTAGATCAATGCTATCTCAATCAACAGCCCAGAAGTAGCTCTCTTGGAATTTAACAAGCCAATTCAAAATGTATATGGAAATGATAACCTTAAAAAAAAAGAAAAACAAAGCTGGAAGCCTGAATTTAAACATTTGTTTTAAAGCTACAATCATTAAGATAGTGTTAATTTATGCAGAGACAGATAAATACATCAATGAAAGGGAATGGAACATGCAGGAAGACTCCTAAATTTGGTTATGCAAAGTTGATGTTACTTTGCAATGGGAAATGATGTACTTATCAATAAGTAGTGCTAGATCAATTGCATATTCATGAATGCAGCCAAACATATGCAGCCCACAAGTATGAAAACGGAATTATAGAGGTACAAATTTATTAATTAAAATGTTATGATTCTTAGTGAATTTTGTAATGTGGTGTCTAATTTTAAAATTCAGTGATTTACTTTTGTTTCTTTTCTTATAAGTATTCATTTTTATACCACTTCTCCATTTGTAATTGGAATAATTTTTCTTAAAGAGGGCTCCTCAAATTGCATAAGTTCAGATAAAATGCATCGTGGAGATCCACAATGTGGAGATCCCTGGCTGTACCAGCTTCATGTAACAACTGGTTAAGGGATGGAAAGATGTAGCCAGAAAGTGGGATGCTGGACTTCTAAGATTTCTGAGATGTAGCCATGTTCCATGTAGTTGAGATCCCAAGTATCACCCTGGAGATGAGCAGAAGTGTGAGGGGGAGGAGGAGTCACTCTCATGAACACGTCCAGAATTCAAGAAGTTCATTTTTCAATGAGTTATTCTAGATGGTACGCTTGCCTAGATTTAGATGTGTTGAATACAGATGAGGCTCCAGCTAAGAGAGTTGGCGTTCATGATCTTGAGTCAAGTCTTAAACCTTTCATAGAATAAGACAAGGTGTCTTGGGGGGTGGGGGTGGTAGATGACAGAGACAGGAAGAGTAGAGCTCAGTATGATTTTCTGAGCCTCATAGTGGATGAACTTCCACAAATGTTGAAAAAGTAACAGTCTGGAAATGATTGGGTTAACTAACCATAACTTCTTCAAGCCAATTCCATATTTACTCATTGTCATGGCTTATTAGCTTGTCTTTTTCCCCCTATAGACTGTGAGCTCCTGGAGGAAGAAATGAATGAAAGATTTTTTTTTAAAGATTTTATTTATTTATTTGAGAGAGAGAATGAGATAGAGAGAGCATGAGAGGGGGGAGGGTCAGAGGGAGAAGCAGACTCCCTGCTGAACAGGGAGCCCGATGCGGAACTCGATCCCGGGACTCCAGGATCATGACCTGAGCCAAAGGCAGTCGCTTAACCAACTGAGCCACCCAGGCGCCCGAAATGAATGAAAGATTTATTGGGTCTTTTTGCTTAAATAAATATAAGCTCTATGTGGGGACCCTACTTTTTAATCATTTGATCCTAATGCCTCATATACATGGAAATTTTCTAAATGTTTATTGCATTAAGAATAAAAAAGTGAATGATAAAATATATTATTTCCTATGATGTGGCCCTATTTCTACCCTTTATTTCTTATAAGTACTACTGTCCCTTATCAATTTCCACCATTCACTAAGATTTCTTTCTCCTCCAGAGATATGCCATCAAAATTTATGAGCATGTCCTGGAATTTCAAAAAAAAATTGAGGGTTAGTGTTCTGGCTCACCTGGATTAATTTCATTTTTAATCTGTACTTTGAAATTTATTGTCCTCATTTTGTCAATGGCCCTTCTAAATTTTTCACTGACTCAGATTAATCTCAACTTTCTGGGCTGACCTTAATGTTGTCACTTGCATGGACAAGGTAGCTTTCCGGATGTCAATATTTCATTTTAGGAATAAGAGAGAATGATTTAGTACAGGCAAATTCAATCTCATAGCAAAATAAATGTTTTTACTTAAGGTCAATAATCCTTTTACAGTGGAAGCATTATGATTTTTGTTTGTTTGTTTGTTTGCTTAAATACAACCTCTAATTCTTCAGCCTTAAGACAGTTATTACTGACATGTTCCCGCTCATGGGCCAAAATAAGTTTTCGTGTATGGCTTTAAACCCGAATTCATTTTGGGGAAATAGGCACTATCAGCTCACATCTGCCATGAACCAGCTAAGTATGTGGCAAGCTTTCCAGCTAAGTATGTGGCAGAAGCTAACATTGGTTGATCATTCTCTATGACTCAAGCACAGAGTTAATCCCGTGAGAAGATGGCATTATCTAATTTGTCCTCCTTAACAATCTTCTGATTCTAGGCACCATTATTTCCAATGAAAAAATGAAGAAATAGAGGCTTAAAGAAATTAAGCTAGTAAATGACAGAGCCAGGATGCAAGCCGTGGTTTTTTGGACTGCCATGGTTGTTCACACTACCACAGCGCCTTGACTTTCCCATCTGTTAAAAAAGGAATGAAATTCATGTGAAAATACTGGAAAGTAGTTGCAGTGCTTACAACTTGTCAGACAAAAAAGCCATTTATCAATTCAAAAATCTGTTTTCCACACCATTAAGATCCAGCTGAAGGCTCTTGCTTCAGAGAACATCTTCTCTGCTCTGATCCACAGCCATTTTTGCCAAATACCTGGCAGGAACTTCCTTTATTTCACTCTGTGAGTAGGTAAGAGTGATAGTGTCCCATTTCCTTCGTTTCTGATGTGTGCTTTGTTTTCCTTAAAACCCCCATTATTTTTATAAAACAAATACTCCATTTAGGCTTCTTTGATGTTCACCATTGGGTTTAGCCCAGAACTAGGATCACAGCAGGACTAGAATCAACTTTCAGCCCACATTGAATTAAAAGGGATCCACATTTAAAGAAAACACACTATTTTCAAAAGATAAAATATTAATCTATATTCATATGATTTTTTAAGTCCATCTAGTTTCTGGTGGTGACAAGGACTTCGCATTCCTTTCAACTACTGATAACATTTTTTTAATACTTTGCTTTCATTCATTAAATCATTGGTTCACTCATTTGGGAAACACCATGAACTGGGGAGCCAGAAATTGTTGGGTTTCGATACCAGTACTGCCACTGAATTGCTAGATGTCCTTGAACAAGTTATGTTGCCTCTATGATCCTCCATTCTCTCCACTGTAGAATAAAGATACTGATAATACCTAACTCATAGGATTTAATTTGATAATATCTATAAATAATATGATAATATCTATAAATAATATGATAATATCTATAAAGTATCTGGAAGAGTACTTAGCAAATGTATATTCCCTTTCTTCCCATTAACATATTCTCAAAATCTATTTTCATCTTTAACAAATTACATATGAGAGAAATTGAGGAATTTGCAGACACAATTTAGGTGTGAGCAGATCTATCTTCCTCATCAGGGTGCATGGCATATTTCCATGCTTTTTTCCAACTGTACCTCTGCTGTGCATTGTCCCCTATCTTGCTCCCATCTTCATCTGCTGAAATTTTTCAGAACTAAGTTTCAGTGCTATCTTGCCAGGAGAGGCTTCCTTCCTCCTTCCAGCTGAAGCATTATGTCATTTACGTCCCTCTCAGAATATATTATCTCTGTTCAATATCTCTCTTACAGTTTTTACCACATTCTATTGTCATGGATTTCCACCATTGTCTTATTTCATTCAAGTGCAAGTTCTGAGGCTTCCTCCTACGTATTTAAATTGCATTCTGAATTTCAAGGACCTCTCCTGTTTGGGGAGCTCATGAATGTCCACCATCCCTGTAAAGAGAAGTGTCCACATGGGTCAATTTGGAAAGGCTCAGTAAATTCTTGGGGCCCTGGCAAGCAGCCTTTCCTGGAAGATCAAGCAATCAGCAGACAGTAATAAAAAGAACAGGTAAGGGGCGCCTGGGTGCCTCAGTCGTTAAGCGCCTGCCTTCGGCTCAGGTCATGATCCCAGGGTCCTGGGATCGAGCCCCGCATTGAGCCCCGCATCGGGTTCCCTGCTCGGCAGGAAGCCTGCTTCTCCCTCTCCCACTCCCCCTGCTTGTGTTCCCTCTCTCACTGTGTCACTCTCTGTCAAATAAATAAATAAAATCTTTAAAAAAAAAAACAAAACAGGTAATGAGCAGGCAACATGGGCTACCTTATGGGTTTTAGAGTGCCTCCCATTTTTTTCCCTTTTGCTGGTAAAGGATGGGGCTAGGCAGAACCTCAATCCTGACTCTGTTTCCCCTCACATTGCCCCCTTGGGTAATATAACTAATTCCCTGGCCTCGCCAAACTCCTATAAAGGTAAGCAAGCCCCCATACTCCTCTAACCTGGATGACCTTCATCCTATATTCATTCCTCCCAAATTCTTTTTTTCTTTTTCCAGTTCATAATTGAAGCCTAAACTCTATTTTACTACCATCAGGATCTTCTCTTTTGATTCTCAAGAACTTCAGCCAAACATTTCCTCTTGGAAATCAAAAGCTTTTGCTTTCAATTATTGTGTCTGATGTAGGCTTCAAGGGCTTATTTTGAAGTTGAAAAAAAATCAACATTTTTTTCTCTCTGCTTTAATAATCCTGATTCTCTGAGAATTATTTTGTGGATGTCTCTGACTGAATAAGAAAATGGCCACATACAAAGCAGAGCAGAGGGGAAAATTATCAAGGTTGATATTTCAGCATAATATATTTGACACAACTTTATATTACAGATATTTGCATACATCACATCTTTTCAAAAAGCATAAACCCCTTCAGGTCAGTTTAATCTTGTCTCTCTTTATATCCTCTCAAAGTACCAAGCTTTTTGTCTTGCACAGAGTAAGTAATAAATAGTAAATATTTGAATTAAACTAAGCAGTGGGTGTTATACGAAAACAATGGATCATGGCTCACCATATCAGAAACTAATGATGTATTGCATGGTGACTAACATAACATAATAAAATTAAAAAAAAGAAAAAGAAAAAGCACAATATATGTTTTTGAAAATCCAAGGGCAAAGCCATATGGAAGAACATGGGAGCATAATAAATACACAGACACTACAATGTACTAATTAATTCAGATATACAGAACAACGGTACTTTGAAAGTTAAAAGCATGCAGAGAATTGTATTAGCCTTTCTCAGAAGGCCAATGTTAGTAGGACACGTGACACAAATTTAAATGTTTCTTTGCCCCCCCATCAGAATTCTACCTTCAGTCTAAATAAATTATGACTTGTTTGATTAGTTGTATCTGTGCAGCCACTTCAAAATCGAATTATTTATATAAAACCAGGGAATATTAGTTGGAGATATTGTAAATGAAATTTAAAAACTCTTTCCTATGTTTTCAGGTATGTAAGATATTGTCTGCCAGAAATGATTCCACCATTTTAGTTAATTGTTTTTTTCATGGCTGTTGTTTTTGTTCAGGTGACAAAGGGGAAAAGGGTTTGCCCGGGATACCAGGAGGAAAAGGCAAAGCAGGTACGACACGCTCATTTTTCTCTTAAATTTCTAGCGTCATTCCAAATGTATTCATCTTTAAAAATAAATACATTTTTATGAAAAAACAATAGTCCTCTCAATGCTTAACCTTATTTTGCTTGGGCTAGAGGGAAGGAAAGAAGGGAACTTTCCTCTCTATCTGCTGGTGACTTTCCAAGCCCTGGGGAAGGGAATGATGGCACATTCCATCCTAGTCATGCTTAGCGGGAGGAAGCAAACCCAGCACATCAGGAAGCAGCCCTCATCGTCCTAGAGCAGAGGAAAACCCACCATGGCCTCAGCAGTTAGGACTGTACCAGTGTGCCCTACATTCCACCAGCATCTCAACCAAACAGGGGACAGCAGTTTGCCCACAGCAAACTGGCCCGATCTGGAAAGACCCCATGGATACAGAATGTGCCTTCAGTGGTCAGGGAGAGTCTCCCTGAGTCCTGAAGGAATTTTATTTCCGGTGCTATGTGCAGGGAAAAAAGTAGATTGCTCTGGGGGAGGTCACAGAGTTGTAGTGAAGACTAATTCTAAGAACTGTTTTAAATTTCTTATATTTAACTGTGAATGTGGATAAATAAAGCCACAGATTTCTCCCCCCTTTGGCTAATAAAATTCTTTTTGCTTTTCAACTGCCAAAGAAGAAAGCAAAAGGGACTGATTACATGAAGCAGCCATTAAATAGAAAAAGGGGATCATTTGAATTTCACATCATTTTCTTTACATTTCTTTCTCTGTCACGGTATCAGCAGGTAGTTGAAAAGGTAAATGAACAAAGAGGGAATTAATGGCAGAAATTAAAATCAGAGTTAATCCACAAATGGGACAACTGGTTCTTGAAATTATAAGTTGAATCTATTCACAAGACTTCAACTTAGTCCTTGAAACATTCAAGGATCATTCAAGCTGTACTTGAAATGGATAATCAGAATTATCATTTGGTTTCATCATGAAAGTTTTCTCCTGTCTTGGGATAGTTGTGTGAGCCAGTGAGCAATGCAGTTAAGAGAAGAGGAGACTGGCTAGAAATTTGTTTTAAGAAAGCTGTAAAGATTTTATTTTGAGATTGGATGGACACATTCTGTGTTCAACAAAAATGCCAAATGGTCCACAGTATGTGTGCAGGGGTTGGCCATATTTATTCTTCTCTTTAAAAATCTGGTTTAGAGCTGTGTTTTAACCCATCCAAAATACTTAAAAAGGTGTTTTGTAAATTCCTGAAGACAACGTAATGTAGAAGCCTTGTTTTAAGTAAAAGACTAAAAGTATTAGCCTTTCTCAGAAGGCCATGTTAGTAGGACACGTGACACAAATTTAAATGTTTCTTTGCCCCCCCATCAGAATTCTACCTTCAATCTAAATAAATTATGACTTGTTTGATTAGTTGTATCTGTGCAGCCAACTCAATATAGCCAGACTAGGAAAAGATAGTAAAGATTGAGAAGAGAGCAACTGCCCTTTCCAACTGATCTTTATGTGCTCCAACGTGAATTCACAGTTTTTGTCATTTAAAAGGCACCGTCTGTGACTGCGGAAGGTACCGGAAAGTTGTTGGACAACTGGATATTAGTGTTGCTCGCCTCAAAACATCTATGAAGTTTGTCAAGAATGGTGAGTATATCGTCTTTTGCCTTGCGCTGTCTACCAATTTAATCTCTTTTGACATTGCAATTCCAGGATTCCTAGTGGGGAATACCTAGGATCAGGCAAAGACCTACTGAGACAGTATCACCAATGTACAGGTGTCTCAAAATGCTAATTATCTCTAGACTCCAGGGCACTCTGGGACCACCACCTACATATATTCACATGTATCACATTGCCTATGGGTAGAAAAAGATACTTTCTGGAGAGAGGGGAACGGAGAAGAGGGTAGAGTTTGGCAAGCCATGCCTTAACAATAAAAAGGGACAGGAAGAGCCAAACAGAGCTAGCATCTCAGAAAAGAGAAGTAATGGTAAAAGCAATAGCTATTTTCTTGAGTACTTGAATTTATACCCAGGGTGTAGGTATTGTGATTACCCTGAAGCTTAGAGAAATTACCTTGCCCATAGATACAGAGCTAATTAACAGGGGATCAGGGATTCGAATACTGGTTTCACAGATGGCTCTACCCTCAAAACACATCAACAGAACATTATGCGTTTCTCTGAATTGTGCAGCTTCCCACATTAGGCATTTTTGTTACCCCTTGCCATTTCCCCACTGTGTAGTTAGCAGTGAAGCCCTTAAGGTGGCTTAATGTGTTCTCTTCTGAGACAGTATGAATGAAGAATCTATTGTAGTTACAGTTGAAACTGGTCTTCTTTTGTTGTACTTTTATTTATTGTAACCCAGCTATGTTTGTTGTACATTATTAGAAACACACATATGCCATCTTGTGTTCATCTTCGTCTTGTAATACTCTTAATTATAAATCTGGTTATAATTAGTACTGAGACGCTGTCTCTGACATGACTTGGATTCTCATTAAAAAAAAAAAAAAAAACCAGACCCTAGAGCTTCCACATAGAGCAACAGTTTTTGACATTTATTGGCGTGGTCACAGATTTCTTAGTAAATTTTGATTTATAGACCCAAAGAAATATATGTAGATGCTCCCAAAGCCTAAAACATATTTAACATATTATGAGCTCAGGATGATTCTGAGTCCCCAATTCTGTCCTGAAGCTTATTCAGTAGCTTAGTACTTCATGTACATGGAGTGAACATGGACAAACTCAATCTATGTACATGTTCATAGCCCAGGAATTCAGCCCAAAGGTGACAAACTTCTATATTATTCCTATGTCCATTCAATAAACTTTTACCATCCCATGCACTCTTGCGGGCTCTGAGGCTACAGAGTGGTAAAGACATGGTCATTGTCCCCAAGACATTCATAGTTTAGTACATGAGGCATGCGACCAACAATTACACTAGAATGTGTTGAGTGATACAAAAGAGGAAGAGGAAGAGGAAGAGCTATGGAAACATGGGGGAGTGTGCACAAGAGTCCCATGCCTGTCCAGAGACACTGGAAAGGCTCTTATGGGAGAAAATATTTCCACTGGGATCTAAAAGACAAGTAGGAGTTTTCCAGGTAAAGCAGTGAGAAGACTTTCCAGCCATGAAAGTCATGGAAATGGAAGAGAGAAGGGCATGATCTTGGGACTCTAAGTATGGCAAAGCATAAAGTAGGATGGGAAAGTAGTCTGAGAGGAGCTAAGTGGCAACTCATATAACAAACCTTTGTCAAAATAGTCTCTTCTCCACAGTTGTGTGGGAAGTTAAGGAGGAAGGACAGGGAGGACAAATGGCAGGGCCTTGTTTTCCATTTGATAACTACAAAGGTGATAAAAATATCTAACCAGTGCCTACCTCATACTAGAGACTTGCAAAATAATTGTTGAACACCAAATAAATGAATTTAAATCCAGCAATATTATATACTTGCCTTTTCTCCTTTTGAGATGCTTAATCATGCTCATCTTTTCCTCTCTGCAAAGTCATAGCAGGGATTAGGGAAACTGAGGAGAAATTCTACTACATCGTGCAGGAGGAGAAGAACTATAGGGAATCCCTGACCCACTGCCGGATCCGGGGTGGGATGCTGGCCATGCCAAAGGACGAAGCTGCCAACACACTCATCGCTGACTATGTGGCCAAAAGTGGCTTTTTCCGGGTGTTCATCGGGGTGAATGACCTTGAGAAGGAGGGACAGTATGTGTTCACAGACAACACTCCACTACAGAACTACAGCAACTGGAAAGAGGGGGAGCCTAGTGACCCCTATGGTCACGAGGACTGTGTGGAAATGCTGAGCTCAGGCAGATGGAATGACACAGAGTGCCATCTTACCATGTACTTTGTCTGTGAGTTTGTCAAGAAGAAAAAGTAACTCTGCAGATGCTATACATTTGTTATTTCTCTGTGACTATCATCGCAGTTATTTTTATACATCCTTGTCTTTCTAATTACACCAAATTCATTCTGACTCAAGACAAGTAGAAAATGCTGAACTGAGGTTTGGAATCCCCATTGCCATGGTCTTCTTTGATGATTTTGAACATTTTCATACACAGTATATTATTGAGCCAATAGCTCACCAAGTTACATGGATCCTCAGAGTTTGAATTACTAGTTGTGCAGGATGTGGTTGTCTATGTGTCAAATGAAATGTTCTCTTGGCATTTGCTCTGCCGCCTCTCCCTAGACCCCTAAGCCACTGCCTATTTAGCCCAGTGGATAATTGGACAGTCGGTTGGTGATGATTAGGCTAACTTGCCCTTGCTCAAAGCCAGACATATGGGAAGGCCTTCTGTTAGGAATGCATAGGTATTTTCCATCTTTGAAGCCAAGATCCCCTACTTTTTGGTCATTCACCATGGCTATAGCCACACTGGAAAGGTCCTCCTGTTTGCACAGATATAAAAATACTTCAACCCCAAATCTCTATCTGAGAAACTTCTAGCCTGTGACCTGTTCCAGACCATATGGAATGACACAGACAACTTCCGTGCTTCTGATCGATGACTTTCACTGAGGTCTACCAAGCAGTTGCCTTGGTCTCTTTCAATAGGCCCACAGCTGAATCCCAGGGCTCCAGGTTTTAACTCTGATTTGAGGAAAGAGGAACTTTAGAAATTGAAAAGAAAAAAAAAAGAGAGAGAGGATTTTTTCCAAATAATATTATTTATAATCCTCCTGTTAAATTGCCCCCTGTTACTAATATGGCCCCATTTTTCCTTGTTTTGGGTTTAGCCATATCAACTTTTCTCCCCTTATGCATGGGGAATGAAGGAAGGAGTTTGTGAAGCTTTCAGAAAACTCTAGAAGTTTCAAGGGGCTACCAGCGTCAAGTTGCCAAGTCCTCTCCTCCTTGTCTTTAATATATCACTTATGGTGACATTTCATGGGAGGCATTTTACTTTCCGTCACTGTATTTTGTAAAAACCCCATACCAGAGACGCCCTTTGTAGTACTCTGACATCACAGGAATGTGGTAGGTGTGGAGTCTGGAACATGCCTATGACTCACATTTATCGAGGTGGTAAAATTCTACTTTGATCTGCCAATCAAAACTCAAAGCAGCTTTCTTTTCAAATTTGAAAATAATATAGTTCAACAAAACTCTAGATTTTCCCCTTATAAACTGCCGCTCCGGTTATAGTTTGTGACATATGATTAGACGGTTTAAAATGCTGGCAAATGGTTAATGAAATAAGAGAAACGGATCAACAACATATGTTCACCTTGAACCATCTGTCCATGATTTCACCCATGACTAACTGGTTATGAGATAAGATTTAATTAGGTTATTTCTGTGGGTTTATCGAGAGTCACAAACTCAGGTCCTACAGGGGCTGTACAAGATGACATAAATAAATCAAGTGGAACTGGTGGGGATCCTAGTACTGAATACAGCTTATTCTTCTAAAGGAAACAGCTTCCCTCCTCTACACTCCCCTGCCTGCCCCCCCACCCCCGCCACGCACTGCTATGTTTACTACTGAGGATCCAATATCATGGCATGCTCTGATATTTCAGGAGAAGTCAGAAAGCTGTAACTTTATGATATATTTTCATATTTTTAAATATTGGCAACTAATCAATTTTTAGCCCAAGTTTTAAGTTACACAAAACACTCTACTAGCCAAAAAAAAAAAAAGTGAAATTTTCATTTCTCATCTCTGGGGAAAAGTTCTGAAGGTTCTAACCATGCTGAATGTCATTAGGATACAGTGACATCAAAGTCAAGGTCTCCCATTTATACTTCAGTCAATTCAGCTCAATTACAGGAATTTGTTCAATGTTTGCTATTCGTCAGGTTAATAAACTAGTTACGTATTCAGAGTTTTGAGAATGTGGCATATGATATTTTGAAGGCAAGTCAGTTTAATAAAAATTATAAAGCAGGACACAATATCAAAGCCAGTAACCTTGGGTGGAATGCCATCCAGTCAAGAGCATGAGGGATAAGAACCTAGGAACGGTTGGAGGAAAAGAAAGGGATAAGCGGAAAAGAGAGAGGGGATGGACAGCAAGCATTGCTTACAGGCAAGTGGCAGTGGGATCCATGTTCTGATTTGTTCTAGGGGGCCAAAGTATGAATATTTATTAAGTGTACTGTAAGTACTATTATTATTATTATTATTAAAGCATTTCTTTTAATGACTCATCTTTGCTGCCAATGCTTCCAAAAGAAGATGACAGAGTATCTAAGGCACCACACACCTAATTAGATTTACTATAAAACTTACTTAAATTTTGTGAAGCCCTTTGTGCTTTATAAATACCCTCACACATCATTTCTCATTTGATCCTGATGAACTTTGTGCAGTAGGAAGGGAAGACGTTTTTACTGCCATTTTCCCAACGAGCATACTGAGGCCCAAGGAAGCTAAGCAATTTACCAAAGTCAACTCATTTGGGAGAAAAGCAGACTCCAGCCTGCTGATCAAAACTGCCAAGCCAGTGTTCTTTCCAGCCTGTTTACTGCTCATATGAAATGGAAGCTCATCCATGATTCTCTCATGATAGCGGGAACTCAACTAACCTCTCTTGATTACTTTCCAAAGTTAAACAGTAGAGGTAATTAACAGAGATACTGGGGATTTGGAAACTTATCTTACAAATTTGGTGTTCACTGGTTTATTTTTGAAATCATACATGTCTATACCTGGCATGAGTGTTGGGGAGGTGGCTCAGTAGAGCCTCCTTCTAGTTCTGCAGGTAGCTACAGATATGGGGAAAGCAAAGCAGATATATGAAAATCAAGATTTGCTCAAAATAAAAATGAGGAAATAATTTATTTGCCCCATGAAATTCATGAGAATTCCCTTGAATGATTAGCATTTAAAATCAATTTTATTCTCAAAAAGTTAAATTTACACTCAACTTTTCAGAGATACATCTGTGTACCTCTCAAGGACTACATAAAGTTTCCAAGGGAAGAAAATTTAAAAAAAAATACATTTACCACAGCCCTGCCTTCCCAAAGCAACACATTCCATACCTAGGTAAGAAGAAATATCTTATGTCCAGAGTTCTTGCCCAAACACTGTGGAAAGGTGTATACCCAGTGTTGAGACAGATATAATAGACATTGATCACACTTTGCACAACCCACCCATAAAAACTGTTGGCACTAAAACTATATATATCTATAGAGAGAAATATATATATAGAGAGAGAAAAAAATATATATATATATAGAGAGAGAGAGTCCTGCTTAGATTTATGTTAACCATATATGGGTCCCTGGGTGGCTCAGTTGGTTAAGCGACTGCCTTCGGCTCAGGTCATGATCCAGGAGTCCTGGGATCGAGTCCCACATCAGGCTTCCGGCCCAGCAGAAAGTCTGCTTCTCCCTCTGACCCTCTCCCCTTTCATGCTGTTTCTCTCTCTCTCTCTCTCTCTCAAATAAATAAATAAATAAAATCTTTATGTGACCCATATATGGGCTGATTTGTTATTAACCAACTAATTTTCACCTTTCTGGATTGCGTAATTTGAGACAATAAGATATTTATTGAATAGGAAAGATTAATTAAGTAACAGCACCCACTGCATCATTAATAGATTGAGACTGAACGTCTGTAGGTATTTTTTCTAAGAAGAAAATCATGATAGCATTCCATGTAGTACCCTGCAACTTTAAGTGTATCACTTTAAAAGTAAAAAATCTAGATCTCGTGTCATGATGTCGTCAATTCCAATGTCAACTGTGCCACTTATTAGCCCTATTAGGGGAAAATTTCCATGCTCTAAACCTTGTTTTCCTAATCTGTATAGTTCCTCCTCACAGAGTACAGTGACAATTAAAGAGGTAACGTGTAATGAGGTAAGAAACAGGGTACCAGCCAGACACATTACATGGGGACAATAAAACTTAACAATCACTACCAGCTACCTATTGAAAAGAAACATCATATTTTAAGATACAGGGTTCCCCCTACTCTCCAAAAGTAGAGCGTTCCTATGAAACCTTTTGCAAACTGAAATGATGTGAAGCAAAGAAACAATTACCATGAATTTATATAGAACATTTTTGAGTGTTCCCACCCTGCCCCCCCCAAAATCACCTCTCTTAGGCTTTTCTGATACCTTAGGACACATCTTGCTAATGATGCACGAAATATATCGAGGTAAAGCACAGATGCTCACAGACACAGGTCAGAACTCTGGCAGTTGATGCTGGGACGCTGAGTGTAGGTCCTGGGGAAGGAGCTTGGTGGGGTGACTGCGGCTGCTTGGGGTGGAGCTGCCTCTAACACAGCTGCTGCCAAACCAACCCTGAACCCTATGTTCACTTTCGGGCTGTTTTCCCATAAAAGTGAAAATTCTCTTCAGATGTCTTTCAGTGAGTGAAAGCAGGTACCAGTGCAGGTCTTCTGTAAAAGCAAAGTGGCGTAATGTGAACTTACATACAAAAACGTCCTTAAGTGAGAAACTATACATATCTAGCATATACACTATATGTATGTATATATGAATAGGCTGTATATGGGTCCTGTGTGTGTATACACAGACAGGTCACTTTTTTTATCCCCATTTCTAGATAAAATTTTCATCTTCAGGGCAGTGAATAAACCTGCCAAAAGTTGAGCCGCTGGTTAGAATTAGCGTTGAGATTGATTTTAAAACCATTCCTACTTTTTCTAAGATGCAGTTCATCTGAAGTCATGCTTAACACAAAAAAGTAACTATTTTTTTAAGCTTAAAAATTAAACCATCAACTTGCACCACCTTGGGGTTGTAAGACCTTCATAATCTAGCTGGTAAAATTTGAGGGGAAAAAAAGAAGAAGGAAGATGAAAGGAGAGGAACCATTTGCCACTGATACCGTATACACAAATCTTGTTATGAATATAGGAATTTCTTTCACTGCACTCCTAATAGATAGTCATGTAATTTATATTTGAAGGTTTTTGGTAATTTGTTAATCCCATTAGAGAAATTGTCCTGATGGTGAACTAAAATAGGCTTCCTTCTAATTTCCACCCATTGTCCTTTTCTGCTCTCTGCTCTTTATAACTCTGAGAGTTCTGGCCCAGAGACAAGCTGGAACCAGCTCTTAATGAAAGTACAGATCCAGGCGGGGAGAACTGTCCTCATTATGGCACTGACTACTAAGATGTATATCCAGTTCTTTGTTTTGTTTTGTTTTGTTTGCTTCTTTTAAAGATTTTATTTATTTATTTGTCAGAGAGAGAGCACAAGCAGGGGGAGGCAGGCTCCCCATTGAGCAAGAAGCCCGATGCAGGGCTCCATCCCAGGACCCCGGGATCATGACCTGAGCCGAAGGCAGACGCTTAACCAACTGAGCCATCCAGGCATCCCAGATATCCAGTTTTATATGTTTCTCTAAACCTAGATTGTATGCCCCACATCCAATGAATTCAAATTTTGTTGATGAGGCATGAGAGGCACAGATGTAGAGTATGAATGGTATTCAAAGTCATCTGGGGCATCTCAATCATAAAAAATCTATTTATTAGGAAGGTATATGGTGGACGGGTTCAACCCCCAGAGAGGAGGCTGTTAAAAGGTAGATGGTTTGATAATGCCTCATTGAAAGGGTTCAGGGCAGGTGGCCAGTGCTAGTGGGAGAATGAAGTCAAAATCTGAGTCCATGTGCATAAAGCCTACATGATGAGCAATTGGCTTGGGTGGATAGGAGAGTTCATTAATTCATTAAATATATTTGTGGAGCACTGGATATGTGTTACATGGCACCATGATAAGAGCTGGAGACACAATGGAAAATAAGTTGAATCAGGTTTCTAGACTCATGGGCAGAACTCCCCTCAGGCTCACTGAACATCAAGCCTACCACATTGAAGCCCAAGATTTATTCCATTATCAAGGATGGAATGCATAAGCCTGTCCTATTTTTATATGTACTTCCTCTTCAACATAACACCTCTTCAAAGATATATTGAGATAAGTTGAACAAGGAAATTTTTTTGTAATAGTACCACACTACTCTTTCTCAAAGAGCAACATAGACACATCTCTTTGAAAACATGTACACACTGACTCATTTTGATGTGAACAAAAAGTTCTTATATCAGTGTGTATACTCACCCACACCATTTTCTAACAAAGATAGAATGTATCTTTGTGGTTGTGCATAAATGAACATTGACACCTGGTAAATGTCCTCTTGCCTTATTTTTTTCCTGGCGACTTACACCAGACATTCAGTGAAACTCAGATTTTCCCCAGATTGTCACTTTCATAGTAAAATAAGAACAGACAGGAGGAAGGGAGGAGAATTGAGTCAGCTATTTTACAATTTATTCAAATGTGAGTACAGCAACCCCAAATTAATCACCATGTTGGCCTCTGCATTTGGGAGATCATGGAGATTAATGTGTGTCCATACAATTTTAAAGCTATATAACCCTTTGGCATTTGTATTTTTCTTTTCACATTATAGCCCTTAAGCAGACTAATTTATCAATAGTTAACAACTTATTCTTTGTGTAAACCTGGTTGGTGGGCCCGTGGGAGAGGGGAGGGAGTCAAGGACCTGAGGACTGTCTACAATCAACTCCTGCATATATTGATAGAATGTCAGCCCCAGGGAAGAGTACTCATAAGCTTTCCCATGATGTGTGAATATCACAGGCAGGCACAGGAACATTTTCTAAGTCTTGAGAAAATAAGGTAAGAAGAGATGTAATCGCAAACACATTTAACTTAAATACAATAAAGTCTAGATGGATATTTTTACTAAGTATAGTCAGCATAACATAGAATTATGGGAGACTCTTCCCATAGCGGATCACAATTTCACATGGATATTTCCTAAATCAACTTGGAGAAGGTGATTCCAGAGAAGGCTACCAGGAGAAACATAGGTGTTTTATAGTGGATGCTTTCTGGGGATGTTTATGTTTAAAAACATTTTTTTCGGGCGCCTGGGTGGCTCAGTTGGTTAAGCGACTGCCTTCAGCTCAGGTCATGATCCCAGGGTCCTGGGATCAAGTCCCGCATCAGGCTCCCTGCTCTACGGGGAGCCTGCTTCTCCCTCTCCCACTCCCCCTGCTTGTGTTCCCTCTCTCGCTGTGTCTCTCTCTGTCAAATAAATAAATAAAATCTTTAAAAAAAATTTTTTTCCCCAATTGCCTATTTTGTATGATTTTATCTTTGAACTTGCGGATCTTGGTGCTTCTCAGGGACACAACCTCCAGGATGGATGAGGATTTCTGTACTGGCACTTACAAGCACCATAATTCTCCCTTCCACAGAATAGGGATATTCTCTTTGCCCTAAAGGACCTTAGGACTTAAAGAATAGAGTGAACAAACACAAGAGGCTATTTCCAATTTTGGTCTCTACATCTGAGAAAAAGGAGATAAGTTGATAAATCCAAAAATACATATTGAGACACTAAGATAAAGTATCAAAGAGCACAGTTTTTAAAGAAGCTTGAAAATATTCCTTCTGGGTTTCCTATAACACCAAACACTTATACATGGAGAGATTTTATAAAAAGAGTAAGGAAGGAGGTAAATATATATGTTTGTATCCCCACCTTTGAAAGTGCAAAAGAAAAAATAGAGAGGGGCGGAGCAAGATGGCGGAGGAGTAGGAGACCTGGATTTCATCTCCTCTCAGGAATTCAGCTGGATAGGGATCAAACCATTCTGAACACCTACAAACTCAACAGGAGATCGAAGAAAAGAAGAGCAACAACTCTCTCATCAGAAAAGCGACCACTTTCTGGAAGGTAGGACGTGCGGAGAAGTGAATCCGAGGCGAT
>NC_138372.1:153029725-153103908 GCF_054177405.1 Leptonychotes weddellii
GCTAAACATTTGACATGTGGTTTTAATTTAATCCACAAATCACCCCTAAATGGTACATACTATTATTATCTCTGTTTTCCCCATGAGTAAATTGAGGCACAAAGACTAAGTAACGTTCCTAAGGTCACCCTGCTGGGATTTCAAGGCAGGCAGTCCAGTCCAGTGTTTGCATTATTAACCACTGCACTAGTCCATCTCACCATAGGATCATGGGCATATTTGGAAGGTCGAGAGTTTCTGTCTTGCTACTCATGTTCTATGTGACTGCTCACAACTCACTTAACTTTTCTAAGCTTGTTATCTGTGTGTAAAATGCACATATTGTTGGACGAATGGAAAAGAAGGAAAACTACAAAAACATGACTGTTTCACAACACCTCCATTAGTCATGAATAGGTTGGAAGCTTAGGAATATTTCATCCATTCTCCAAAGGGAATAAATAGATATTTCAAGAATTGTGAAGACAACTCTTTTTTTTTTTTCTGTCCCTCAGAAGGCAAGGAAAAATACCACCTCACGTAAAGGAGGAGATTCTAATGGAGATAGAGTGTTCCAGGGGGATCTGGTTGAAAACACTTGAAGTCAAACATGAAGTTTCTGAAAAGAACCTTGATGAGCAATTGCTCTGACCGAGAGAAGGAAAAATGACATAATTAGGGCCCCCTGGGCTGAAGTGATGTGATCCTGGGATGGAGTGTGACAGGAAGATGTAGAGCACAGGATCATCCTATAGGACACCGCCAGTCCCTCTGGAAGCAAGCACGGCCTGTGGGTCCCACGAGGTAAGGACGTCAAGTCCTCTGATTAGAATTATGAAAGCATTCAGGTCTCTCTGCTGTAGAGATAGTATTCTCGACTGAACAAGCAACTCCCCAGAACTTTTAAATGACTCCTATTTTCCTCTCTTATTATTGTGAAGTATGTAACAGGATATGTTGTTTTTAGTTAATTTTAAGAATGAAATATCACATATTCCATGATGGCAACAATTTTTTAACTTTTGCAGGTATATGGTCACTTAAGTCTTGTGTCCAATCCTATCTCCCACTCTTAGAGTCCTATAGAATAGAGCCACAAATTCATAATACAATGTTTTATCAAACATAGATATTTGATGAATGAATATGCACTCCTTGTAATACGACTTCGGCCCACCTTTTTAAGCCCCTCCTTTTGCTACCCACTTCCAGGTGCATACCTCCAAGTCTACACATGTGCTAGAAGTTTCCACAACAGGTACATCTCTCTGATTTGTGTATTTTGCCTGTATGTATAATTCCCTGTTGTCTGTGCAGCAACCTCTCATTCATCCAATGAAATGTGGCTCACAGTCTCAGCTTCCCAAAGGCCCCCAGGGCTTCTCTCCATGTTCCTGTCATGGCATTTTCCGTTGAGGACAAGGATTAAAGACAAAGGCAACGTGTCCAGGATATAACAAGTAACCAGTGCATGCTTGTTCAATAACTATCTTATAAGTGGCGATTCCAGGAATGGAATTCAAGGTGTCCTGGTGCCCCCTGGTCCTACTACGTTCAGGGCAGCACTCTAGGAACCAGAGGTGTTTTAATCAAGGTCCTTGCAGGAGAGAGATGACGCACATTAATGAGGTAATTGAGAAGACTCAAAAGGGAAACCTTATACAAAGGTGTAGGCAGAATTAAGGGAAACCATCAAGGGGTCTTGACGCATGTAGGCCAGCAAGTGTAGGGCCTGTAGGGCCAAGGGGAGGGACAGGTTACCAGACCCGGAGAGAGCCACATGTGAGAGCCACCTGACGGGACCTATGACCTTAGCAGTGAGGAAACAACCTGCTACTGCGACCCCAGAGAAGCCAGGAAGTCATTATCTGACTCATGTCTCCCACTGCTCTCTGTTCTCTCACAAGGGCTTCCCATTGGCCAATCCCAACTGGAAGCCAGAGAGGAAAGGATCCAGTTGTTGGAAGCTGTAAAATTCAGCCTCCTGAGGCTTCCAACATGGTGGAGCCACACAGAGATGGAACTGAAGGTCAAAGATATTCAGTGCAGAGAGTGGAGTCCAAACTCTCTCCTTCAGCAAGCAGAGTCTGATGATGGCTTATTATGGGTTCTGGTGACGAGGATGCAATGAAGAAGTTGGAAGAGCTTCAATGTTAGAAAGTCAACAAATAGCGGACAGCCAGGATTAATATGAGCAGTCCTAATAAAGCATCGGAGTAAAGAGCCAGGCAGAAAGGTGGAAACCAGATATGAGGCAATGGGACAAGAACCCAGAATTGAACAGGAGCATTTTAATGAAAAATAGAAGGTGTGGCCAGGAGAAATTCTCTAAAACAACACAGTTGGTTGTAGCACCTTTTTTCAAAAATATATACAGATTTATTCATAGGTGAAGAAGGATCTGGTAGGACTGCAGAGCTTGTTTTGGCAAGTAAAAAGAGGACTGAGATATGACTCCTAACTTTAGGAACTCTCTAAATTCCTAAAGCCAAAGGGGCCAGACATAATCTAAGAGTGCTGTCCCCGTCTTGGCAGATCCTGCCATCTCAGGCCTATTAGGTCTCTCCTGTGACCCAAATCCTTCAGAACTATTTTTGAAGATATCCACAAGACTCTGAAATTCTTTGACATCACAGCCATCATGCTTATAAAGTGGAGATATATATGTATATGTGCATATATAACATAAAATATGATATAATAAATTATTAATATTATATATCAATCATTAATTAATCACGCCATTATAACCATTAATTGATATTATTAATTATATGTTAATTATAATATATGATTACATGTTATAATTATAAAATAAGTATAATTATAATTAAGTATATAATTAAATATAATTATAACATATGCAATTATACTCTTATATACTTCAAAAAAATTACCAGTAAGTTGGGTTTTTTTAAAGTCTATTTGCATTCTAATAAAATCTCAACATCTAGGACATGACTCAAGATTTTACTTTCAATCACAGTCAGCTCAACCAAGAAAAAGGCCATTTGGAAAAGTAATGGCTACTTTAGAACTACATCTCCCTGTTCCCTCTGTACCACCGGTTCTCATAGATTCCCTTTTGTGCTGCTTTAGCCCAGAATCTTTTAATGGGAAGAAACAGAAACTCAACTCAGACTAATTGAAACAGGGAAAGAAAGGAGGAAACACAGGGCTGCAGCTGGACTGTGGCTCATCTAGATCTGGGCCCCAAAAAGGCTCGGCCTTCCCTGGGTTCTCTTTGTTGGGCTCCTTTCTACAGACTCATCCCAGGATAGGAAAGAGGATCACCTGTAAACCCAAATCCCCATTCTTCCACTTCACCAACTCCAAAAAAAATATGGAGTGCCCCTCTGTCTGTGACACAATGTCCTGTTGTCCCCAAGTAGCTCGGTCTTGGTCTGGTACCACCACTGTGGGAGGAGAATGCGTGAGATGGGGGCAGGTTGGGGGTAGTAAGGATTTCATGAACTCATGGAATCTCTTTCTCTGTGCCTCTTTTTCTTTCCATTTTCTATCCATACATCCACCCATTGATCTACCTATAAAGAAATATACCTTTGTTTGGAGTAGTAGCATTTTGAATTATGCTAACTTGAATTGAACTGAAGGGCTTAATGAGAGAAAGGGAAATAAATGAAAAAGGATAAAGAGCATAGGAGTCCTGTTTCTCCACCTTCATTCTGCCAGGAGACATTACACATCCCAATTACTTGGAACATTCACCCCTCAGAAATCCTAGACCTGAAATTGCTCTTCTTTCCAGTGGCCTAACACCATCGGGATTTTAGATCTAAATATCAAGAAGCACGAAAACCCATTTTGTTAAATTGCAGGATGCCTCCTACACCCCTTCTTTCCTTCTGTTCCCTCTCACCTCCCAGCTTCTCGGCTAATTCAGACTCACAAACTTGTGTCTGCCAAGTGATTCAGCCCCGGGCAAGCGAAGCCTGTCGATGAGGCAAAAATAAATTTATTTGTAGTTCTAGATCTTATCTCAAACATTCATCTAAATGTTCGAATCTAATCCACAGTACAACGTGTTGGTTTTAATGTGAAACAATGCATCTACCAGTCATTTAAGTACAACTGGTAGTAGAGAAATACCCCCCATATTTCTTCTTTGCAGGGCACCTCTCCATCCCCGGCACACTGCTCTGAATACCTAAATCCAACAGGCAAGGTTCTGCGTACTCCCTCACAAAGAAACTAAACTTGGGTAAGCCCATAGGGATATAACTGCCAGTCAGAAATCAATCCTATTGTTCCAGTGTCACTTTCATATTCATTGAAATTTCAGTTTCCCTAAGTATTTTGACAATTACTAGAAATTTCCCAAATGAGAAAATAGCAATTATAGTTTTTCAAAAAGCAATGGCCATGAGATAATTTGAAATTCTTGTGATGTCCATGGTGATCTTATTGTCTGTTATTTTTTTATCAGGTTGGCATTTTTGAGATGAAAAGAGCTTTTTTTAATGACTTATAGCGAGATATTTCTGTGAAATTGACACATTGTACCTGGCCATAGAACAGGGCCAGCAGCCAATTTGAGGACGTGAAGTTGTTCAGGCTGCAAGAATAAGTGTGCGTGCCCTTTTGTTCTGCTGACCCACACTCTCGTTCCACTCCTAGGGGGTATGGATTTGACCATTGTTCTCTATCACCCCTGCTTCTCTCTGCAGGGAAGTTCTGCCTTGTTCCTTATGCTCCTTGGACACAATCTGATGTGGGTGTTAGAGACCACGCCTTCTTTTGGGGTTTTATAACCTTTGAAGTATGATTCTTTTCTTGAGTGTCTTCTAAAATCTCATCTTTAATTATTTGGCATCTTCTAACACAGCAAGACCCCAATTTCCAGAATCTATTCTCTTTCAATTCTATTTACATGCTAGCCAGCTATTTTCTGACTTTTTTTTTTTTTTTTTTGGTAATAACCTTGCCAAGGCAGCTAGTAGACACTAGTTCTCTTACCCTATTCATACACTTCTTCTAAAAGTACAAGTTAAAGATACTTACTTTGTCTCCCAAGCTACTAAAGGCAACAATTTTCCCAGCTGCTCTTCCACAGTATAAAACGGATCACTAGTTTCTTATATATCCTCATCTCTCATATTGACCTTACTGTTGCCTAACAATGAGGCCAATGCCATATATTGTTGTTTTACTTTAAAGCAGTCTGATTCAAAAGTCCAATTTTTTTGTTAGCTCACACTAAGCTACGTCTTAGTGGATAAATGTACCCTTAAATCATAATAGTTTCATGCCATCAAAATTGATTTCTTATTCATGTCACAGTTGAAAACAGGTTGGGCAGCCCTTTGCCATCTTGTAGTGGTCCCCTGAGGAGCCCCTGGCTTCCTAAGCTGTCAGGGAAGAGCTGGAGGACTGTATCAGGTGATTTCAAAGGCCATGCCTGGAAGGGGGTTACATCATTATTGCCTACATTCCTCAGGTCAGAACTCAGTTATTGGGGCACATCTAGTTGCAGGACAATTTAGGAATTGCAGCCTTTCTGTGTGACCTGAAAGAGGAAGTGTAGTAAACACATGACTTTTTCTCTGCTCTCGGCGACTACAAGCTGGTCGTTAAGTGTATAGGGTCTGACTCAACATGTATTGGCCATTGAGCAAGTTATTTAACCTCGGTGTTCTTCCGTTTCCTTCTCTGTAAAATGAGGATAATAAAAGGATAACTACATTGGAGGGTCATAAGTTTACATATATATATAAAATAATCTGAATAAGCCTGGCACACAGCATGTATAAGGTTACATAAGTGTTACACAGCAAATTGTTAATACGTCAGTACACACACTGGGATAATTAGCCAATGTGCCATTTTATAGAAAGTCTATTTGATTAGGAAGCCAGACATTTTAAACTCCTAGCCCACATGGCTCTAAAGCCAAAACAGTGCATACCTTCATGACTCATTTTGTGTCCTTTTACTTTAGCTCATTTCAATTTTGCAGGATTTATTTTAGACTGTGTGCTAAACCAATAGGATGAGACATTAGTGAAAGTTCTCACTCAAGGAATATTCTTTCTAAACATTCTAGAGGAATTATCTGATTAACGACTGCCAAATTTACCAAGAAGTGAGTCTCTATGAGAAAAGATTGTCTTTCATTCATAAAATAAATTTTTCATGTATCAAAACTTAAATAAGCATTTAGTATGTGCCAGACACTGAGTTAAACAAAAAAGCTGTAAATAATGGATATTCGCTATGGTAGTGGAAGGAGATTGTGCGTCTATGGAGTAGTATTATTATCTACATTTTTATAAAGAAGAATGTGGAGTTTGAAGAACCAATGGTGCTCTACATTCTCTACATTCTCCACTTACTATAGGGAAAGAGTTAAGATTTGCATCCAGGACTGTCCTGAGTCAGGAGCCAGCATGTTAGCCCGAACACTGGCAGGAAACAACCAGTACATTCAAAATGGGTAAGTCAAGGTGAGTTCCAAAAAGGGACTACAAATAAGAATGTTGGCCAAGTACGAGGAGACACCAGGGATAATGTAGTACAATAGGGCTGGTAAAATCTGATGACAGTTCCTACCTGGAGGTGTGCCAGGAAAAGAGAAGGATTAGTTACCAAGAGCCAGAGAGAGAAGGCTACCTGTCAGAAAATGGGAATTTTGGTCCAGGAGTGTAGTCAACCGGGATCCCACCGGGAAGGAACTGGGGCAAGAAATAATACCTCCCTCACTCTGATCTCCTGCCAGTGATTCTCACTGACCAAAACAAGCAGAAGTCAGAGATCGGGGGAGTCCATTGATAAATAAGTCCTTATGAGTCAGCCTCCCAAAGAACCGAAGAAGGTGGGAAAAAGAAATGAGTGAATTTGAGGGGGGGCACCAGAAGGTATCACAGTGAAAAATGGAGGAAAATGAGTCTAAGTGGAAAACAAGATGGCCAAAGTAACCACTTTAAAATCCATGCACGCATGTAATTATACAGCATTTAAAAAATTGTATTAGCCAAGATTTTACAATGTTTTTAACCAAATTTTCACATAAACAACTCTCCTTTACTATGAATATTACTTCAGTTTATTAATATTTAATTATTTTATTATAGTAATAGGCGAACTGGCGAAACCAGGTTCGGGCACAAACACATTACACATTTGACTCTCAGTAAGCACAGATATCAACGGCTAATAGCTGAAGCGTGCAGACATAACAAGGGTGCCTAGTCTCTGCAGGAATTCAGTGGCCAGAGGAATGGGTCATTGTGGTTTACAAAGTGAGGAAGTACATCTGTAAAACCAGCAAATCAGAGTTGAAGGGCAGAAAAGAGAGCTTCCAGTGAAGTTCTATGCTGAGCATCTGACTATTTTGCTTGGAACCTTAACAGAGAAATATGTGTCCATCTAGAATATTCTAGAAGTCATTTTTCCTAATCTTTTCTTCCTGGTCATATCAAAAATCTTCAGTTTCTTATTGAAGCTGTTATTGGTAGTTAACATCTGTGCAGTCTTCATGTCTGAAAAGTTCATGGATCAGCATCTCCTCCATTGCATGCACGTCCATTTTAACAGACCAGTTTTGCAGGCAACATAAATGATTAATGAATCCTGGGTGGTGAACTAGGAGCTTGTTTGGTGTTTCTGACCCAGGTGCTTTAAAACTCATTACTGGTACTTACTGAAGCTTTTCTAATGGATTTAAAATAGATTTCACTACTGTTAACATGATTCCGCTCTTATGTGATCTTGATTTTCATGTTCCTTGTTTATGTGTTGTTACTAGTCGTTGTTATGCACTATCAACAGGCTTACATTTTTTAAAAAGTCAACCGGCATGCAAGGTGACATTTTACCATGTTCCATTTAGAAAAGCATTTACTACAAAGTTGTAGGTCTAAACAATGGACATTTGACACAAGATAGCGCTTTTTAAATGTAGAATTTGTGAGTTTAATATTACAAACAAAGCCAGGTCTATACTAAAATAGTGCCCTGGAATAGTCCCTATAATGGACATCAGTAATTAGCTCAACACTTCTATGTGGTTGTGATCCAGCTAGCAGACATTAATCAGCCTCTTTCTCGCCATGGGTGGGGACAAGCGCTAAACTGGCCAATCAGATCAACTTGTTTCTGCAACTACTGTGATTGGTTCAGAAAGGGCCATGTGACTCCAGCACAAGGCCAATTACTTTTTTTTCAAGGTTGACTATATGGATGATGGGAGAGATTATGTGTCTATTTTCTCTGGGATTAGGAACAATAAATGTTATGGAAACAAGAGCTTTCACAGAAATCTCTCCTTCTTGCATGAAGGAAGCCATCTGCCCTAGGGAAGAATAGGAATAACTCATAAAAGATAATCACCTAATTAGCACGTGAAGGAAAAAATATTACCAATCGTGTCCCTTGTGGAGAGTATAAAACCTGTATCTTCTGCATTCCTATATGACTCATTTATGCAAATTTACACTTCAGTCTTTGAGGCTTTAGACCCCCTCTTAGCTAAGGGAGGCCAAGGAACTCTAATGGACATCCCACCACCATTGCCCTTAGTGCGGTTTGTATTAAGCGCAGCTGGGGTTAACAGAAGAAGGAGGAATGGATGTAAATGACCAGGGGAAAAAAAGAAGTAAAAGAAAGGAAAAAAAGAAAAATTGAAAAAACATAAGCAATAATCCACCAAATTATAATCAAACTTGGTGGTTGTGTAAAGAATTAAAATAAAAACAGACATTAGATAATGTTTTTTAATTTTTTAATTTTTAATTTTTTTGTGGGAAAACAAACTTTTATTTATTTTTTATTATGTTATGTTAGTCACCATATAGTACATCATTAGTTTTTGATGTAGTGTTCCATGATTCATTGTTTGTGTATAACACCCAGTGGTCCATGTAATATGTGCCCTCCTTTATACCCATCATTGGGCTAACCCATTCCCCCACCCCCTTCCCTCTAAAACCCTCAGTTTGTTTCCTGGAGTCCATAGTCTCTCATGGTTTGTCTCTCCCTCTGACTCCCCCGACCCCTTCATTTTTCCCTTCCTTCTCCTAATGTCCTCCATGCTATTCCTTACATTCCACCCCTATAAGTAAAATCATATGATAATTGACTTTCTCTGCTTGACTTATTTCACTTAGCATAATCTCCTCCAGTTTCATCCATGTTGATGCAAAATTTGGGTATTCATCCTTTCTGATGGCAGAGTAATATTCCATCATATATGTGGACCACATCTTCTTTAAACATTCATCTGTTGAAGGGCATCTCGGCTCTTTCCACAGTTTGGCTATTGTGGACATTGCTGCTATGAACATTGGGGTGCATGTGGCCCTTCTTTTCACAACATCTGTATCTTTGGGTTAAATGCCCAGTAGTGCAATTGCTGGGTCGTAGGGCAGCTCTATTTTTAACTTTTTGAGGAATCTCCACACTGTTTTCCAAAGTGGCTGTACATCCCCACCAACAGTGTAAGAGGGTTGGCTCCCCTTTCTCCACAACCTCTCCAACATTTGTTGTTTCTTGCCTTGTCAATTTTTGCCATTCTAACTGGTGGAAGGTGGTATCTCAATGTGGTTTTGATTTGAATTTCCAGCAACTTCTTTCAAGACATGTCTCCAAAGGCAAAGGAAACAAAAGCAAAAATGAACTTTTGGGACATCATCAAGATAAAAATCTTCTGCACAGCAAAGGAAACAGTCAACAAAACAAGGAGCCACCCACAAAATGGGAGAAGATATTTGCAAATGACACTACAGATAAAGGGCCAATATCCAAGATCTATAAAGAACTTCTCAAACTCAACACCCAAAAAACAAATAATCAAGTCAAAAAATGGGCAGAAGACATGAACAGACACTTCTCCAAAGAAGATATACAAATGGCTAACAAATAATGTTTTTTTTAAGATTTTATTTATTTGACAGAGACACAGCAAGAGAGGGAACACAAGCAGGGGGAGTGGGAGAGGGAGAAGCAGGCTTCCCATGGAGCAGGGAGCCCGATGTGGGGCTCCACCCCAGGACCCTGGGATCATGACCTGAGCCAAAGGCAGACACTTAACGACTGAGCCTCCCAGGCACCCCCAGATAATGTGTTTTTTTTTTTTTTAAAAAAGATGTATAAAGTCTTATGCTTTTATGTTTTAGAGCTCCAGAAGGACTGGTGGTATCACTAGCCAAGAAATGTTATAGTCATTCAGAGAAACTGGATACATTAACAAAAAAGCCTCGAGTAAATGGAATTGCACACCACAAATGGAAGATCATATGATCTACTCATATTCTTGACTGCGGAGTAACTTTCAAAATACAATGTGTATGATAAGAACTTCTAAAGACTTTGTCATTCACAAAGTATGGCAAACTTAAAGTGATACCCCATTGCACAGCAGAGGCAAATCTTTCTGTTTATTGATGCTTAGAATACCATATTTGTTTAAATATATCTCATTACCAGGATTCAAAAAGAAGAGATGTGTAGGATTAGTGCCCAGGAAAAGTGAGTGACTGTCTTATTTACACAGGTATTAGGGAATAAAGTATTTCACAGAAGGGTGTCTAGATTGATGGAACTTTCCCTATGCAGTGATCAAACTCTTAAACAATGTTAACTATTTTGGAGGACAACTTTATACACTGAATTATTGTAATTGCATTTCTTCTTCAAAAGGCCACATGTAATGTAAAAACATTTTTGATAGTTGAAGTGATTATTATGAATATAATTATGGTATTGTATTACAAAATAAGAATGTCTTGAGGACTTCTAAAGTATTTGGAGCTTTTCCCTAATCCAGATGTCTATGCTCTCAGAATTTTTGTATCAGGATATTTATTATTATTATTATTATTATTATTATTATTATTGTCATCATCATCATAATCATTAGCCTCCTTCATGTTGAGTTACCAGTTATCCTTTCCTATTATTGGTTTAGTGACTTTATGATCTCACTGATTGGTCAGTACACTTTCATGCCCTTATTTTCTAGGGAAGAGGAAGTGTGTATAAGCTGGAGTTAAAGACTGAAAGCTTAAAGCCACCTTGTAGTCAAGTTCATTGGCTTTCTAAATTGTGTTATTTGCCAGTTATTTTAGGTTCTCAGTAAATCTCTCTCTCTGTCTCTCTCTCTCTCGCTCCCTCTTTGCACTTGTTTGCTCATACTCATTTTTGTGCATCTCACTGTTCCCTGTGTACAGAGGCAGCCTCATATTTGATGTGGAAATATATTTGTGTGTGTGCACCCTGTGTGTGTGTGTACCCTGTGTGTGTGTGTACTGTGCACACACACACACTCATAGTATAAGGCATAAAGTATATATTATAAAGAAGGGAAGTGTGGTAGCTTATGATTTAATAATAGACAATTATAACTATATTTATACACTTGAACATATAGTAGTGAGTGAGATTAAGAAAGAAACCAAGAGGGGCGCCTGGGTGGCTCAGTCGTTGGGCGTCTGCCTTCGGCTCAGGTCATGATCCCAGGATCCTGGGATTGAGCCCCGTATCAGGCTCCCTGCTCTGTGGGAAGCCTGCTTCTCCCTCTCTCTCTCCCTCTCCCCCTGCTTGTGTTCCCTCTCTCGCTGTGTCTCTGTCAAATAAATAAAATCTTAAAAAAAAAAAAAAAGAAACCAAGACACGGGGCGCCTGGGTGGCTCAGTTGGTTAAGCGACTGCCTTCGGCTCAGGTCATGATCCCGGGGTCCTGGGATCGAGTCCCGCATCGGGCTCCCTGCTCTGCGGGGAGCCTGCTTCTCCTTCTCCCACTCCCCCTGCTTGTGTTCCCTCTCTCGCTGTGTCTCTCTCTGTCAAATAAATAGATAAAATCTTTAAAAAAAAAAAAAGAAAGAAAGAAACCAAGACAAAGACTTTGATAGAGAAATATTAGACTGATGGCAGTACTACAATTCAAATTCTGACATTTCAACTCTAAAAGAATTGCAATGTAAAAATGGAAAATTATTTGAAGATATATTTGGCCCACACTAGTCTATGGTAGTCTAAATTACATGAATTACATGGTTTCAGCCATGAAAATTTAGTGTCTTTGAGCAAACAATTGATTCACATAATTTATGATATTTAGAGAATGATCTTAATTGTAATAATAATTGATAATCAGTGTAAACCACTTGAAACCAGGGAACAATCTTGTTCATCTTTGCCTCCTCTCCACACCTAGCCTAGGACTGCATACAGCAAATGCTCAAAAAGGGCTTTTGAAAGAATGATTGTCAACTCTGCGTAAACTCAAAACACATGGCTGGCTGCTTGGGTATGTAGACGAATATATGCATAAATACATACATAAATGTATTAGGAAAAAGTCCTTCATTAGTTATTCAATTAACTATAAATAAAATCACTTCATTCCTTGCAAAGATATTTATTTATTGTCTTTAAGTAAAATGGACCAATAAGACAGTCTCTGCCTTAAAGAGGATAGTAGTTCCTTTGAACAATATAATATACGGTACGATATCTAAGGATTGTTTATTTCTGCAATATTTGGCAGCATAGCTATTTTAAATGTCAAGTAAAACTGAAATTTATAAAATTTCATAATTTTATTTCTCACATTTATTACCTAACTTCACTCAAAATAGTTGATATAGTTTGTAAACTTTAAGGCACATAATTTTGCTTCTAATTATTTTCTGTTTTGAAAGAGCAAAATCTTGGGGCGCCTGGGTGGCTCAGTTGGTTAAGCGACTGCCTTCAGCTCAGGTCATGATCCTGGAGTCCCAGGATCGAGTCCTGCATCGGACTCCCTGCTCAGCAGGGAGTCTGCTTCTCCCTCTGATCCTCCCCCCTCTCATGCTTTCTCTCTCTGTCTCATTCTCTCTCTCAAATAAATAAATAAAATCTTTAAAAAAAAAAGAGCAAAATCTTAATGAAAGAGATAAAATATGACTTGCCAAAGATTATAAAGTCAATCTGTGACAAATCAAAAATTAAAGAATGTATTTCAGGATTATACACTCATAATTAAACTTCTATTCTGCTTACTGAATTCATTTATTCATTCATTAAGTGCACTGATCTCTCCAGAGTATTATTCAGTGGTGAAAAATTTGTGCCTGAATTTCTTTCATTTACTTTGTACGTTCTGATTGTGTGAGTAACTTGGATCAGAATCTTTGTTCTTTTATCCTAAGCTTTTAAATGTCTTATTACCAGGGTAAGTCCACTGCTCAAGGGTTTTGTTTTTAAAATAACACAGGCAAGAAGTGCAAAAGTTTCCTTGTTTAGGAGAGATAGTCTGAGAGACTATTATCAAAATGAATTAAATCACTCAGTATATGCATTGCCTGGAAACTCATAAATCAATGGATGACAGCTGCACCTTCTCACAGTACCATTCCTTTCCCCAAACATAACATTAATCAAACTTGTAATCTCTTGTTTAATATTTATATTCACGGTTAGACTCTAAACCCCATAAGAGCAGGGATGTATTAATACCATTTGCCATTTGTGCCCATTACCACACAAAAGTGTCTGATGCAGAACATTCAACCCAATGAATATCAGTTAAATGGAACAAAATTGAACAGGTGAGGCGGTATGGAAGTCATTTCAATCATCTATTGGAAATATGAGAAATTCCTTCTGCAAAGGAAATTAAAACTACATCAAAGAAAATTAACTAAAAATCTTTAATATATTTTTATGTGTTATGTATGGATATATACAGATATTACTATCAAAATGTGTGTGCATGTGTCCATTTTGATGCTATTTCTAGATTGCCATAGAGTTTGAATTAGTTGAGGATGTAATAATAATGATAAGGAACAATAAATAATATATATGAACATTTATTGAGTTCTTACTATGTGCCAGGAACTATGTGCTTCACATGAATTAAATCATTTGATTCTCACAACTGCACTACTAGGTAATTATAGTTTTATCCCTATTTTACAAAGAAAGAAACAGCCTAATTCTATAGGTACTATAAAATAGATGGAAAACAACGTCACCTTTACTATCTGACAAGCTTCTCATATGACCACAGAAAACAAGAAGAAGGAAGGGAGGAAGGAATGAAGGAAGGAAGGAACGAAGGACGGAAGGAAGAAGGAACGAAGGAACGAGAAGGAGAAACTCCTGGCCAGAACTTGTGGAATACACATCGCTACAGACCATTAAGTTAGAAATTACACCACCTGTTGGAGAAAGAGAAGAGAGTTTAATTGGGTGAGGGTCTGTAGTATATACACTGCAGGACATTTCATTGATCACTGATTCTTTTTAACTTCAGCCTGGCTTTTTGGATTGTATAGAGTGGACAGAAATGACTCAGTAAACAGAAAACAGTAAATTGCAGTAAGTTATTCCAAGATTTAGAGATGCTAAAGAAGTCCACAGAATCAAGCTTAAGTTTATGAATAACAGGTGAAAACATATAATTTATCAATCTCTTCAATGGAACCGGGCACCATATAGAACACTTTTTATTGATTGTTTCATGTAGGGCTCCTCACCTCACTTTGATGGTAAGCATATTTCCTCACTGTGTAGATGAGGAAGTCGAAGTGAATAACCGATCCCAGGTCACACATAAGTGGCCGACCCTAGCTCCCAGCCTGTTTTACTGCTCTATGTCCTCTTTGGAAGTCAAGTTGCATTTGATAAGAGCACACCGGCAGGGGCCCAAACACGGTAACTGTAAAAGTTGAGGCGGAAGCAGAAACATAAGCCAGCAGGTTACTGACATTGGTCAGACTTGAGCTAATAAGAGACCCAACAGTGGCTCTGTGTGACGGTGGGAGAAAAAGCAGGAGGCAGACACGAGAGCAACTTCGGAGACCGAATGGCCGGAACTTAGCACCCATGAGATGCGCAGTGGAGGTAAAGGGGGAAAACAAAGGGAACCCTTCAGTTCCTGGCTAAGTGATGAGCAAATGTGCACCTTAAAAATGCATAAGAAGTTAGGGAAGTGGCTTGTTAATTATTTCCAGTGGGAAAATGTTGAATTTGAGGTCATTACCATTCAGTTGGAGATACCCAGAAGGCAGATAAATATGTAGGCATGAAACTCAGGAGAGAGATTAGCCCTGTAGAAAAAGATATTGGAAATTGTTAGCTTGGTGGTGAGGCAGTTACTGAATGTGATTAAGGTCGCTCGAACGTATACGTAGAGTGTATAAAAAGGTAAGGAACTAAGGACAGGAACCCCGGAACTCACCAATATTTAAAGAGCTCTGCCCTGCTTCCCAGGATCAAGGCTTGATTTCTTTAAAACATTCTTTACTGTTAGGTTTTAATTTTTTTAAACAGCATTTATACTGATAAATTATGTTTGGCTTCCAATAAATATGATTTGGATAAAATAATACAATAAATAAAATTAAAATAATATATAAATGTATTATATATATAATATATATAATATATTATATTGCATATAAATATATATGTAACTAAATATAATGAAATAAGCAATATAATATAATATATTATAGGGGCGCCTGGGTGGCTCAATCGCTAAGTGTCTGCCTTCGGCTCAGGTCATGATCCCAGGGTCCTGGGATCGAGCCCTGCATCGGGCTCCCTGCTTGGCAGGAAGCCTGTTTCTCCCTCTCCCACTCCCCTTGCTTGTGTTCCTTCTCTCACTGTCTCTCTCTCTGTCAAATGAATAAATAAAATTTAAAAAATAATAATATATTATAAATGTACAAATATAAAATAAAATGTAAGTAAATAAATTTAATATAATAAATACTATTAATAAATAACATATAAGTTAAATAAATACATAAATAAATAAATAAAAATTTACAAATACTTTTGTCATAGGCCTGACATGTATGTGATAGTGGCATTTATTAAATGACTTTATTATAAACTATAAATTGCAGAAAATATTGAAAGGGTAAAGAAACAAAAATACCAATGATTTTTTTAAAGATTTTATTTATTTGGGGGAGAGAGAGCAGGAGGGGGACAGGGAGGGGCAGGGAGAGGGGCAGGGGGAGGGCGAGGGGGACAGCCAGGGGGAAAAGCAGACTTCCCACTGAGTGGGGAGCCAGTCACAGGGCTCCATCATAGGATTCTGTGATCATGGTCTGAGCCGAAGTCAGACACTTAACTGACTGAGCCACCCAAAAGTACCAATGATTTTACCACATGAAGATAATTCTTATTCATAAATCAATTTATTTACTTCTAGTAATTTGTGGAAAACATAAAATATACTTTCATTAAAATAAAATCAGAATAATGCTATATATTTAGTTTGTTATTTTTATTGGCTTATTAAGGTAAAATTAGTATACACTAAAATTCACACATTTTAAAAATAAAATGCAGTTCAATGAGTTTTGGCAAATGTGTATACCCACTACTCAACACCCTCCTCAAGGTACGGAATAGTTCCATTACCCCAAAAACTTGCCTTATGTTCCTTTACAATCAATACCTCCAACTGTGGAAAACCCTGTTCTGATTCTAGAGCCATGGATTAGTTTTGCCTGTTCTACAGAACTTGGTATAAATGGAACCATGCAGAACATACTCTTTACTGTCTTGCTTCTTTTGATCAGCATAATGCTTTGGGGATGCATCCATGTAGTTATATGTATCAGCAGTGTACATTTACTTATTTTAGAGAGTTGGGGAGGGCGGAGGGAGGAGAGAGAGAGAATCTCAAGCAGACTCCATGCTGAGCACAGGGCCAGATACAGAACTCAATCTCATGACCCTGAGATCAGGACCCTGATATGAAATCAAGAGTTGGACACTTAACTGACTGCACCTCCCAGGCACCCCAGGATTTTCTTCATCAGAACTAGAGTTTGTTATGCTGCTGCAAAAAAAGCCAAATTTTAAAATTTTGAGCCCACCCTTGTCCTTTTTTTGCTCTTTAATGAAATAGCTGTTCTTTAGTGTGTTTTTCAGTGTTTAACTGAAACATTCTATTTGCAGTTTTTAAGGAAACTAAAATTAAAGAAAACATTCTCTTTCTCTCCTTTGATTTAATTTTTAAAAAATAAATAAAACTCATCAAACCAGTTAGTCTACATTCTTGGTAAAGCATTACCTGTTTCTTAATTACAAGGAAGTAAAAATACATAAAATATATGTAAAGGAGTGTTGAATCAAGGCCATGTACCTTACTGCTTATGTTGTCACTTGGGATGGAAGATCAGAAACTGTCTTTCATCCTACATGTTCTTTTCCAGCCACACGATTGATTCAGTGGAGATGCTAAGTGCATCTACAAACGCAGGTGAAGTTTTAGTGTAAGTGGGAAAAGGAGCAATGCAGAAACATTAATGGGTTTCCCTTCATGTCATTTACGAATTGAGATCTATTAAAGCTATTGCACAAGAAAGCTGGGTGGTGGGTAGTGCTGGTGCTTCTGGCCCTACTTGGACTTGGACTTGTCTCAAGAGCAGTGAAAGGACAAGACAATTTTCTCACCATGTCAAAGTATATCCTAATTTCTACAAACTGAACAAGTTTCATAATGGCAGATAGTCTCAGATTATTGGGAATATTCGTATCAATAATAGGTGTTCATTTTAAAACAAAAATGAAATCTAAATAAAAAAAAGAAAGAAAATACTTTTACTAAAAGTTGCAGTCTGGTCATAAAACTTTTTGTGTCAGTCTTGGAACTGAAAGTTTCTCACACTTCTTCTCCCCAAGATAAATTCTGTAAAGCATAGATTATAGTAATTTTCCATTTTCATGGAAATCTGAGAGTTAGGGGCCTGAGGGAAGGAAAGGAAGAGCCTACATTGTGGTATCACTCACTCTCCCTTTTAATTTTCTTGACAAATCAACATCCTGTTAAATCAATACCTACAAAGTGCCGATGGTGGGCATTATTGAGATGCCAAGCATAGCAAGAGGGTAAGACCCAGTCCCAGCTTGAAACATGCCTTAAAAAGGACAAATAAAATCTATTAGATATTTCTAAAAGATCTATTTTTTTTTAATCTCAAAATCAACAGATTCAATTTTTAGTGATGTTTGGGGGTCTCACAAATTTTAAAATACACATATGTAAGAGTAACACTCCACTTCCCCCAACTCAAGGGCCATAATTCAGGTTTACCCAAGAAAGTCCTAATTTTAAAACTAAAATCCCTATGCTGAAAGCCCCCTCAGTCCTGAGCAAATTAGGACAGGTGGTCACCCTCTCATACACGACCACATTCAAGTTAGTTTAATTTAAAAAGTACTCACTGGTTTTTCTCAGGGGTGCCTAGTACTCTGCTAGGAATAGTATCTGAACTAACTATTGTTCAAACCAAGCATTTGATCATTTGACAACATAACATATAATAAACAGTATGTTTTAGGGGTTTTTTTAACCTCTTTATTTGAAAAAGCAGTAGGGAAATTCAATGCCTTATACTTTTTCAAATGATAAAAAGAGGCAAGTCTTCAAATGCCAGTTACATAAGAAATGGCAGCTGAACACAAGCAATTTATAATTGCTGAGGGAACAATAACTTCTAATTGTCTCCCTCTGGGGTCTTGTATCTGTATTTTTAAGTGACGGTGAATGAACATCTGTTTTTACAGTGATTTAGATTAAATGTTTCAAGATTTGAGGGAAAGGTATTTTGCCATTTGCTTTTTCAACAATGCTGTTGTAAGTAATTTGTAGCATAAAACAAATAATGTTAACTCCATCTAAGAATGGTATATTGCCTTTTCATGTAACTGATAAAAACTGGCGAGTTATCATTTGGCTTTCAAAATTGCATCTTTTTTATTTTAAATCATGGTTTTCAAAAGTTAACAAATTCTGACATTATTTAGTACCCTGAATTTAATCGTGATGAAATTACATTTTGCCAAAATAGAATCCCCAAATCTTTGAAGATTTATTTGTGATTATTTTAGGTTCTCAATGAAGAATTGCTAAGGAAACACTCCATGCAACAGCTTCATTCACTAAGGATATTAAGGTTATTATTAATAATAATAAATGACACTTATTTGTTCTCATGCTGGGAGAAAGTGTCTATACTTGAGTTTCTCCTATGAGAAATCTCAAGTTCAGCGTGTCTTAGAAAGAACTGCTGATTTGACTTGGCCATTTCCTCCCTCCTCCTGTCCTTTCCTCAGCCTTGTAAATGGCATGGCCACCCCACCCAGTGAATTAGCCAGAAGCCCAGGTCCCAAACCTGATTCCCACTTTCTCCCCTCCATTTCCTTGTACCAGTTGCCATGAAGTCTTCTTTGTTCTGTCACAAGTACATCTGGAATCCCTGTCCTTCTCTCCCTCTCTGCTCCTGCCCCCTTAGACCAGGCCACCATTGCTTCTTTCGTGGATCAGCGCCACAGCCTCCTGACCATGCACTCTCCTCTCTTACCTGCTCTAAATCCATACAGCATTAAAAATATGCTTAAAACATACAGTGGAGGGGCACCTGGGTGGCTCAGTCAGCTAAGCCGGGAAATTCAATGACTTATTATTGACTCTTATTATGACTCTTGATTTCTGCTCAGGTCATGATCTCAGGGCCATGAAATCAAGCCCCGTGTTGGGCTCCACGCTCAGCAGGGAGTCTGCTTAAGATTCTCCCTCTCTCTCTGCCTCTGCCCCTCTCCACCGCTCTCTCACTCTCTTACCCTCTCTCAAATAAATAAATCTTAAAACACACACACACACACACTAGGTCACTTAACTTACCTGTTTCAAAGCTCTGCACTGATTTCCTGTTGCTTTTGGAAAAAAATCCTAATTTCCAACTCTACCTATAACACCTGGAACAATCAGGCTCCAGGCTCATTTTCTGCAGTTCCTTGACACACTGCTGGCTTTATCTCCATGGATTGTTTTAGTCCATTCATACTGCTATAACAAAAACACCATGAGCTGGGTAGCGTATAAACAACAGAAATTTATTTCTCACAGTTCTGGAGGCTGAGAAGTCCAAGATCAAGACGTCAGCAGATTCTGTGTCTGGTGAGGGCCCACTTCCTGTTTCATAGACATCTTTTCACATGCCCTCTTGTGACAGAAGGGTCAAGTGTCTTTCTTATAAAGGCACAGTCTTGATGGTTCCGTCTTCATCTATCTATCCATTTCCCGAAGACCCCACTTCTTAATACCATCACATTGTGGGTTAGATTTTAACAAATGAATTGGAGATGGTGGGGTGGGGGCACAAACATTCAATCTACAGCAGATTCCACAAAGAAGACAAAGCTTTTTAGAGTTTTCATACAAATATTCCCTCTCCCACCTACATTTACCCCTCTTTTTGCATTGTTTAAATGTCACCTCCTCAGAGATGCCTTCCCTGACTAACCAGAACGGAACAGTTACTTTCCTTCCAGCACTTATTATGACTTGCAATCTTTTCCTTGTTCACCTCATTCTCACCCACACAAACTTCTCCTTTCTATGTCATAGGCTTTCTGGATGGCCTCAAAAGAGAAACTTGGTGGGGGGGCGGTGATGTATGGAGAAAGAAAAAAGAGAAAAGTCTCTTTCCCCCCTAAATCCTATTATTATATCCATAAGTTAACTGAAAAAAGAAACACAACAACAATGAACATAAATTCAGCTGCATTGGAGATTCAGGTGAGCCAACAGATTTCAAAGCCATGAGTTGGGAAGAGCCAGTGAGAACCAGAGATCACTCAGGATGTGCATTTCTCACAAGCCTCTAGAACTCTACCATCCCAAAAGATTCCTGCACCTTCTCTGTTTCTCATGGGCATTCATGAGAATATGTCTGTCCTCGATGCCTACCTTCCCTTTATCACTTGCCAAACCAGCCATCCAGTCCTGTCAGTTGTACCTCTAAAATGCCCCCTGGGTCCCTCTCCTCCCTTCCATCTCTGGTGGCATTACTCTAGTACATATCTCTACCATCTTGTGTCTGGAATAATAAAAATATAATAGCTTCTTAAATGGCCTCCTGCATCTAATACTGCCTCGCTCATCCCACCACTGATCCATTTTCCTTGTAGTAGCCAGTAGGATCTCTTTAAAACCAAAATTGTGACTCATAAACCTCCTCTGTGAAGGCCCAGTAATAATTCCCTATGGTGTTTAGGATAAAGTCTGAGATTCTTCATAACCCTTTTGAGATCTTGCAAGAATTGGCCCAAACTGACTTCTTGCTCCTCTGTCATGACTATCTTCTTTTCTGCTGTGGGAAGCTTTCCTGAGATCCTTGAACACATGATGCTCTTCTCCTTGAGTCACCACATGGGCAAGTTGCTTCTGTCTACAGGGCTCTTGCCAACACACTCTTCCTGCTCCAGATGAATGATCTCCTCCTCAGGGGAGTTTCCCTCACCATCACAGCTCCCTCAGACCAGGCCTTATGGACCCCTGTCTCATAGCCTGGCATGCAATGAGAGCTCCATAAGATCTGTTAACTGACTTTTAAATTCTCTCCCAATTCACAAGGCCCGAAAGCTACTGCAACTAGATATGAATGAGGAGCAACGGAGGATTACTCACCCTCTCATTTGCCCACAGTCAGTCTTACTCGGAGAGGATATGGTAGGTGCAAATGGAAAACTCCCTACCACCCAGGTGTCAAGATAAGCCCTGGAAATTGGCTACATGGCCAATTGTTGTCAAATTCTTTTTCTCCTTCTATTGAGCTGTGGTAGCTAGGCAACTTCAATAACATTTGGAATCCAACCCACAAAAATCTCACTCCAAGTCAGGATGAAGTTCCAAAACTGGTCGGTTTCCCTTGAGAGCACTCTCCCAGAGGCCATGAACATGGGCCAACTGTCTGGGAAGAAATTTTTATAAATACCTATGCTGCAAGCATGCATAGATATAATGTTTTATTGACTTAATTATGTGACATGGTCAGAGTGTCTGTTACAATGTGTGGAAGGCCTGGATTTTCCTACTGTAAGATGAAGTCCATATGTAAATAATTATCTTGCTAATGTTGCAAGTATTTGAAAAACTGACTGCATATTGCAACATAAATTAAGCAAAATGAGCAGTTATTTCAAGAGGGCTTTTCCGAGCATGAAATCCTTGCCGTAAGATTTGTGCTGTAAATAACACATTTAAATGAAGTAATAAATCAAATGTCTTTTGCATACATCTTTGAAGAAAAGGGGCTCAGCAGATAACCTTACCAGATAATGATTTTAAGACAGAAGCAACTATGGAAACAATAGTATTCTTCGGACAAACTTTTACCTTTTCACAGATTCACATTAGCTGGAGACTGAACATATCCACTAAGGGGCTCTCTGAATGTCACCAACATTAAGATGATAGAGTTATCATAGATTTTAAAGCTGAATAATGGCTACTTAATGCTGTGTCCCCTCAAAATTCTCTACTGTAAAGTGACTAAGTGCTTCCTTTTATTTTTTCAACTTGTAAATGTGTAGATAAAACCATAATGAGAAAGTGTTAAGCCTAATATTTATTCCTTAATACAAACAGTGTTTTAATACATAATTAAAACTTCCCATTTGAAGAAGATAAGTGACATGGTGGAATTGGTTGACTAGAGGAGGTTAATTTTTTCCTAATTATTTATTAAACAACCTCACTAATCACTGTTTTCCTATTTTCCAGTTTTCTGCTTGACTGAAATTATAAACACATTCTAATTTTCCCCAATACTTTTGATTAATCCCAAAAGGTGTCTTATTTCGAACATGGTTTTAATATTTTGTCCTTTTACAAACCTATCTATCAATTAAAATAAAGCAATATCATTATCTTATGTTATTATCTCTAGGCTCTAATGAGTGTTTAGCCTGGGATTTGCTCAATAAAACAAACACATTGCCATGCAAATAATGACTATATATTTCTTGGACTCACAAAAATATATGTTTGTGAATATATAAACCTCTAAAAATGTAATAAAGCCTCTAAACATGCAATAAAATTCAAATATTTAAATGTAAATTCAATTTTAAAAAGTTATTCTCCAACTTATTCATGCAAAATTAACAACCAAAGTTTTACTCCACTTTAGAATGCACTTCAGCTGGCTATAGAAAAAAACATATTTTGTTAAATCAGTTTAACATAGAAAAATAGCAGTAGTTAATTTACCAGATAGAAATTGGGGCCTACCTATCAGTTATCTGACAGCAGGATCATATCCAAGAAAAGTTTGGTGCCAAGTAATTGAGAAGCTGCTTGAATGCATTTCACACTTTCGTTTCTGAACAACTATCAAGAAGTTCAGTCCAGGGCCTCTTATGCAGTATCATGCTTGGAAAACAGGAAACTGCCTTGGGAAGGAGTTTGTTACTGTCATTTGTAAGATATCTCAGACAGCTCATGCAAGGACAGATAAGGTATTTTGCTGTGAAGAAGCTGTATTGTACTGGAAAGCAAAACAGTCATAGGAAATGGATAGTACTCTCATGTATAATCTTGGACAAGCCATTTAATGTTCCAGTTTCACTTTTATCATCCTTAAAAAGGCTATAATGCCTGCTTCAAAGGACTACAATAAGGGTCATATAAGATCATAAATGGGAAAGTGCTTTCTGTTCTAAAAGACTACTCCTCTAAGAGATGATGGCTATTATTCTCCATTCAATTGTCCTTGCCATGGTATTAGTGAATTTATGACCTTGGATGTTGAGTTCTAAAGACCCTACAACTTCTTCTTCTTGATTGTAGCCTGAATGAATCAACATAGAGAGAACATCTGAGAACTGTGAAAATAGTAAAGGAAATATGACTTACCTGGAATGAGATACATTTATGTCCAACCTCTGAACTGATACATATCATCAACAGCAGGTTAAAACCTTGCAAATTTAAATACATTGGACAATTTATCTGTGCTTAAAGGTTTATTTTTCTTCATGTAAGAGATGCATCTTAATATGTTACATACAAAGTGACTCGTATTGGAAACAGGTTTTATTTAGTTTAAAGAAATGTTATGATAAATTTTTTGTGGAATAAAGAATCTGTCAGTGTAGAAAAATAATGGTCTTGTAAATTTGAATTTTTATAAGCCTAATATTGTAAAAGTGGGGATATACTCCGCTAGGATTTTTTTTTTTAAGTTGGGTGCTCACTCATGAACTGGGAAAAAGTATCTACATGGGACCAAGAGGCAATACAAATGAAGAATTAAAACACTGTCGCCTGAATGGTCTCCTATTAAAATCATTGTCTTGGTGTCGGAACTAGAGTTCAGAATAAAATCATTGTCTTGGATGTGATATCCATGTCCACAACATCCATTTAACAATGGGTTTCCTGGGGTGCCTGGGTGGCTCAGTTAGTTGGGCGTCTGCCTTTGCTCAGGTCATGATCCCAACATCCTGGGATTGAGCCCCGCATCGGGCTCCCGGCTCGGTGGGGAGCCTGCTTCTCCTTCTCCCTCTCTCTGCTGATTTGCCCATTTATGCTCATTCTCTCTCTCTGTGTCAAAAAAGTAAATAAAATCAGGGGCGCCTGGGTGGCTCAGTTGGTTAAGCGACTGCCTTCGGCTCAGGTCATGATCCTGGAGTCCCGGGATCGAGTCCCGCATCGGGCTCCCTGCTCGGCAGGGAGTCTGCTGCTCCCTCTGACCCTCCTCCCTCTCATGCTCTCTGTCTCTCATTCTCTCTCTCTCAAATAAATAAATAAAATCTTTAAAAAAAAGTAAATAAAATCTTAAAAAACAAACAAACAACGTGTTTCCTTCTGCAAGTGGAGTCACAGTCACCCTTTAACTGAAGTACTGACCTCTTTGTATCAGTACCTGAATATTAGCATCTGTATGATAGACTGACTCTTACCTACCCATTCTAGCCTGTTTGTTCCATTTGATTATGACCAGTCACAGACTCTGGCTTCTGACCCCCTTTGATTGTGTGTTTGTTATTTTTGTTGTTTACTCTGTGACTGAGCTCATAAGGGTTAGAAGATTAATAGGGTTGGACTCTTAGTACCCAGCTTCTCCTTTGCCCTCATCTTGAATCCCTTACAGTTTAGTTCTGCTTAGAGCCAGGCAAGGGCCACATCCACTCCTCAGTCAGCTCCAGCTTCAAGTTCTCCTATCTGGGCAGATCCTAGAACCTCTTGTTGGCCCTGGAGTGAGAGTTTAAGGAGTCTCGATTTTTTTAAAAGAACTTCCTAAGTCAGGTTTATTTCCAGTTGAAAGTGACAGCAAGCCAACAAAAAACTAGTTGAGCCAAAGAATGGGAATTTATTGGAAGACTTATAACCACAAAAAGAGCAAATATAGCCCAGAGACCAACTGGGAATAGAAACTCCAATGTCTCCAGAATGTGCTACATGTCTTGTATCCACATGTTGGCTTCATTTTCTTAGGAAAGGTTTTCCCACCAGCAGGAAACACAGAATCTGGCAGCGGCTCCATCTTCAGTCTTCCAGAGTCATCACCAGAAAATGACTGGCTTTGGCTGCCTCTCTCTCTCTCTTTCTTTTTCAAATTAAAAAACCAGGGAGAAGGTGTGTACTTTGTCCAGTGTGAGTGAAGGGTTCATTTAAGACCAATCAGCTAAGGTCCGGCAGTGAGTGGTGTTACTCTGGATTTATTTTCTCACCTCAGATCATTAAGTGTTGCTGGGACTTAAAACAAGTGATAGCTCCCATTCAAAATTGATGCCTTCGATGGGAGAAGCACCATTTCCCAGAAGGAGGGGGTGAATGCAGGGAAACAATGTCCAGAAGGAGGAGGGGTGAATGACTGGACAGACATGGCAATGACTGTTTACTGGGATAGATAAACAGTTGGCATATTATCTATTGAACTTGTGGTTTTCTTATTTTCCCTATTAATCCCTGCCTTTTGTTTATATCAAAATTTTCTTAAAGTCAAAGTAACTAGTGAATAGGAAAAGCAAATGAATCTGAATAAAGCTTTGTTGGAGAATTAATACTTCTTGAGAACCAGCCAATTTCCAGAAATTTCTTCTATAATCTTTCATTTTCTCCCTCAAACAACCTTGAAGTGAGATAACTCCATTCCCATATAAACAAATTAATACTCAGGGATAATAAATAGCTGCTTCAAGATAATGAAATTAGCAAGGGCTAAGCTGCAACTAAAGATCTGTGCATATTCAATTGGAAAAGGAAAAGGCAGTGGGGCTGGTGCAGATTCAATTCATGATTGAAATTGTGAGAAAGTAGTGATTGGTGTTCAGGGCTCATCTTTACATGTCAACCCCACAAGAGATTTGTTGCTTTGCAGGGATCAAATCCAAGGACAACTCAGGACATATTACCAGATTATTAGTACAAGAAATATAAATAAATAATTGCTCTACTTTCTTTTCTTTGGGATCTATTTTATTCACCATAACAGTAATAAGATGGAAAGTTGAGATTAGGGTGTAAACCTAGAGAAATGAGGCCAAGGAGACCAGCTGTCCTGCTGACTATAGCCCATGCTAAAGGTTTTCTCACGGCATCATACGATAAGAAGACACTATTGGGATTTGGTGGAAGGTCTTTAAAAAATAAACAGAATGATTTTTCCTAGAATATCCCTTTGGTAGAATGCATTCTTGAATCAGTTGTGGTGTTAGCCAGCTGTTGGAGGATTCCTGGATCTTGAGTTCCTGCCAAATGCCACTGCATCCAAATAAGAAGTAACAAGAGATGTCTATACATACAGGGCATGAAAGATGATAGGATATTTACTTTGTATCCACAGAATGAAGCTGAAGCCCTTCTTTTCATCTGATTACATCTAACACTCACCCACTATGTACAGGCCTTGTCCTTGGCACCAGGCATGCAAAGATGCGTCCCTCCTCTCAAACTCACAGTATCATGGATGTACTTTGGTGAATTTCTGATCTCAAAACTTTAATTAAGATAATTTTGTGATGTGAGTACTTGGTGAGTACTTGGCATAAATCCCAGGCTACTCAGATGACAGATTCATAATGTAGCTAACATCTCTCCCATGTTGTAAATGAAGGAACCATCTGAAAGCCTGAAAGATGCATGCAGTAAATGACTGAGCAAGGCAGGATTTGAGTCCATCTGTCTGATTCTGGAGTTCAAACACATATCCCGCTTCTCCATGCTCCTATGTTAAAACTGCAAGTTGGAGGTGAAGTCTTGTCTTCCTCTTTCCTCTCTTCTTCCCTTACACATATAGCAGACAACTGGGAAATGAATCTGGGAATGTGCTCACTGATCTGAGCACTGACACCCAATAGAATTAATTTGCTTTTGACACTACACTTCATGTTTGTTCAAGCTTATATTTAATTTATGATAAAATTGTGAAAGAGCATGGCCTGAAAAACTGAGATGAAATTAGAGTTTTTTGTACTTAATTTCAAAGCCTAGAATTCCAACCAAATATAAAAGGCAATTTGTTTATTAATTTCATCCAAGGAGCTCTTGGATGAAAAAATATTGCTCAATTGAATAGTAATATGCAAAGAAATGGCTCTGATATAAGAAGAATTTATTAATTTTAGTCTTGAACTTGGGTACATTCTGTTTTAACAAAAAGCTGCTCCAATTACATTGACCAAGTTTTCATTTTACCTTCTAATATTTTTGTTACGTATTGCTCATCACTGACTATCATTTAGGCAGATAAAATGCCACCTACCACCAATATCATTTTAAATAAAGTCTATACCCACATGAACATCCTAAGAAAAATAATACTTACCCTAACCAACAGATAATGAGTATATGGACCTTCAGCAAAGCTCTTTCATATAAATTATCTTATTTAATCCTAAATTAAACTATTTTGGGTGGGTGATATTATTATCACCATTACACAAATGAGGAAATGAGAATTAAAGTGGTTGAGCCAATGGCCAAGAGCAGCAGTCTTCCAAATGGTGGAGCAGGGCTGTGAATTAAGAAAGTCTGTCTTGCCTTTTCCAAGACATATTTGTCTTGGCTTGCAAATATGAGACAATTTCTTCCTCATCCTCTGTGCAATATTTTTAACAGTTCATTGATCTCCTGGACATTCATTTAATATTCAGTAATTATTACTCGAACACCTGTTTTATGAAAGGCACCATGCCAAGCACTGTTGGGGTAGACATCAACAAGACCCAAGCTATGCCCTGCGGAGTTTACACTCTAGTCTGTGAACAAATGCAAATATCCCAGTTTGCAGAATTCCAGGAAATAGATCATTTTAAAAGTGCCATATGAGAGGTATCATTCTTAAATTAATTTATTAATTAATTAATTTATTTATTTTGAGGGGGGAGAGAGCATGCGCACATGAGTTGGGGTGGGGGGACAGATTGTGGATAGGGGTAGAGGGAGAGGAGAGAGAGAATCTTAAGCAGACTCCATGCCCAGCATGGAGCCCTACCCATGCGGGGCTCCATCTCACCGCCCTGAGATCATGACCTGAGCCAAAATTAAGAATTGGATGCTTAACTGACAGAGCCACCCAGGCACCTGGAGAGACATATTTTAAATGCCATGGGGTTTAACAGAAAAGGGAGGTCATATCTAGTGATAGATGTGTGATGACATCATGGAGATGTGGCCTCTCTCTGAGCCCTCAAGAATGGGGAGGATTTCAGCAGGAGGGAGTAGGAATTCCAGAAGAGGAACAAGAGCATAAAAGTGAGAATGTGCTGGAGAGTTCAGGGAATTGTGAGGTGTCCAGTTCAACCTGGAATGTGTAAGAACGTTGTGAAAGATAAATCACAAAGGCTGATTTAGAAGCCAGATGATAAGGGACTAGAATTTTAGACTAAAAAACTCACTGTTGGGTCCACATATGTTCTATGTTAACTAAATTGGTAAGTCAGTTCTTCACAAGCATTGTTATACACAGACAAAGGTTACTGAATTTAGAACAATCTGTTGGTTGTTTAAAAAACCCAAAAAAGCAAGTGTAAGGAATTACTGCTATGCTGGTGCTTACTTCTTGAAGTATTCTCATAATTACTTGTCTAAAGATGATCTAAGTGATTGCTACAAATCAGGTTAATCTTTAATTCTCAGTCTACTCAGTAGGTAAGGACAAAGTATTTTGGGAGAAATTTCTTTTTGTATTACCAGTCTCCTCAGATGTAATCTTATTTTGAAAAAAAAAATGCAGTTCTTAATATACAGTACTAAGAAAAAAAATCCATGTCAATAGACAGAATAATCTAAACTAAAAGATCGCTGTGATCATTTGTTTTAGATATATGGTTTATTTATGTTTTAACCCTCAGTCTTTATAACTGAGGGATTCACCTCCTAGCCAGTCCCCAGTGTGTTAGCTTCGAGGAGATCTTTAACCAGAAAACAGAAGTCAGTGAGAGCTAGATCAGACAGACACCTTGGTCAGTGGCAGAAGCTCCTGACCGAAGAGACTTATTGGGAACAATATGAGGAAGGATGAGTATTTGGCCTTGATTCATTAAAATTCTTCTAATGTATTGTTAATTAGCCCCATTTATCTCAAATAAGCTAAATAGTCTAGAAAATGACAAGAGGCCACAGGATATGACTCAGTTAGAAAAGAATAAATATAGATTCGGATTATTAGGAACAAAAATTAGAATGTGTAAGGAACCCAGCAAATCAACAAGGCATGGAACCAAGTAGGATCAAAAGAGGCAAAAACAGGATTAGGCAGTATTCAGAGGGAGATTTCTAAATGGACAACAAGCATATGAAGAGCTGCTCTAGCCCACTGGTAGTACGAGTAATATAACTTAAAACAATAATGTGAACCTCTTTGTATCCACCAGGTTGGTAAAAAATGAGAAAGTTGGAAAATACTCAATGACGCTATGGGCCTGGGGAAAAGAAACACTGACTCTTACATACTATTTGATGGGTACCTTCTAATGTAGCTTTTTTGAAGAGAAATCTGACTATGACTATTCCACTATGAATTCAATTTGCAATTTCATTTGCCAGTACACTCCCCAGAGACAAAAATCACCCACAGTTCCATAAGGGAACATGCCAAGGATATCAACTGTAACAGGGAGGTGAATGCAATTTGGGTCTCCATCACTGGATGCAAGGGTATGCCATGCAAGCCAAAAGCAATGTGCTGGAGGCAGATACAGCAACATAAAAATATGTTAAAAAGATAATACTGAGGGAAAAAAATCTGTCTCACCAAATAACACATTATTATAGACACATGTATATCCAAAACATAATACTGAGTGAAAAATAGGAAAAAAAAAATCACACCAAGGGCACTACACATTATTATAGACACATGTATATCCAAAAACATATGAAGACAGGTTAAGAGTGGGGACAGTATTGGGGATCAGAAATAATGGGAAAATGTTAAAATAATATTTTTTAAAAGTAGGATCTTTCATAGGCCAATAGTGAGATTGTGCCATGAATTGTGGAAGAGACCCAGAGTGAGAGAAGGAAGGAAGGAAGGAAGGAAGGAAGGAAGAAGGAAGGAAGGAAGGAAGGAAGGAAGGAAGGAAGGAAGGAAGGAAGGAAGGAAGGGACTGAGTACCAGGCACCGTAAGGTACCATTTATTCAAGAAACAGTAACTAAACATTCAAAAGTTTGTTACCCTTCAAACTAATCACCTTGGTAAACTATATGCTCACTTTTCCAGCCTGGCATTGCTCAGAATATTTGTGGAATTACTATATATTGAAATTCAATTATGTCCAAGCACATTTGAGTGTCATTAGGAAAAAGAAAAAGAAAGCTATCTCATCACTTTCCAATCATGCCTTTTTAAAACTATATGTGAGTGTATGTATATATTCATGTGTACATATAATATGTAACATATATATACACATGCAAAAGGTGCGTCTGTATAACTCTTAGCAGTTTCAAAAAATTAAACTCTTTCCCAAAGGATTGAGATCTGTTACTGTCTGAAAGAATGTATGGCTGACTCTGAAAGAGTATATGAAGGACAGCGCATTGTCAAAATGTCTTTGCCTACTGCCCACCCTAAGGTGATTACGTTAAGGGATAACACTCATTTACCTGGATTAAATCTTGTACATTTACTTAAAAATAAAAGTGTGGGAGTGCCTTGGTGGCTTAAGCTGTTAAGCCTCTGCCTTCAGCTCAGGTTGTGATCCCGGGGTCCTGGGATGGAGTCCATCTTCTGGTTCCCTGTTAAGCAGGGAGTCGGCTTCTCTTTATCCCTCTCCCTCTGCTCTTCCCCCTGCTCATGCTCTCTCTCTCAGATGAATTTAAAAAATCTTTACAAAAATAAAGAAAGAAAGAAAAGAAAAGTGTGCAATGATATGAAGAAAAGCTACTATCATTTACTTTTGTACTCTTCTTCTTTTGGTCATTAATTTCTCCTTTATTAAATAAATATCTTTAAATCTTTTGTTTATGTTAGGGTCTGAGCTATGTGCTGAGGATGAAACAAAAAATAAATAATTACTCATGCCTAAAGTAATTCAAAGCCTGATGATTTTACTTTAAGAGGTAGTGGATTTATGTAAATATCCGTGTGGACCAAAGTAACTTAGAGCCAGATTTCTGGCGAAAATGTAACTTCTCTGTTTGACTCTGCTTTATATTCTAATAAGCTTCAACTCTCCACTGGAGGAAAGCGATAGAAAGGGAAGATGAAAATGTTTCCCAGATATTTATCTATTTATACCAGGAAGAAGGTCAGGCCAGAGCACCTCAGCATATCCAGAAGAACCCTGCCCCCAGAGGGGATCAGCAGAAGGAACATCTCCCAAATGTCTAGTGCCTAATTGTGCCCAACTGCTTAACTTTTCAAAGCCTATTGATGATGGGCATCTTGGGTGCAGATTCTTTGTTCAGCAACCAATTGTCCAATTGTCCTTCAAGCCTGAGGCCTATTTACACATTTCATTCCCTTCCCAAACTGATTCTTTTATTTTAGAGAAAGCCGTACCACTTGGGATGTTTTCCACCAACCCTGTAGATTTGAATCCTGCTTCAGCTGTGGTCGTGGCTGTATTAAGCATAGCTATGCTGCAAACTAACCTCCACACTCCAGAGACTTCGTCCCACCAAGGTTTATTGTAGGTCAGCGGAAGGCCCAACTTCACGTGGTAATCTAGGGACTGTAGAGTTGGGTGTCTGCACCACACAGATACATACATCACATACAGGGAGAAATTTAAGGACCAATGAATAAAGGGACCACTTACAAGATGTGGGTAGGGTGAAGGAATCCACAAAGATACTGCAGGATCAGGTCTAGTAGCTGTAGGCCAAACGCTAAGGGCCTAAAGGGGCAGAGGAGAGATCAGGGAAGATGCTGGGGATAAATAGCCAGACTTCACTGTGTTCACTTCTTCAGTCTCCTACGGGTGCTCCCCAGGCACAACATGGAGCCAGAGGGAAAGGGCGTCCCCTGAGCATACTTACAGACCAGGCTTCTTGGCAAAGAGTGGGGTGGAGAAAAGGGGAAACAGAGTCAGGAGGAGTGAATAAAAATTACCAGGACTGGAAACTGAGTTGCCTGGGGGCTCTGCTGTATTGTTGTTGCCCTTCTGCTGACTTCATTTTGTTGTCATCCCTCTAGAATGGACGTTCTTTGAAGCAGGGACAAAGACTCTACTGTTCTATAGTGAATCTCCTACACTCTGTGCCTGATTCATGACAGGAGCTCTATAAATACCTATTAAATGTCCACTGATTTAATTATTTGGGGCTTGTGTTGAGAGAAAGGCACCGAATAGCACCAAATACACTCATTCACCAAATTCACTCATTTTGAAGCACATTTCTGACTAAACTCCACTCACCATCCCAACCTCCAAGTACAAATGTTCTCAGGTGGTCCTTTCTGTTGTTGATGCACTCCAGAGAAAGAGGCTGAATGACAGGCATCAATCAACAGCTGCAGTTATTTGCAGTGACTATCAAGGCCTCTTGGAAATAGATGGCTTTCAACAAATACTGCATAATTGAATCAAATGTTCCATTTAACATGTACGGTGTTATGTATAGAGTAAATGTGGGTCCCAAGGGGCTCTCACCATCTCTCATTTCTGAAGTGAAAAGGAAGGAAATTGCAAGTGGACATTGCAATGTGAGTCTCAACGCCAGTGCTTCCCTCAATAATAAAAAGGACATCACTCTGTGGTAAAGCACACTGTGTGAGAGGAGATACAAAAGATTTCCCTTACTTTTGACATCTTTCATTTGCCATGTCAATGTGGTCTCTTGATGTTTAGAAGTTCAACTAAATGCACAGAATAAAACAACCTGGACATTTATATCTTTATATGTTTACAATGAGAGATGTACCAGCATCAGGCCTTTAGTCTCAGAAGACTATGCCAACAGCCTCTACCATAACAAAAACCGTAAGTTCTCAATTAGTGCATTCAAGCTGCAATTAAGGCAGTGATGAATCTACCATCACTATTTTTCAAAACACACTTTTCGTTATTTTCGCTAAGCCTGGTTTGAGTTTGCAAAATGATAGATCTCAGGAAATTGTCTGCAATATAGAAAATATAAAAACTTATCTATGGTTAAGTCAGGCAGTCAGAGATAGACAAATACTGTATGGAATCACTCACTTGCAGAATCTAAAAAGTCAAAAACATAGAAACAGGATAGAATGGTGGTTGCCAGGCACTGGGAGGGTGGAGAAAATGGAGGGAGGTCAGTCAAAGAGTCCGAACTTCCAGTTATAAGATGAATCAGTTCTGGGGATTTAATGCAGAGCGTGATAGCTATAGTTAATAATGCTGCATTGTACAGTTGACATTTGCTAGGGGAGTAGATCTTAAGGGTTCTTACCACACACACACACACACACACACACACACACACACACGCATGCACACACACACACACAAAGGTAATGATGTGAGGTGTTGGATGTGTTAATTAACTGGGTTGTGGTCATTTTAACATACAGCTCAAATCATCACGTTGTGCACTTTAAATATATATGATTTTATCTGTCAATTATACCTTAGTAAACCTGGGGGAAAATAAGCCTATCAAGGAAAAGTAACCTCAAAAAAAGCACATCTTTATGATAATACAATAATAGCATGTATTTGTTAGTTTTATCTTAATAATATAGTAGTACTCTAAAGAAGCTTTGGATACAATTATTTTATTTTCAAACAGATCCATTCTCTTTGTCTCTTGTCTCCTGTGGCCATTCTGAACTGTTTAAACTTATAGGTCTTGTCAAATATCAGTTTTCTGGCAAAAATATTAGCTCCCATGCTGCAGAAAACATGACTTACTTTGTAGGAGGAAGAGTTATCAGCAGAACTGTCTCCTTCTCTCAAATAGTGGGGCTCACGGTGCTCAGGTACACTTTCATGAATCCCTCCCTAGCATGCCATGTCCCAGACACATCCAGCCCACCAGGACAGGCAGACAGACACATACAAATTTCTCATATGCTATTTGAGGTGCTAATGTTCTACCGGGAGTGGTGCTTCTCAAAGGCAATGGAGGATGGTGGGGTTTGGAGTCACTCTGAATTTGAATCCCAGCACTGCCACTAGCAAGAAACATGACCCTGGGCAAGCTACTTAAACTGTCTGTGTCTCAATTTCCTAGTCTGTAAACTGAGAATAAAATAGCATCTACTTTAGGGCTGTTGCCAGGATTAATGAACTAATTCCTGCAAAACACTTTATATGATGAGATCCAGATTCCTATTCTTTGTCTTATGACTCTGAATTTGCTAACATTCAGTAATTGGGTGCAGCTATTGTATTTTTGGGCAGGATTTACAGGAAAAGAGGCTTCCAGCAGTGGTACTCCCTCACTTATGTGATCTTCCCAACTTCTCTGACTAGGAAACTGCAAGAGGTGGGGATGGTATTCAGGACCAGCCCCTGTCACTTAAAATGCCTTTCTCCTTAGATGTGTGTACTCCACACACCTTTATCGAGAATGTGTTGGGTTGAATCATATGAAATTGCAAATGGCCTAACCTGGATAATGTGAAAATTAATAAAAGGAAATCTTGTTTAGAATGAAGTCAGGAGGCTGGCAGGGGAGCTCTCTCACACCCCATCACTCCTTGTCCACAGCACACCCCAAGGGAAAGAGGGACCTAGCACGTGGATACTACCTTACTACCCCCAGGAGGAAGAAAGGCTTTTCTTCTACCCTGGCAACAGCCCAGCCAATGAGAGACAGTCGCAACTCAGCCAATGAGAGGCAGTCACAACTCAGCCAATGAAAAGCCACTATATTTCAAGCTCCCAGTTTACTCCAACAAGACTTTTTGTTTGTAAGAGTCTTCCCAGGGCGCCTGGGTGATTCAGTTGGTTGAGCGTTTGCTTTCACCTCAGGCCATGATACCGGGGTCCTGGGATCCAGCCCTGCATTGGGGGGGGAGGTCCCTGCTCAGCGGGGAGTCTGCTTCTCTCTCTCTCCCTCTGTGTGTGCTCTCTCTCTAGTTCTCACTCTCTCTCAAATAAATAAATAAAATCTTAAAAAAAAAAAAACAGTCCTCCCCACTCCCCTTTCCTCTATAAAAGAGCATTCTGCATTCCTCTCCTTTGTTCTATGGGCTTACCTATGGTTTTTTCCATAACTTGCTTGTCCTGGACGGCAATTCTCTGCTATTCCTGAATAAACCCCTTTTTTGCTGGTAAAATAACCGGCAGTTTTATTTTTTAAGGTTAACAATAATTTCATAAATCAGATGCAAAATACCCAAGACAAAGGATTAAGGATGCCAAGATTAACAAGACAAATGTGGGTCCTGTCCTCATAAAACTGATGATTCAGGTAGTGAGGCACACAACCAATGTGCTAAGGGGAAAGAAACAAAGAATGTTATGGCAAAAAATAGCATCCAACCATGAACCAAACTCAAAGGAGTAAAAGTAGGGCAAGAAAAATCTCTCCTCATAGAAACCAAATGAGTGAGTCATAAGCAGTTTGGAGGGATATTAGCTTCCCTAAGGCTATTGTAACAAATTACCACAAATTTGGTGGATTAAAACAACACATCTCTTTATTCTCTTATTGTTCTGGAAATCAGAAGCCCAAAATCAGTTTCATAGGTAAAATCAAGGTATAGGCAAGATTGAGCTCCCTCTGGGGAGTTCTGGGAGGAATCTGTTTCCTTAACTTTCTTCAGCAGATACAGTCCTTAGATTCCTTGGCTCATGGAACTCTTCTTCCATCTTCAAAGCCCATGACACGTGGCTTCTTCTGTTTGTCAAATCTTCTGCTTCTCTCTTATAAAGGTGCTTGGGATAAGACCCACCTGGATAACTCACCTCAAGACTCTTAATAACATCTGCAAAATCTCTTTTGCCATGTAAGGTATTGTTCACAGGTTCTAGGCCTTAGGGCCATGCCATTGGGGGCCATTATTCAGCCTATTATCCAGGGGTTGAAAGCTAATTAATTGCAGAAAAGCAGTTAATAGGTTGTTACTATAGGACAAATGAAGATTCAGTCTTGGATGTTCAGCAAGGAGATTTGGGAAAATATAACACCCTAAACCAAATCAGTCAAATGAAGAACAGGGAAGGTGGTGCTAAGGCAGATAGTAGAGCTAGCATGAAGGCCCAGGGGCGGGAGAATATGGTATATGGAAAGACCTTAAAGACTGTCTTACTGGATACTTTTTACACATGGAGTGAAAGTAATGTGGGGTAGTGGTAACAGATAAGCCTGTGAGGGTGAGCAATCATTTTATAACAAGGTGTTTCAAGATTCAACTCTCCTAGAATTATTTTCCCCTCAAAACTCAATGCTAAAATTTTAATATGATGTCAACAAATGATAATATGGGCTTTTTGAGGAATAGAGTCAACAGCAATAAATTCTATAGTCCAAATCATGAGATATAACATACATAAAGGAATAAAATTAAGAGATAACTTGAAACTGGGCCAATACATAACAGAGTCTAGGGGAAGACAATGACCATGAAGGGTGTCAGCAGTTCAAAACAAAGCCCAAGGGATTATGGCAAACTCAAATCCATTATGGGTGAAGTTCAGTGGCAAAGGATTGAGGTTCCTATAATAGAAAACCAAGATTTCAGAGTACTGGTGATTCTCAGTCTCAATCCATTCTTCTATTCCAAATTTAGTGAGGTTTTACTTTAACATACTATATTGTTCCATGAGATCACTCAGCATTTAAGGAAGTCCTTGCAAAAACAGCCTAAAAAAGTAGAAGCAGTTATCGAATTTCAGGACCTCTGGTGTGTCCATTGGTGTTCGATGCTGAACTCCAGCCATTGCAGGAAGTCAGAGTGGATCTGAAAACAAAAGCCAAGGCAGAAGGTGATGGCTCCAACACATGACATACACCATAACTCTGCTTGGGTATAAGCCCAGAAGCTGAGCGGGAGGTGACAGAGCTCCTTTGGGAGCTAGGGCAAAGCTTGTACAGGCAAAGACTGATATAAAGACTTATCCCATGATCCAAATAATAACTGCATAGTTTACTCACGTTTCTTTCACAATGATGCAATTCACTGATTCATTCCTTCATCTTTTCATCCCTCATAACTTCATTGCACCCTACTATGCATCAGGTACTCGTTTCAGTTCTAGAAATATGGATGTAAGACACAGTCAATTCATTCTCTCATTTATTTAGCAAATATTTATTGAATATTTACTATCTTTCAGGTGTTCCATATACAGGATTGACTGGATAGGTCTTGTCCCTTAAAAAATCACAGTTTTGGGCGGGGGGAAGATGAGTATGTAGATACTACACAGAGTGATTTTTGCTGCAATAGAAAGAGACACTAGGTACTAGAGGAGCACAGGGTGAGAAGGACATTGGCCTAGTCTTAGGAGATTCAGGGAGACTTCCTGGAAGAAGTGACTTCTAAACGAAGTTGTAAAGCAGAAGTAGGAGTTTGAAAATAATCAGAGTTGAAGGAGCAAAAGATTGCAGGTAGAGTGGATATCATTTACAAAGATTCAGAGAGAACGAATGACACTATTAGAAACTTAAATAGTTTAGTTTGGCTTCAGGCTATTGTGGAAAGGTGGAGAAGTGACCAGTGAAGCCACACAGAATGCTAAGGATAGATCATGATGGTTTGTCTGTCATACTGAGGAGCTGGGATTTTCTCCTTGGGGCACTGGTGTGTGTTGGGGGAGAAGGCCGCGGGATCGCTGAGGGTTATAACAAAGGGAATGATATCATCAGAATTTAGTTTTAGATCATCTTTTTGTAGTAGAAAAGTTATCTTCATCAAACCTCCCCCCCAACACACACACACCTAACAACCTACTTCAAATAACACATCATGAAAGGAAAAATATTAGACTCACTTTGCAAACACAGCTTCACGATGATCCTTCTCTCTCTCCTTACCTGTCACTGAATGTGGATACATATTTCCCACCAGACTGCCATGTCTTCCTAAGAGAAACTTCATTGATAATGGAAAAAAGGCCAAGAGATCACACACAGAAATTAACCAGGATTCTTAAAAGCATTAAGTTATTTTACTTCAAAATAGAAAACATCCCACAATTCTGTCCTACAGGAATTTGCACCTGGCAGCTGCTTCTAAAAAGGCACCAACGATTTAAATACACCACATCCCCCTGACGAGTTCCCAACCCTGTGTCAGTGGGAGTCTTTCTCTCCGGCTTCTCACTTCCCTCTCAAGCTGCATGAACCACTGACCTTTACTTGTTATCATTCCTCATCCCGTGCCCCAACTGAAAGTAAATATGGAAGATCATAATTGAAAACAAGGAAAAGGAACTAGTGTTTATGGAACACCTGTTTAAGGCATGTTAGGTATTTCCTGATAACCTTTACTATATTCGTTTTTTTTCCCTGATAGCAACCCTGTGAAGCTGGTAAAATCCTTGTCCTGTTCTGCACTGGAGAAATTGGGTTTCATGGTGATTCATTTCTCCTTTATCTGTGGGGCACTGGGCTAGAAGTTCAGGGTCACAGGTTGCGGTCAGGGAGAGATTTGAGGCCAGATTTTTTGGCTCATGTCTTTCCAACTACATCATAAACAGGGCTTGGTCCTTTTATTGAGGTTTTTTTTTACCGCCACCAGTGCTCACACAGCTCCTTGAGTTTCTGGTTCCCTGTTTTTCCCTCCCTGTGGCATTCTCAGCTTGTGACTACCTGCCCATTCAGACTTTGGAGTCTTCATGTCGCTTCCCCTCTGGGTGTCTATAACCTCCTAATTCTTGATTGCTGATGTGAGGATGCCCATATCCTCTTTGGTTTGTGTCCAACTCTGAGCCACTCATGCCCTCGGGTCAGCTCCACTCTGTCCCCTAACACACTTATCTTCCAGCATCGCCCAGGCAGGACCCAGTTTCTAAGCACCCGCAGCACCTCCGATCCAGGGCCTGCCAGGCCTTTTTATCCTACCTTTCATCCAGAGAGATCTTTAAAAACTGCTCTGTTTCCTCCACCTCCTACCACTGACCATTTAAAAAAATATTGCCTTATTTTTCCAAGTGAAGCTGTGGAGAGCTTCGTGATGAGATACTCATGCTTTCTATTTTGATTAAAAACTTAGGAGCCAAGAAGACCCAGCTCTTTCTTACAAACTGAATATAGACAGTAAAATCAGGCTTATGAAGGGCGCCTGGTTGTCTCAGTCAGTTGGGCATCTGACCCTTGATTTCGGCTCAGATCTTGATCTCAGGCTCGTGGGATCGAACCCCTTGTGGGGCTCCATGCTCAGCCGGGAGTCTGCTTGAGACTCTCCCTCTCCCTCTGCCCATGCCCCCCCTCCCCGCTCATGCGCACTCTCTCTAAAATAAATAAATCCTTAAAAAAAATCAGGTTTGGGGTGCCTGGGTGGCTCAGTTGTTAAGCATCTGCCTTCGGCTCAGGTCAGGATTCCAGGGTCCTGGGATCGAGCCCCGCATTAGGCTCCCTGCTTGGTGGGAAGCCTGCTTCTCCCTCTCCCACTCCCCCTACTTGTGTTCCCTCTCTGGCTGTGTCTCTCTCTGTCAAATAAATAAATAAAATCTTAAAAAAAAAAAATCAGGCTTATGAGTAAATTTGGCCCAAGAATATAGTTAGAGAATCACAAGGCTATGAGATTTCTGAACAACCATTTAGCCTGCCTTTTAACCCTCAGATAGGAACATGACTAAAGTTTGTAAAGGGGGCAGGGTGAGAATGATATATTAAAAAAAAAACACCCAAAAACCTGAGGGGATGATCTATTTAGGCCATCCCTCACCTAGTACCATTCATACTAGAGATCACAAGATTTAAGAAAGAGACTTAGCTACACAGAAAACAAGGTTTGAATAATTTTTATAAAGGGAGAAAGTCTTTCTAGTGGCAGTTACCCAACTTGTAAAATTCAGTATGCAATGGCCAAAACTGTGGGGCATTGTGCTGGTTTGCTATTTCTTTTAAATATGAATAACTTTTTAACTAATAATAATGTGTTTCATGATCCAAGGTGGGGATATTAATGATCAAATCTCATGCTTCAGGCTATAAAGCAATTACTGCAGGGAACAGAGTTCTCTTGCCTGAGTTGCAAATGAGAGAGGGAGAGAGAAGGAGGGAGGGAGAACCACCACACACACTGGGCAAACCCATCTTCCCTCCTGGGAACCTGCACGGAGCCACTCCAATTTTCCAACCACGATGCCCTGACTTTGAATCAGAGGTGATACAGCGTTAGCCACAGTATATAAAGCTCTGATTTTCGTCAACTTTTTTCAAAGTCTTCTCTTTATTTGCCAAGATTAACATCTTTTCTCTAAGTAAAATAAGAGTATTGTTTGGCTAGTTAATAAAAAGAAAATAACACAATGTCTGTGTTAGCACATGACTTCTTAAAGCAACGGAAGACCTGTAGAGAGGCTCTTGTTTAAAAGTGATTAAATGGGGCGCCTGGGTGGCTCAGTCGTTAAGCGTCTGCCTTTGGCTCAAGTCATGATCCTAGGGTTCTGGGATCGAGTCCTGCATCGGGCTCCCTGCTAGGCGGGGAGCCTGCTTCTCCTTCTGCCTCTGCCTCTCTCTCTCTCTCTCTGACTTCCATGAATAAATAAATAAAACATTAAAAAAAAATAAAAGTGATTATAATGAACCTACAGCAACACAGGCACTATGCAGGTGGCATTGACTCAGAACTCATGTTTAACTTGTTATATTATTCATGGTAATCCAATACATGGTAAGTTCATTTTTTGTTGTTGTTCTTAAGATTGTATTCAAGCTAAAATACTAAAGGAAAACAACAAGGGCAAACACTGTAGTATTGGGACTTGCACTGGACAGACCTGGATTTAAGTAAAGGTTTTGCCAGCTGCTGGCTGGATGACATCAAACTAGTCATTTAATCTCAGTTTCAGTGGGGGAGATTAAAATAGGAAATATAAAAAAGTGAAAAGAATGGCAGTGATCCCCTAGGGTTATTGCAAGAACTTTAAAAATTACGCAGTGTCCAAGATATGATGCAAATTTTCAACAAATGACATTAATTCTTATCACTAAATATAATGGGCTTCTCATACTTGAACTCAGATTTAGAAATTAAGATAATTTCGGGGTGCGTGGGTGGCTCAGCCATTAAGCATCTGCTTTCTGCTCAGGTCATGATCCCAGGGTCCTGGGATCGAGCCCCTCATTGGGCTCCCTGCTCAGTGGGAAGCCTGCTTCTCCCTATCCCACTCTCCCTGCTTGTGTTCCTGCTCTTGCTATCGCTCTCTCTGTCAGATAAATAAATAAAATCTTTTTAAAAAATTAAGATAAATTCTTATCTGTTTCTAACAAAAATGCGTATTTTTTTGTGAGTAGTATATCCAATTAAAATGAGCCTCAATACAGAAATTCCAGAATGGGGCTGCTAATTATTATGAATTACTTAAAAAATAATATGCCAATGCAATTAGACTCTTTAGCTAAAAGTAAGCTTTCTAGGTTCTTACTATTCAAAGTGAGGTCAGAGACTCAGCGGCAGTAGCAGCACCTGGGAGCTTCTCCAAATTTTAGAACCTCAAGCATTATCAAGACTACTGAATCTGAAAACGCATTTTAATATCATCCTTGGGTGATTCATCTTCACATGAAAGTTTGAGAAGGATTGCTCTAGAGGTCGCCTGGGTGGCTCAGTCGTTAAGTGTCTGCCTTCAGCTCAGGTCATGATCCCAGGGTCCTGGGATCGAGCCCCACGTTGGACTCCCTGCTCAGTGAGGAGTCTGCTTTTCCTTCTTCCTCTGCCCCTCCCCTCTTCTAGTGCTCTCTCCCTCTCTCAAATAAATAAAATCTTAAAAAAAAAAAAAAAGGATTGCTCTAGTAGAGTTCTCAGACCTTAGCATGTTTCATAAGTACCTGGAGAACTTGTTAAAGCACAGATAGCTGGACCCCAACTCCAGAGTTTCTGATTAAGTAGGTCTAGAATGGCCTAAGAATTTGCATTTCTAACAAGGTGATGCTGATGGTGCTAGTCCAGGGACCACACCTTCATAATGACTAGAACATTCAATAAAGGCTCCAGAGGTCACACTTTAGTAGTAATACTACTAGTAAATGCTACTCCAGACCCACTCTAAGAAGACTTAAGAATAAGGCTTGAAAGTATCAAATCTAACAAATAACAAAACTACCTACCACAAAAAAGCCCCAACACTACTTAAAGGAGAGCAAGAAATCCAGACAACAATATAACATTCAAAATGTCCACCATACAATCAAAAACTAATACCCATGCCAAGATGCAGAAAAATGTGACCCGGAAGCAGGAGTCAGTCAACAGAAACAAACACTGAAATGAAAGAGATGACGGACTTAGCAGATAAGAGCATTATAACAGCTATTGTATATATGCTCAAATATTTAAGGAAAAACATAAACATAAAAAGGAGAGAAGTGGAAAATATATTACAAAACTAAATGGAATTTCTAGAGATGAAAGATATAAATGAAAAATACATTGAATGAGATTAACAGGAGGTACATACCCAAGAGAATTAAAAAAATATGTCACAGGGGCACCTGGGTGGCTCAGGCAGTTAAGCACCCAACTCTTTTGATTTCAGCTCAGGTCCTGATCTTAGAGTCATGCAATTGAGCCCTGCATCGGGCTCCACGCCCAGCATGGAGCCTGCTTAAGATTCTCTCTCTCCCTTTCTGTCCCTCGCTCCCTGCCCCCACCTCCCGCCCCTGCTCATGCACTCTCTTTCTCTCTGAAAACAGAAATAAAAACAAACAAAAGATATATATATATATATATATAACATTATATCAGATACAAATGTTCATAAGAACATTATCCATAATAATACAAAAGTGGAAACTCAAATGTTTAACAACTGAAGAATGGATAAACAAAAATGTGGTATAACCATTCAGTGGAATAGTATTCAGTCATATAAACAAAGTACTGCTACAATATCAGTCACCACATGATTGAACCTTGAAAATATTATGTTAAATAAATGAAGATAGTCACAAAGACCATATTGAATGAGTCCATTTGTATGACATGTCAAGAAGAGGTAAATCTATAGAGACAGAAAATGCATTTGTGGTGGTCTAGGGATGGTCAGGAAGCCCATTTTGAGGAAAATGATGAATGATTGCTAATTGGTATGGAATTTTTTTATGGGGTGATGAAAATGATCTAAAAGTCATTGAGGTCATAGTTGGATAATTCTTTGAATATCCTAAAAACCATTGTATTGTATGCTTTAGGTGAAATGTATGATGTATGATTTATATCTTAATAAAGCTATTATATTAAAAATATTAAAAAGTTAACATTAAATTTCACACCTACGAGGTCATTAGTGACCTTTGCTTGAACAATTCCAATTTGAATTGGGAGGGGGAAGCCAAATTATGTCATGTGTTGTTAAAAAAGAGGCGGGTAACGTGAAAACAATGTGGGTAGACCATTCTCTTAAAAAGTCTAAATGTAGGGGTGCCTGGTGGCTCAGTCTGTTAAGCCACCAACTCTTGACTTTGGCTCAGGTCACGATCTCATGGGTCCTGAGATCAAACCCCACCTCAGGCTCCATGCTCAGTGGGGAGTTTGTTTGAAGATTCTCTCCCTCTACCCTACGCCCCACTCACACGCTTGGTCACTCTCTCTTTCTCTCAAATACATAAATACACTTTAAAAAAAAAAGTCTAGCTGTAAAGAGAAGAAAACAATGTTATTTAGAGGAGTTTCCGTGAAAGGGAATGAGGTAAAAGGAGGTGAAGGAGAGAGAAAGATACAGAAGAGTGAAGGTGGGAGAGTTGACTTAGCCAAGTGTGAGAGGAGATGGACTCTAAAGAAAGGGATTAACCTTGCATAGGAGATCACCACTCTTCAACTGATCCAAGAGGAAGGAATGAAGGTCAAACATCTGCCTCTGAGTTGCTCACAATCTGGGGGCAGCAGCTGGGCTGTCTGACTGAGGAGACATTGCCCAGAGATCACTAAACCTCCCCAGCATTCTAGTACTACCCATTCTGAGGCCTGTTATGGCAGTGGTAGTGGTGGTAGAGTGTGTGTGTGTGTGTGTGTGTGTGTGTGTGTGTGTATGAAAGGGGGAGACCATCCTTCCCAATGATGTTCTCACCGAGAGGAAAGTGATGATTCCCACATGGAAACCTGACAGTTTTGAAGACACAGAATCTATAGGGGATGTTCAAGCCAAATTCCGAGATGAGAGTAGAGGTTGCAAGTTCAACTGTCTACAAGGTCCAGGTAATTAATAACAACTTCTGATATTTATTTAGTGCATATTAGTCTGAATACTTTTTATTCACAAACACACTTAATCTTTACAATAGCCCTCTGAGGTAGGTATTCTTCATCACTGAGGCACACGAGGGTAAAGGAACTCACCAAGGATACAGAGTTAGGAAGTTGGTAGAGCTGGGGTTTGCACCTGAGCCATCTGACTGAGAGCATGTGCTCCAAACCACAAAGTTATATTGCTTTCTTTAAAGAAATACACACAATAAAACGGGGTGAGCCTATGATGACAGAAGAGCCCACGACCATTCTGAAGGAAGCAGACATTACGTATGTCCAGCCCATTCCTCACATGCATGAAGTGGGCTCAGTGTTTCCAGACCATAAGACTTTTTTTTTTTTTTTAAGGAGGAGCTGAATCTGAACTTGTAAATAAAATCTCACAATTTTTAAACATTGGCAATTTATTTTTTTTGAAGTTTATATATTTCATGACAAATATGTTCATGGGCCAGTTATGGACGTAACGAGCCAGTGTGTAATCTCTGCTTTAAAGAGAACTACAGGCTTCTGTCCAAGAGAAAGAGGGATATGATACAAAATATGAAGTCTGATAAGTTTAGAAGCTTGATATGTCTGCAGATGGCATTTTTTAATGTACAACATGAAGGGGAAATGAATGCACATTCAGAAACATGCAACCAAACAAATACACATCAAGAAGAAAATCAGGTAACACCAGCACAAAGAAGAGAAGACAACAGATGTTTTAGAACAACAACGACAAAAATGCTGGGCTACTGTCATGGACAAGGACAATCAGGATGGGATGACGTTCTCCAAGAAAGATAAATGTGATCTGGAAGAATAAATCTCTTGCTGTAAAAATCCTGTCCCACTTACATCAGACATACTGTATTCAGTGAGATATAAACAAATAAGGGACAATCCATCACTATATCACAAAGTTACTGGAAGGAGAGGGGGAAAAAGAGCGTTGGCATCAGTAGGAGAAACAGTTGCCCAAAACAAAATTAGGCTCTGTTACCATGAAAAGGGAGAATAGATGCTGAGTGGTCCTAGGGGGCCATGGGCAGTAGGGGACACAGCTGGAATCTGAAAACAGATTGCTAGGTCAGCTCTCTTCCATGGCTGCCCAGGATCACCATACCTAGGGTGATGTACCTGGAACAGTGCTGTGTAACCTTTTCACAGCCCATTTGCAAACACTTCTGTCTGCATTGAAAGGATTAAAAGGTACAAACTGACGTTCCAGTACCCAGCAATCATTACAACGCCATCACTACCACAGGACCAAAGGTACCTGCACCTACACAAGAGTCCACTGTTATCACACCATTCACTGGCCTGCCCTGCGGGGCTCAGCCTCTGGCCGGGAGAAACTGTTTATTGCCCCCCAGAGAGCTCTCTTTTATATCTGCAAGGCAAGGTTGTCTTTTGTTCCAGTAGAGAAACTCTTTTGGTCGGTTCAATCCCATGGTACATCTCCTATCTCTTACTAACAACTGGTCATCAAATCCCATGACCGTCTGGCAAAATTGCCAAAACAATGAAAATAGCAAAATAACAGCAACACGAAAGAATGATCACTTTATGAATGTATGTTATATGTAGGTGCCGATCTGAGACTTGACACATTTATTGCACAATGTGGGATTTTGTACTGATCAATTTTTAGCTAAGTTGGAACTTCTATAGCAGCTGGATGTATGTAGCTTCTAGAAACTCCTACTCATTTACCCATGCCAGGACTGATGGTTGACAACTTCACCCCCTACCCCGGATCTTTTCAGACCTTTATTTCTCTAGATTCCTCCTACTGTTGTATAAGTTGGAACTCCTACAGTACATTCTTCATTCCAGGTACTCACAAGGTTTCTACTCCCTCTACACTAACTCACTAACACTAACTCACACTCATTCTGACTTTAGGAGGGAGGTGCTATTATTATTCCTACTTCACAGGAAAAAAAAAACAACTGTGGCACAAAGAGGGAAAATTACTTGCCCAAAGTCATACACCTGAGGAGTACTGTGGGATTTGAACCCACACTAATTTTTTGACCTAATAGCTGGCTTAACTACCATAACAGAATATATAGAAAGACAGGTATTATATAATTGTCTTTATAGTATATATAGATATAATATATATTATGCATATCTAGTATATAGATATAAAATATATATACTATGTGACATATACAGCATGCATTATAAGTAGCAGATATCATATATATATCATATAAACTATATAACTGATTAGATATAGATATTCCCCTTATATATAAAATTTAGCTCTAGGATTTATGGAAATTGATTTTCCAACTGTTTTTGCTAATGGATAACAAAATGCCATCTGTGTATAATTGAAAATATACATACACAAATATATATTCTCAACTGTATATTTTCAGTATTTTGATATCATTTGCAGTTAATGATTGAAAAACCAGTTTCTATTAAATCCTGGAGCTAAATTGTCCTACAAACAAAAAGGAATGGGTGCAACTACTTTTTTTGGATAATACTGGTGACTCCAAAAAATAAAAAATAAAAAAAGGAAAGAAAAGATTGAGCTCATTAATGTTCAAGCAAAGATGCATTTGAATAATGTATAAATTATAAAATAAAATAAGTACTCAGCGTGGGAGGATCCATGAGACAGTATAAGCTTGTGAAACAAATTTAATGTTTAGAAGAAAATGATAGATAATTCCATTTAATGAGTACACAGCAGACTAATTATTGTAATGAAATATGTTTAATTAAAAAGAAGTCTGTTTCCTAATGATTATACTGACTGTAAACCAGTTTGGAAAACCCCAAAGACAGCTTAAGACGATATATATAAAGGCTGCAGGGAAGGTTTACACAAGGAGGGTAAATAAATGTGTTTACTTGGTCTAAAATAAACATTCTAGTCATCCTAGGCTCTTTTAATGTAGTAATATGCCCTGATTTCTTAAGGCAATGCCAATTTGGAAATACAAGAGAAGAAATAAAAAGAAATAACAGAAAGTATTAGGAGAATCATTTAAATATATTTTAATATGAATTTGGAGAAAATATATCTTAATACAAATTTGGAGAAAAATCTAAATTATATCAAGTCTCATTCAGGATAGAGTGCTAAAATCCATTCATGGAATCAAAAATGTAAGAAGTCTGTGTAGCTCCAGTTTGTAGTGGGACTTAGGAATCATGTATAAAGCATGCTTTCACGTCCTATTTCGGTCATGCAACCACTGGTGGCTCAATGGACAGGGAGCAACATAGTAAGTGGGCAGAATTGGCAGTTTCAATCCAAGGCTGCAAAAATGTGACCCTTTCTGCCTGTGATTTCTATACGTGTATGATGGTGAGAGTGTGTGCTTTGGAGTGTGGGTGGTGTTATCAGATGTATCTTTAAGAAAATTTCAATCTGGGGGAACATCCATGATGATTCATTTTCTGGGCATATTCTGCCCCTGACCCATTCATTTCTCTTGCCTCTTTCTTGACAAATGGTGGGATGGAGCAGTAGTATGCTGGAGACCCTGGTGTGCTGGGGTTAGTCTGTACTAGTTCATGAGAGCTGTCTAAGTTTTTAGAAACTTGCAGGTTGTTTATTAAACACAGATATTATTAAAATTTAAATTATATAAACTTACAAATAGATAAATTGTAGTAGAAATAAAGGTAATAAATACTCAACAATTCTGACTTACTTTCCTAATTTTTTATTATATATGCTTTTGGGGTTACCTACAGCTATCGTATCTATATAGTGGGTATGCTAGATACTCTTCATAACTCCACTTCCAGTGACTTCAAGGTGTAAGCTTAAAATTGATTACTGTGGAAATATTTGCACCATGGAAATCAGCATTTCTGCAAATTAGAGCTTCCCTCTGGCCTTGATGGTTGTTAAACATTTACCGGCACATCCCTGGATAGAGGCCATCATGAGAACTGATTTATGCTGCCTAGATCCTATGTTTGGAGGGTAGCACTTGAGCTCTGGTTGCTGTGCAGAGCAGAGGAAAATGGTAACAGGTGAGTCTTCAGAAGAAACCACGCACACGTTTCCTAAAGAGGTTGTTATTCTGGGGAATCTAGGCAGAAAGAAACTGAGGTTCTGGCCAGGAGCTGTTGAGAGGAGAACTTAGAAAATAAAAAAAGTGAGGTCTAAAGAATGGGTGGGTGGTGAAACCACAGAAGAATTATTGAACCAAGTAGATTAGCAGGTTTTATAAGGTGGCTCCTAGGGCATAAATAGGGAAGAAGCATTTAAGGACGGGGACACTGATTTACACATTTACTCTACATTGCTTCAAACAAAGCCCTATTTTTTCTGAAATGATTTCTTCTCCCTCTATTCAAAGTTCTTCGATGTCTGACCTCACATTAAAAAGGAAAGAAGCCAGATTAAGACAAGTTACATGGAAGTATGATTAACATTCTTTAATACTAGAGCAAATGTTCACACAAACACACACAGTCACACACACATACACACACTCACCCCCCCACACACACGCACACCCTATTTACAGGTCAGCTAGAATGGCATTCATTGGGAAAAACTACTGGAGATAGAATTAGCAGCAGGTATGTAGGTTTGCCATTGCTCATTCATTATAGCAGAGCCAGACATAAGACTAGACAACCCCAAACTTTGAGCCGTGAAGTTCTAGGCTACATGATTAGAGAAGCACTGGCTTCTTTCTTGGTGTGATTCCATGCTGTGATGTGGCAGAAACTTGATTCCAACCATATCCTGCCGGTTTAGTATTCATAGGTGGTGGCAAATAGTCTCTGCCCCAGGCACTGGGGTCCAGCCATATAGTTTCAATTATAAGATGTACCAAACTAGGAGTCGCAACATCAGGGTTTATGGTTGGGAAACCATCAGTCCTTCCTCAAGGGTAGGAGCCAAAGCCTTGCATTTGACTAAGATTACTCATCCTAAAGACTGGGCCAGCTACCACAGAATTTGGAGAAGACCAGCTCTGTTCCTCAGAGAACGGTCTGCACAGTATAAGTCTTGGACATATTTTTCCTTATTTCTCACTGACATATACTCTGGATTCTCCAAGAGATTTTGGAGATAATAGATGAGTTCAGATAATAGATAATAGATTTGGATATAATAGATGAGTCATCAACACAGATTGATTAGTCTCTATTAGATGGAAAGTTCAAGGATTTTTTAAATTAAATCAGGAAGGTCTTCTGCTGCCTATCCCCAGTCTTCTAGAATATTTCATCCTCCTACAAGAAGAACAATTATGAACACCTAAAACAAGGATAAAAGATTTATTTTTTTTTCCCAAAGTGCCAACTGCTCTGAGGAAAAGACTATGATTTATTACTGACGTCTGCCATGGGTACAGCATAATAGGTAGAATGAGTCATGCCAAGTATTTGTCACTTTACCTAACTTTTCTGTAAATTATTTTCCTCCCTTCAAAAAACATATTTTTGTGGGCATCTGCTTATCTCCTTAAAAATCACAAGCTACTGATTTTTGCTATGATTTTTTTTGAAAGACTATGCCTTCCTATGTAAGATAATTAGAGGAACGTTAACTTAATATGCTATATCTATCCTTGGATAATACTCTAGTAAGGTCAGATCTGATTGTGTCTAAGGTTTGAAGAACATTATAGTACAAATTCCCTGGGGAAAGGTTTCTTTCTCTCTTCTGGTGTGACGACATGCTCAATGTAAAACTGGCCATCTGAAATATGTTGTTGTTTTTTTCTGTAAAAGTAATGGTAACACCTGCTCTCTCTTGATTTTGCAAACATCAACCCATTTCTCTATGTTATGGGTTATAAAGTCATTTTCTATTGGATAAATTTAAATAATTACCAACATAAAGAACCAAAATATATAGATTTCAGGAATCATTTCATGATTCATGCATTATTACTAATGAGGTTAAGCATTCAGTAGGTGCTTACTATGTGTTAGATACTGCAATAAATACTCTCCACATAGGTGTCAATCTACAGAATAATACTGCCTCCCTATAGAAATGTAGTTAAAAATACAGAGACCAGGGACTCATGAGAATAAATGACAATCTGTGAAATGTGAAACTAGAATACTTCCCCATAAGTTTCATAAATTTTTACCCTCCTCCATGCTTAGCAGAATAATTGAGCACTTGTTAAATACTTATTACATTTCAGAGCATTTTACACTAAAAAATTACATCTATTTCATTTCACTTAACAATAACCTGAAGATAGATAAATATAGGAAAAGAATCCATTTTGGGGATGAGGAATGAGCCTTGGGGAGGTTAAACGATTTGTTCAAGATAAGCAAGTCTGTTCACTCCAAAGCTTCGAACTTTGCCCCTTCACCACACTGCTTTCCCATTCGCTGTTGGATGGTTTTAACATTTGAGTGTCAATTTATTTTTTACCTAGAGCCCCAACTTATCTATTTAAAGCTTGCACTCTATAAATTCATCCCCCCTCTGGGTGCCTGGGTGGCTCAGTAAGTTAAGCATCTGCCTTCGGCTCAGGTCATGATCCTAGGGTTCTGGGGTTGAGTCCCACATCGTGTTCCCTGCTCAGCAGAGAGCCTGCTTCTCCCTCTGCCTGCCACTCCCCTTGCTTGTGCACTCTCTCTCTCTGTCAAATAAATAAATAAAATCTTTTAAAAATGAGTCATGCCCCTCTAACCTTGCATTGTCCTTATAGGGTTCTTAGGATAAAGTTCATAGTTTTAAGCATGACCTAGAAGGCCCTGGAGAACCAAATCTTCACCTAACTCCCTGGCTTCATTTCAAAGTACATGGATTACACTCAGTTCTTAACACCGAGCTCCTTCTTAAATACAGGTCTTCACATATGTTCTCCCCTTTGTTTATGACACCTCCACCCTCCTCCTCCCTCCAGTCAGGCTAGCTTTTATTCATCCTTTGAGTCTCTGCTTAAGTCACTCATTCTTTAAAATTTTCCCCAACTTTCCACATTAGTTGAAGACACTGTTATTCATTTGTGTACACTGCATATATAACGAAAACATTTGTCAAAGTCTTTTTGGCTGTGCTGCAGATGGAACAATTCCTTATTTGGTCAATTTCCCAAACTTTGAGTTATAGTGAGGGATAGAGCCCTCCTCCCATTGTGAAGGGCTAAAAGTAGATATTCTTTCCCAGCCTTCCTTTTTGTTAGAATGCGGATCCATGAGCTAGGTTTAGCAAATTAGATGCACCTGCTTCCAGGCTCAAAAGAGAAGCTGGTGATTCAACGAAGCATGGACAGAAGAGGATTTATTCCCAAAATGGTGACAGTGGGTATGCTGACACCCAGTTTTGAGAGATCACAGAGGTATCAACAGCATTGATGTCAATGGTAGAATCCTTGATCCAGTTCTGGCAATGTAAGGAATGCAAGTCATGGATCCTGGTGATTAGTGGAATTGGTAGTGTCCTCACTTGACCAATTCCGTAGCTAAATTTTGGGTGTGACCTGGTTATGTATCCATCCTTATTCTCATCCACTTTTTCATCTTGGTTTCCCAAACTTCCTGCCAAACCTATAAATTAATACATATCTTTTCAATAAATTATATTTCTGTTTAAAGCAGCCAGGTTCAGTTTCTGTCGCTTGCAACTTAGAACTCTGAAAAAACATTATTGCCCTTTTAACCTTATGATTTAAAATGAATGCATATTTCAGTGATGTCTGCTTCTCCCACTGAACTATAAGCTTGAAGACTTGTACTTTGTCTATTTTATGAGCCACTGATTTTCTGGTGCCTAGCACAGGTTTGTCAAATAGTAAATACAAAATCAGTTTGCTGAATGAAAAGAGTGAATTAATATCTGCAAAGCCCTTGCCTAAATAATGGAGAGGGTAAAGGATAATAAGGCATACAAAGGAAAATCACAAACATGATCCACAATAGAAAAGATATGCTTATAATGAATTAATATGTATGTGTGTACACACACACACACACATATATACATATGAACTAATGAATGAACATTATATGAGATAGAACATGAAAAGTGTTGGAAAGACAGAAAGGTCAAAAGGAGAAGAACTGAAGGCATTATGAAAGAGGTGGTTTTCAGGCAGGATCTTGAAAAATAGAGCAAATTTTGACATTCAAAATTGGAAGAGGGATTATTCAATGAAGTCTGGACAACTGGAGGGATGAACAAAGGCACAGAGGTCAAAATGCATAGAATTATGAGCAGTTATCCATTTACTTAGAATGTAATGGGCAGTCATTAAAAGCTATTAGGGAGGGGGAAAAGCTATTAGGGAGGAAAATGACATGTCTAGGCTGCATTATGAAAAAGTCAAACTGACAGAATTATTTAAAAATTTAACACAGAGTAGGAAGAGTAGACAAAAAATCAGATATTAGAAACTATTGGTATAATTCAAAGGAGAGGTAATAGGGCATTGTTTAAGTAGTAGAAATGAGACAAATTATTATTATTACTCATTATTATTATGAGACAGATTATGAGCTATCAAAGAGGTAGGATTGCAAAGACTTGGAAACTTGCTGGGTATGGGAGGCATAATAAAAGAAAAGTTTTTAAAAAGTGAAAATAAAGCATGGATAACTGGGAAAATAGTGATACCAAGAACAGAAGGAAGAAATCATGGGGAAAATTGAAGTTTTACAGAGAAAGATTAACTTCCTTGTAGGACATTTTGAGCTTAAAGTTACAGGTGCTTTACAACAGGCAACTGAAAGTAGAGGTCTGGAATTCAAGAGAGAAACCAGAATTAGAGATCTAGATTAGGAAGTAAAGCAGATGATGTCCATGCTCTCCTAGGTCCCCTCAACTCCCTTTATATCATTTCTGTGTACATTTCTCCCCACTTTGGTGTGGGTTCAAGCATCGACCCCTGTGGCCCATTTTGGAAGACAACCATGAGTTACTGGAGGTGCACCACCAGCATGTGCAGATTGCTGGAAGAGTTCAAAGTTTAAGTGCCTTGTCTTCTGTCCTTAGCCTTTTCTAGTGACATTCAGATAAAGAATATGAAAGCCTCACCTTGAATTATGCAACACTGACATGTAACTTACATTCCACTTTTTCTGCAGGATCAGGCTTATGCCTGGATCACCCTTATGTCTGGATCACCCTTGCCTGGCTTCCTCCCCTTCCCTGTCCTTGCTCTACTCCCTCTCCCGTCTCCCATAAGAGTACTTCTTTACTGAATCAATTGCACATGAATCCATTTCTCAGGGTCTGCCTCTGGTGAACCAGAGGGAAAACAGGGAGTAAACCATAATGTAAAGTATGGACTTTGGGTCCATGTGCCAATGTCAATTCACTCTTGGTATAAAATGTACCATTTTGGTGACTGATGTTGAAAATGTGGGAGGCTATGCATGCATGGGAACAGAGGGTAGACAGGAAATCTTTGCACCTCTCTCAATTTTGTTGAGACCAAAAACTAAAACAATAAAGTCTTAGAAAATAAATTAAAAATTTAAGAAGTGTATATTTTACCTTCATTTTTTTTTTAAGATTTTATTTATTTCACAGAGAGAGACACAGCAAGAGAGGGAACACAAGCAGGGGGAGTGGGAGAGGGAGAAGCAGGCTTCCCGCGGAGCAGGGAGCCCGATGCGGGGTTCGATCCCAGGACCCTGGGATCATGACCTGAGCCGAAGGCAGACGCTTAACGACTGAGCCACCCAGGTGCCCCTTTACCTTCATTTTTGAAAGGAATTTTTGCTGTATATAGAACTTTAGGTTGGCAGTGTTTTTTTTTTCTTTTAGTAACTTAAAAATGTTGTTCTACTCTCTTCCTTGCATTGTTTCCAACAAGTCTGTCACCAGTCTTATCTCTGTATATGATGTATCTTTTTTGCTGGTTACTTGTGAAGATTTTTCTCCTTATCATTGCTTTTAAGAAAGTTATGATGTGGCTTGGTATAGATTTCTGCATGTATCCAATTCCTGGGGTTTATTGAATTTATGAGATATGTGGATATAATTTGACAAACTTTGGAAATCTGGCAGCCATTATGTCCTCAAAATTTTTTCCCTTTTCTCCTTTTGAGATTATAATTACAAATATATTAAAACACTTGAGGTTCTCCCACTAATCACTATGCTTTCATTTTTTTCAGACTTTTCCCCTCTGTGTGTTTCATTTTAGATCCTGTTTCTATTTCCATGTCTTCAAGTTAACTAATCTTTTCTTCTGTAGTATCTAACCTGATGTTTATCCTCTGCAGAGTATTTTTCATCTCAGACATTCAATTTGGGTCCTTTTTATATGTTTTATGTTTGTTTCTACATGATGTGTTCAATCTTTATTTTTTGAACATATGGCATACATTTATGGTAACTGTATTAATATTATTTCTACTAATATAATCATCTGTACTATTTCTGGATTCGACCATGTTTCATATTTCCTGCTTCTTTGTATACCTGGTCATTTTTAATTGGATGCCAGACATTGTGAATCTTTTCTTCTTGGGTGCTAGACATTTTTGTATTCCTTAATATTCTTAAGGATTGTTCTATGATTAAATTGAGTTATCTAGAAACAGTCTGAGCATTTTGAGGCTTTTAAAAAAGCTTTGTAAGGCAGGACCAGAGCATCCTTTCATCTAAGGCTATGTCTCAGTACTGAGACAATACTTTTCAGAGTACTCTATCCAGTGCTCTATTAATTAGGAAATTTTTCACTCCAGGTGGTGGAAACAAAAACTGTTCCTGGCCATGTATGAACTCCTGGGACTGTTCCTCTTCTCCTCTGGAATGCTTCTTCCTTGGCCTCAGATAAGTTACTTACCTTCATGTGCTGATTAGCACTCATCTGAAGATTTAAGGGAGACCCTTTGCTGACCTCCCAAGCTTTCTCTGCATGCAGCTCTTTCCTTGCTAGTATTTATGAACTCAGTTCCTCTGGCGCCCTCAAATCCAGCTTCACCAAATCAACCCCTGGCCTCCACCAGAGTCCTCCTCCATCACTCTAGAAACTCTTTTCAAGGTGAAAAAATAATAGGGTTCACATTACTTTTTTTCTGTTCCTAAGTGATCATTATCTTGCATTGTCTGATGTGCAATGTCTAAAAACCATTGTTTCACATATTTTGTCTGGAATTTATTTCAACTGGGAAGATGAATCCAGTCTTATTCTATTTTGGTCAGAAGTCACATGTTGTTGGGACGCCTGGGTGGCTCAGTTGGTTAAGCGGCTGCCTTCAGCTCGGGTCATGATCCCAGGGTCCTGGGATCGAGTCCCACATCGGGCTCCTTGCTCAGCAGGGAGCCTGCTTCTCCCTCTGCCTGCCTCTCCCCCTGCTTGTGTTCTGTCCCTCTCTCTGACAAATAAATAAATAAAATCTTTAAAAAAAAAAAGAAGTCACATGTTGTTGTTTTTTATGATAAGAGAAATTTGTATATATTCATAGAGGGGAAAAGATTGAGTGTAAGGTAGAAATTGAAATTGAAGAGAGAGAAGGAAAGATTAATGAATGAATTTCCTAAAGGAAGTACAAAGGAGAAATCATGAAAAGCTGGGATGGGACTTACCTTTGGACATGGGAAAAAAACATTTGTCTGAGACAGGAAGGAAAGAGGTGAGTAACAGTGATAAAGCAGAGAAATTTAGATGCAGAGTATGTTTGGCCAGTTAATATTAAGTGAGCTCCTATTATGGAATGTGAATAAATCTCAACTACTTTCTGCAATGTGGGTCAGGAGATGGAGGAGGAGAGTGAAGTGTGATTCCTAGCACAGGTCTCCCTGAAATCACTCTCCTTCCAAATCCTTATTCCTGAGCTTTCCATATTCCTGATAAAAGTGAGGGTTTTAGGGCGCCTGGGTGGCTCAGTCGGTTGAGCGACTGCCTTCGGCTCGGGTCATGATCCCGGAGTCCCGGGATCGAGTCCCGCATCGGGCTCCCTGCTCGGCGGGGAGTCTGCTTCTCCCTCTGACCCTCCCCCCTCTCATGTGCTCTCTCTCTCATTCTCTCTGTCAAATAATAAATAAAATCTTTAAAAAAAAAGTGAGGGTTTTATAGATTATCTAATGAGTTCTTAATCAACTTACTTTAAAACTGCTGTTGGTCTGATTCACAGCTCACATTGGTATCTGATATCTATCATCTCCTGGTGTCTCCACTGATCTTTTCAAATTAATATCCTGTTACACAATACTACCTAAGGGATATAAGACACATAAAAATACAATTTCAGTTTAGGGAAGTAAGTGTTCAATTCTGTAAGTGTTCTGCACATCAGGTTGTGGAAACACAGTGGATGGGTGGGGGCCCTACATAATCTTTAATGGCCATATAAATGCTGCCATAAAGAATTGCCCTTATGACCCAAAGGTATTAACCACAAAATAGATATGGGGACAGGAGTGGTGAGAAGAAAAGATGTTCCATTAGGGGGAGGAGTATGAGTACAGGTCTGGAGGCAGGAGAATTATTGGAAATGTAGATGGGTTAATAGGATAGGTGAGGTCAGGGAGCTCATCAGAAGCTATATCCCACAAATACCCTGAATGCATTCTGGGTGTTTCGAATTGATCCTGAGAACAGTAGGGAATCCTCGAGGAGTTTTAAGTAGAGGAGTGACTGCAATCAATTTTGTTTTTAGAAGTCATTCTGGTAGCAGTGTAGAGAATACAAGGGAAGGAACGAGACTGTTAGAATATTCGTTGTGACAGGGGATAATATCCTGAGATAGAAGGAGAACAGTGGGGATAGAGAGAAGTGATACATGCTAGAGAATAAGGTAGTAGAACCGCCAGGTCTCACAACTGATTAAATATGTGGCATGAGAGGAGCTACCCGGGGAAACACCCAGATGTTTGTCTTGGATTACTGGATTGACAGCCTTGTTTTCAATGAAACAAGTATTACTGGTTAGATGTCCCAAAACTCCTTGTAAGGTAAGAAAAAGTAGGGGCATCTGGAATGGTTTAGATTTGCTTTTTTATTCATTGAACATATTGTCTAGTGTGCCAGGCTTAAAGATGGGGAAAGGAAAAGAAGCTATGGGAAAATAAGCAAGACAAGTAGTAGGGGGAAGGGGGGAGTGACAGAAAATGACAACCTCAGGAATCCCTAAGGCCCAGTCCAGGTTAGATAACATGAATTAGTAGTGGAAACAAGAGTCTTGGTGATTACCTTCTTTCAGCAACCCTGGGTGCTGTGAAAGTAGAATCAGAGAAAACAGGTAGAGATGGTGGGTTGAAACCCAGCTGCAGAATAGGAGCAGTGTGGATAAATTTACAGTAAGGTACAAGATGGGAGACAATATCTGGGACTAATACAAGCATCTGTAAAATGCCTTCCCATGAGCACAGAATGGGGCCAATGAGAGAAGAAAGAGAGAATGAAAGACTGAAGGCCAAAGGGCTGAGAATGAAGGAGAGTTTGATGAATAGGAGATAGCCATCAGAGAGAAGGTCAGCATTCGAGGGAATGGAAGTAGTGAAATTCCAACAAGGTGGGTCCAGATGTGATTTCACCTCATTGAAGGTAGCAAGTGGTTTTGAGGCAAGTTTGTTGAAAGTATCGTGAATATGAATGATGACATTCCAAACAAGGGTATCCACAGAAAGTCTATGAAGAAGACAAAAGTCACTCTGGAAATCAGTAAAGGAAACAGAATGGGGAAAGAGCAGAAAAGTGAAACTGTTAAGCGCTTGTAGTCAATTGTGTAGAGGAAGGGACACACTGGTGGGGTGGGGGTGGTGATGAGTGCTTTCCTTCCTTGGAGTCCAGAGGTGTTGCTTTCATTAGAAGGAAACTGGTATCATCAAGAGAAAACGGGTTTGGGTAGTGATCATGAGAAGGGAAAACCATTCTAGGAAGGAATTTATTTTCAAGCAAATAATATGTTACAATAATAGAAGAGGACTCAAGGACAATTCTTTTCATTCCACTGGTCATTATGGCAGCAGGTAGAAGAGGAAAAGCAGGGATAGTCAGGGATACATGGTATATAGCAAGGAAGGTGCTGGAATTTTTTAAACAAGTGCAGTTGAGGATCTCTGAGTCATTCGCATTTCTGGAAACTCCAAAGTCATTTTAAGTTTATTCACTAAAATTGGGGGGGCCCATCATAGTTTCTGAGCATCTCCATGATAAAATTCTTTGAAGAAGTCTTTCCTTTGAACGTTCTTTAAGTGCTTATGGAGAAATGTTAGGCAGAAAATTCGATACGATACGATATGATACGATACGATACGATACACAGGAAGATTATTCCCTACCTCTCAGGGTCTGAACACAGAGTTCACTGATGAAACAAATTAGTGCAGAAAACTTTAAATTTCCCATTAAATAACTAATGGGATTAGTTATTTCTAACTATTAATGTTAGATTAATGTTAATTTAATTTAATTAAATATTAAATATCAGAAAGTGATGACTAATAGGAGGAATATACAAAAGGTTTCACCCACACCCTGTTTTGTGGTTTTTGCCCTAATCCTGCCACACCTATGAGTTTCACTTATTAAAATAATAAAGAAGTAGAATGACTAAAATCTGCTGACCAATGCATGGAGCTCTACAGTCCCTTAAAGGCTAGTACTGACAGAAAAGATCAGTATTGCACTTGGAGAATGCCTGATGATGTTAGCCAATATTTTTTTCCAATTCTACCTGTGTATGCTTGTGTGGGTACTCTCGTTTCTATTCAGCTGATCTTTGAGAAGATTAATCTCATATCCTTTATTTCACTTAAAAAATGTTGACATTAAAATGAAAGATAAAATGGGGATAAACTGGGGCAGGGAATCTAAACTGTACATAGCATCCTTTTTTAAAAAAGTCCATTTAAGTGTTTAAGAGACAACAACAATTCATAAGTTTCAGACCGGTAAAATCAATAATTAAAGTTTTATGCGGAAAATATAGCCTATGCAACATCATGTGTACACAAGAGCATGATATGTGTGTGTGTAAAAATTCAAAAAAAATAGTCATCAGATTAGCCGCCATTAAAGGGGCGCTTCCCAAGCGCTAAACTCTTTTCATGTTAATGTAATCTGGGCAATCACACGAGGTGAATACCCTTACCCCCATTTCACAGATGAGCACACCACCGGCGCACAAAGAAGCCAGTTGGCTGTCCAGCATCCACTGCCACTGGAGCTGAGCCATCTGACTCTGTCCTAGTGGTATTTTAAAAAATCCTACTAGAGTCCCATTTAAAGCAGATCCGCTCCACTTTTTAGGTGTGACTGGTAACCTTGATTTTACCTTCTGAGTCACAACTTCAAGACCTATCTTGTAGTTAAATTGAGGAAAGTGGGGTAGGGAAGTTGTGAGAGCTGGGGGGGTTGGGGAGGGCAGGTGGAAGAGAACAGGTGGAAACTAAGAAGGGGGATAGAAGAAACAAAGATCAGGGCGCCGGCCCGCGGAGGGGCGAGCGGAGCGGGGGAGGAAGGACCGCGCCAGGTGGCCGCAGCACCTGTGCACGTGACAGGCGCGGGCGCCTGGGCCGCCGTGGCGCGCTCACCTGGACCCACGTGACGGGGCGGGGCCCCGCGCGGCTCAAGACAGCGCGGCCACGCCCCCTCCCGCGCGGCGCGCCCGGACCCCGCGGACCCAAGCTGCGGCGGCTGCGGCGGCGGCGGGAGCCCGGGCGGCGGAGGCGGGCGGAGGGAGGCGGCGGCGGCGCGCGGAGACGCAGAGCGGCAGCGGCAGCATGTCGGCCGGCGGAGCGCCAGTCCCGCCGCCCCCGAATCCCGCCGTGTCCTTCCCGGCGCCCCGGATCACTCTGCCCGCCGGCCCGGACATCCTGCGGACCTACTCGGGTGCCTTCGTCTGCCTGGAGATTGTAAGTGGGGCAGCCTCGGCGAGGGTCGCACCCGGGGAGCGAGGAAGGGTAGCGGCATCCTTGTTCCCCGGGCTGCCTCCCTCTGCGCGCGCCCCAGCTCCCTTCCCTTCGACGTGGCCTTTACCTGCGCCCCTCCCGGGGTCCTGCCCTCTCCCTGCCTAGCGCAGCCCGAACCCGGGCCCACTCGCCTGGCACCTGTTACGCTGGCACCTGTTACCCCGCTGGGGACTGAAGTCGCCCCGAGAGAGCGAGCAGACGGCCCGGCGGGGCCCAGGATTGGGGACTTTGAGAGGGGAAGGGCGTTTCGGCCTGGGGCACCGCCAGAGACCACCGGCGGCTTGGCCAGGGGCCGCGCTTGGCTAGAGCTAGAGCAGGCGCTCTCGGTCTCGCCTGTTGCTAACCTGCCATTTTGTTGGGTGGTGCAAAGGTGTAGCCAGCCGATGATTGAGTGACCTGGAGGCTGCCACGATGTGAAAAGCCGAGGCGGGAGGTACCAGGAAGAGAAGGTGGGCTTAAGACCTGGGCCTTCTCCCCCCACCCCCCTTGTCTTTATTTGTGCCCTTTGGATTGGGGAGAGGAGCAGGGCTTAGGAGGCAGGGCAGGGAAAAAGGTCAAGCATGAACCGTGCCCTTGGCAGTTTTTAATCCAGTGGGTGCTAGAGTGGCAGAGGAAAGGTAGAAACGTGGTTGTCAAGTTCCTCGCTGCCTACCTGTGAACCTTCTGGCTTCCTAGTGGACCTGTGCAGCTCCACACCTTCTCACACACTTTAAATTGGGTGAAGGTGAGGGCACCTGGCCACTCTGCAACCTTATTGGGCTAGAGACTTAAACTTTTTAAACGCAATTTTATGGAGTTGGAAGCTTTTGGAACTCGCTGTGGACCAGGGGAAATGTGCAAACATAAATTGGGCAACTCGAGGTTGCATCACGCTCTGAGAATGGCAAATCCAGAGTGCAGTGTTAGCAAGTCTCTGCCCTTCCTGCAGGCTGTTGTTTGGTTGGCTAGGAGTTCTCGTCTCCCTTCCCTCACCTGTTCCTTTGAGTTTGCATAACCTCGATTTGGTCGCTTCAGTTTCACTTTTGTGCTTGTGGGGCTGGAACGCCTTGTGAGCATTGGTTTTCTGCTCTATTATGCCAAGGTGGCTAAGGCCTGCTAAGTTAAGTTTAGCTCAGATTGGAATCTGAAAAAGGAGACAAGTGAGTTACAGGCTACGACATCAGTAATCGGATCGTGATGGCGAGGCTGGAAGAGGCTGGTTTGAGTCTGAGCCCAGTTCAGAAGCATCTGAATGCTTGGGATGAGGCGCAGGCATCCATGTGAGAAGAGTAGGGAGAGAATGGCACTGGGCCCAGGCTCTGTTGTGTGTGGGGGAGATGCGCTTAGAACAGTAGGATCTGGGGAGAAAGCTTGTATAAGTTCTGGGCTGCTTTAGTTCCGTGTTCCTCAAACTCCAGTAGTTTGCATACCTCTTTTACAAGTTTGTGCCAAATCCGCATTCCACCTGTACTAGAATTTACAGAATGTTCACTTCGATTCCCTTCCTAAACTTTAGTACCTACTTTAAGCCTCATCCTAAACAATAGTACACATGAATCCTCAAATTTGATATACTGGGGGTATTTTTCTAATATTTACTCAAATATATACTTACATATTTACATATGCATGTATATGTGTAAAGATATGTAAGGGTACCTGTATGGATATATGGACGTATATACAAAGAGGTCTCATCCATGTGCCGTCAAATCAAATACTGTCTCAAGGACTGTCCATGGTCTTGTCACACTGTTGGAAACGCTGCCTAATTCTGAGGGGAAAAAGTGGAAGTGATTTATTCTATTCTATTTCCTCTTCCCTGCCCCCATATTTCTTTGTCTGGCCCAGTAGTTAGTTCTCAACTCTGCTGTACTTAATTACTTGGGCAGCTTTAAAAAATACGGTGACTGGCCCAGACTAATTAAATCAGAATCTCTGGGGGGTGCCCAGAGTCAGCCCGGTTCTTCTAAAAGCTCCCCAGAGGTTCTGGGGTACAGTCATAGCTGGAACTGAGAGCGGCCTTTATCAGGGCCCTGTGGACAAGACAGCAATAGTGCAAATATGAATTTTCTCCCTGTGCAAGAGCTTCTACCCCTCCCCATTTTAGTAGGGACCTAGGCTCACAGAAGTAGCCAGACTTTCCTCTTATCTTTTCACGTCGTCTGGCTTCTTACTCCAGAAACATGTCTCGGACCCTTACCTACATAGAATAGCATCACTTCCAAAAGCCATGTCAGTTTACTTTTCCCTTGTTATGGCCAAACATATGTGATAGGTTAAAATCTAGGCCTCCCTTACCTCTTTACTTGAATATCATCCTCCCTCCTCCCCAACCCATCCCCGCAGAAATAAAAGAACCGAAATCGTCCAATGAAACTGGTGACCTCAGAGAAACAACAGACCTCATTGGAGCCAAACTATAGCTCCTTCTTGGCTCTTACCCTTCCCCCCGCTTAGAGATATTGGATTATATGCCCATATATACAAAGAAGTCTCATCCATGTGCCGTCAAATCAAATACTGTCTCAAGGACCATCCATGGTCTTGTCACACTGTTGGAAATGCTGCCTAATTCTGAGGGGAAAAAGTGGAAGTGATTTATTCTATTCTATTTCCTCTCCCCTGCCCCCATATTTCTTTATTGAAGATAAAGAAGAAGATATTGGATTATATTATAAGAGAGCAGAGATCAAACTTGCTCAGAAAATTCAGTCTCACAGATGGTGGGTATACTCACTGTGGTGAGCACTGAGTAATGTATAGAATTGTCGAGTTCCTATGTTGTACACCTGAAACTAATATAACATTGTATGTCAACTATACTTCAGCGTATTTTTTTTCAAATTTTACATAAAGAATTCAATCTCAGTCCCCCTTATCATACCCATTCATAATCTCTCAAGTATAAGCCACTTGTTGAGAGACAATTCCAAAGATGCAAACAGCGCCCCCCTAACAGCACCAGGTAAGGCAATTTATAGCACTAGCTCTGTAGGTAGAGAAGATTGCAACCACACATGCATGGTGTGCTTTTTTGAGATAGGTGTGTTCCACTTCCAGATATGTAGGTTGTCAGCCCCTCAGTTTTTGCACCGAGCTATGCTTGCCATGAAGACCTTAATACTAAGTTATTTTTGCAATGCAAAGCCTTTTAGTTTAGGAGGGAAAACATCACCTTCAAAGTTACATTTTCAAATTCTCTCAGGGTTTCCTGAATTATTGTTTTCTAAGTCATTTGTCGGATATTTATTGAATACCTACTGTGTGCAAGGCACTCTTCCGGGAAAAAAAGATGTTTAGACCTTTCATCACCTGAAAGAACATATAACCTAGTTGAGATGGTATGTGTAAAAATAACTACCATTCAAGGAAGAAAGATAGAAGTGTGGAAAGTGAACTACAGCTAAAGTGTTTTCCAGGCAGGTCTGTTCATAAGAAAATGACATCGGAGCATCTGTACTATTGGGCTGAATAAGATATTTTGGGTCCCTGTCCTCAGCTTACCTTGTATAATGCACAAGAAAGATTAGATGTAACAGTATTAAACATGGAAAAGAATAAAGGTCAATATATTGAATTCAGTGTGTTTCATGGTTTCGGTGTTTGGGAAACTGCCCACGTTCCCCAAGATATTCATTAGTGTTTTTCTTTATGGGAGATATTCTAGGACTCATATTCACATGCTTCAACCTGCAGTGTTGTGGATGTCCCAGTAATTTTCAGTTATTCAAGAAATAGTTAAGAATCTGCTATGTATCGGGCCTTATTTTATACCCTGAAAATAGGATAGCTCCTGCCCTTAAAAGAAATTCCTGTATTGTGAAGTATAAAGTCAAGAAAGAATTATAGTGCTGTATTTGAAGTGATAAAATTGGTTCATGAAAAGTACTATTGAAAAACAGGGTAGAGGGGTGCCTGGGTGGCTCAACCGATTAAGCATCTGACTTTGGTTCAGGTCATGATCTCTGGGTCCTGGGATGGAGCCCAACTTTGGGCTCCCCGCTCAGTAGGGAGTCCGTTTGTCCTTCTGCCCCTCCCCCCACTCGTGCTCACTGGCTTGCGAGCACTCTCTCTCTCTCTCTCTCTCTCAAATAAAATCTTAAAAAAAGAAAAAAGAAAAAAGAAAAACAGGGTAGAGCATGTCTGCCACTGAGGAATCCAGGACAGACAGCTTGAATGGGATGGTGACATTTGAGTTTAGTCTTAAATGATGAGTACACATTCAATAGACACAAAAAGTGGGGAAGAAAATTCCAGGTAGAAACAAGGGCATGTGTAAACCCTAGAGACGAGACACACCATGGCATGAAGGTTCTAGCGGTTGTTAGTTTGTTTTGGTTTTTTACATAACTTGTGGGAAGGTGGCAGAAGGAGAAAGAGCAGGTAGGGCCTGAGCTGTGATGTGCTGAGAAATGGTAGGCCAAGGCATAGGATGGGGAGCTGCTGAAGGTCAGGGGCATTCGCCATCATACTTGTGTTTTAGAAATCTTTGAGTAGTGAGGCTTGGCTCTAAAACAGATTGAAGGCAGAGAGATCAGCTCAGGGGCTTATTTCAGTGGTTTGAATGAGGGATAATGACAACTTGACAAATGAAAGAAGTAGAGAAGAAGAGAGACAGGTTTGACGTTTAGAAGGTCAACCAAGTACACAAAGTTTGGCGTGTCCTGAAATGATACTAGGCCAGACTTAAATATAAGATGTAACTCAGAGGAATTATGCCAGAAAAACAAATGTTAACGAGAGGATGATGGGGAGGGAGGGGCTCTGGAGTAGGCATGTGCAGTCATGTGGAGCAATCTGTGGAAGGGATTTCAGGTTATTTTCAACCCAGAGCTTTGACATTGGACTAACATATAAATGGTCAGATGTATAGAGTTTCCTTTTCTTGCCCAGAAAATAGAATCTGAGTTGCACAGGGACATTGTATGTTGGCAGTGGTGGGAGGAGCTCTCTGTGGATAGGTTTCCCTCTCTAAAAGGGTTTTCATTCTATAAGCAAGATTTCCCCTTTACCTCTGGGTTAAAAATCCCCAGCCATGTGTAAAGAGTCCTTAAAATTTCATAAGAGAAAATAAACTGATGCCCCTGCCAAAAATTATTTTCAGCAATTGTTTGCCCCTGACTGGCAGCCCTGTACGAAACATGAAGCATGGCAATACGGAAAACTTTAAATCGGGTTCCTGAACGTCTTGACTTTGAGCTTCAAAGGAAAAGGTCAAGGAGAGGAGATTGGTTTTGCAGAACCCTATGGAAACATTGTAGCTGGTAGTAGGCGCGGTGAACATGGCATATTTGAGTTGATAAATCCGAATAGGAAAGACTGTGTAACGACAAAGGACGGGAACCAGGCTGGTGTACACCTTATCCTGTATGCGTGATACCTAACAGATGCTGTTGGATCTGCAGGATGAACTGGACAGTGCGTGAAAATTTTCTAGAGAAACTGGCTGGCGTGGAGAAGGGCAGCTTTGGAGTAGATGTCCTGAGCAACTTTTTAAAATGTCATGATTCTTCTCCAGGGATCTGCAGTCTGATCTGAATTTCCTATGTCCTCTTTTATATGAAAGAGTCACCCTATATGACATTCTTAACTTTTGTATAATAGCTTCTAGAAGGAGAGAGGTGAAAAGGAAGAAAAGAGGCAATGATTTGTAGGGTTCCTGCTGATGTCAAGGCATTGGCCTGCATGGGCATTTTTAACCTAGGTGATAACTAGTTGCCCACAAACATGAAAAGAGGATTTTTAAAAATCAAGGGCAATTAGAAGTAAGAATAAAAAGGGGCCAGTACATATTTCTCCCCTATAAGATGTGCTTTCCATTTTAGGGTTAGCACCGGCTATTTAAGAAACAAAATGGAAGTTTGGGTCAGATGGAGAGGAAAAAACAAAACAAAACAAAACAAAAAACTGTAGTACCAAATTCTTTTTAGCATGCTCAAACATATTTTTTAAACTTTCAAACGTAAGTCTAAAAAGTAAAACTTCTTTTGCATTAGTAAGTTTTGTACAGAGGCCTCTTCTATATCTGTTAGTTCTCATTGCTTCCCAGAACTTGTCTTGTTTTCCTTTTTCTGATTTAAAACAAACAAAAACACCTTGCCGGCTTGTACTTACCAGGGCTAGTCCAGGACCAGGACCAGTTTGGATGGAAGCCCTCATGGGGAGAGGACAGATGGGGATTGATGGAGGGAGCAGGCGGGGGGCGGGTAAACCGTGAGATGGACACTACCCTGGTCAAGAGTTCCAGCAGCAATTGCAGTAGAATAGGTGAACTGAACAAATTTGGGGCCCGAAGATTGAAAATGGGGTGTCATGAGCTAGACTGGCAAAAGCTGCCAACTTCCCCATAACTTTCCATCTCCGCCTCCTGAGATCCTGTACTCGGTGGTGGGTGTTGCCAATAATAACTTAAAAATTGAGAGGTACGTGTTCCTGCTTCACTAGTCTTCATGCCTATTTTCGAACACCCACCATGTACCAGGGAATGAGCTAGGCTCCAGACAGCATCTCAAGCTGTACTTCTGGAGCATTTTCTTCTAGAACCATTCATTACAAACACTGGTTGGTTTTCATTCATTTCAAGGAGAATGCAATTGAACCTCTTCTGGAGAAAGCATTGTCATGGGTTGAGCATAGAGTGATGTTTAAGGCAATGCTGCTGATCTGACCTCACAATCCAGTGGGCAAAACAGCCAGATGCACCTGTGATTTCAAACCAGTAGTTGTAAGTGCTACAGAAGATACACACATCAATAACCGTGGAAGCACTGAGGGATGGCATCCAGCCAGGGAAGTCTTTCTGGAAGACCTGCTACCAGAGTTTAATTATCCAGAGAAAATTTAGGTGGCAGCATGCTAGGCAGAAGCATGGACTAGCGTGATGGACTCGTGTGCAGGGGATAAGGGACGAGAGGCTGGAGTGCCAGGCTAGGGTAGCTGGGAAAGTAGTGGAGCTGGGAAGAAGGTGAGCTTGGAGAGGCAACAGCAGTATCTCAGTACTGTTACCACTTGACTGCAGTTACGCGGTGAATGAATTTACACATTTATGGGCTGCCTTGGAAACACATCTATAAGTCGTATGTGTTGACCGAAGTATGTGCCCAGTTAAAAAAAAATCTTGGAGGGCGCCTGGGTGGCTCAGTCGTTAAGTGTCTGCCTTTGGCTCAGGTCATGATCCCGGGGTCCTGGGATCGAGCCCCACATCGGGCTCCCTGCTCAGCGGGGAGTCTGCTTCTCCCTCTCCCTCTGCCTCTCCCCACTGTTCATGTGCGTGCACCCATTCTCTCTCTCTCTCTCTCTCGATAGGGAACCAACGCCCCCCCCCACCACCTCCAGCAAGCCAGTCCACAGCAAAAGGAAGAAACCCTGCTTTAGAATGAACACTAACCTTTGAGGGAGGCACAACAGCCTAATGTCAAGAGCGCAGGCTCAGGAAGCCAGTTGCCAAGTTCAAGCCCCACTTCTAACGGTTATTAACTGTGTAACTTAGGGCAAGTTATTAATGGCTGTCTACTTTCACTGATCTGTAAAATGGGAATAATAATAGTAATTATCTCTCAGTGTTTGTGTGGATTAAATTGGTACAAATGAAACCCTTAGAGCAGTTCTTGGAGCATAAGCATTTGATAAATGCTAGCTAATATTTCTATTATCCTCATCAGCTTCAACCTCTTACTCAAGCTCACTCTATAAACCAGAATAAGAGACATTGTTTTTCTCTCTAGGCTTGCTGGTTGGTTCATTCTCACTGCTACAGTGATGAAATGCTCGATCTATAAATAGCAGGAAAATTGGAAAGAAAGGGTTATATGTTATATACAGGAAGTTCTAAATAATGAAGTATTTCTCCTTACGGGTAGTCTAACCAGTCCTTCATACCTTCAGGTTCACGTACCTTTGCCTGTTCTCCTTCCAAACGTTGACTAAAAATAGGTCAGAGTAGGCACTGGCCTGTTTACTTCGTTAGTTGCAGTGATAAGGGTATACTAAGATGAAGGTGTCAGATGGGTTTGCAGATTGTTAGCTAAGATGTTGGAGGGCATGTTTTAAAAGCATGCTAGTAGGAAACAAATGACATTGGCAAAGACAAAAGGGTATTTGCAAAACGAGTCCTTTAGAGACGGAAGGCCATCCAGACAGGAGACAAGTTGAGAAATCTGCCACCTGAGCAGCAGATATTGCAAGAGTTGCTTCTGGCTCAACACCACCTTTTCCCGCGGGGCTACGGGCTCTCACCAGTCCGCGGTAGTGAAAACACATTTTAAGTCCAACTCGGAGGGTTCAGTTCAGTGTGGTGTGTGGAGGAAAACTTCCACGGCTTTCTTATGGGAAGGCTTCAATTCAGTCACGCCCTTGCGGGCTGCAGGAGCCAAGCCAAGGTGATAAACATATGGTAAAGCCGCAGAGGAGATCTGTGGTTTTAGGACAGAGTAGCATTGAATAACTGCAGCTCCGCACGTACTTGAGTACTCCAGGTGTCTGCCAGGTACACCTGAATTTCAGCTCAGAGGGTAAGGGGGAACTGAGTCACAGGGGAAGGCTGACACCTACTTCTAGGAAACGGCCTTTGCAACAGACCTTGGAGTCTGGTCAGCTTTTTGGTAGAGCTTGAGGTTCAGAGGCATGAGCCCCAGCTTATTCCTGAAAGAAATGTCAAAATGGGGTGCATTGGGGGGGTTTGATATGTAATTACCGGACTTTTTAGGGCACTGGAGAGTGATGGAAGGCAGTGATAGACAGGAGGTTGGAATGTGGATTCAGATCCAAGAGGAGAAAACATGGGCAGACATGGCATTCCACCTCTCTTCCCAGTGTGTGTACCGTGCAGTTGCTACGGTCTTTTATCAGCTCTTCTCCCTCAGAGTTGAACCATTTTGGGGCTCAGAAAACAAGGCTCTCTCCAGAGTCACCTGTACTAAACTAGGATGCTGATAATTACAGTATGGCTGGGAAATGCTCTCCGCTTAGTAATGCCCGGAATTAGCTGAAGTGAATGTAATAACGTGGACAGTGGTAGTGTTGTTAAAAGATCAGTTTTTGAAGTTGGAGCCAAGTTGGGAAGCTCAGGGAGAAAAAGTAGCTTTTGACAAAAGGAAATCCTAAAGCAAGGAAGAAAGAACCATGTCAAAGCCCCAGTGACCCCCTCGCCCAGCATGACAGTCTTGCAGGGAGGAAGGCGGGTCTCCCTGGTGGCCTCCCTCCTCTTCTCTGACCCATCCCTCCGGCACCTCCCAAAGCTGCTGTGGTGAGCAGGACTTTAGTCTGGATCCCACAGCCTCACGGAGCCAGGGATGGGGTGGGGTGGGGGTTGCTGATATAGGGGGAGGGGCACTCATACACCGTCCTCCCGCCCCGGCCCCCTTCCCACACAGCGCACACGCCACAGGTGAGGAGGCGAATCTGTTCTCTGGTCATATAAGCATTCTGTTTCCTTTCCGAGCCTTTGAGCTGTTGGAAGGGCTGTAATTTTGGGTGTGACAAGAATGGTTCATTTGTACTGTTTCACACCAGCATCTGCTGTCAAAGTCCTGGTCTTCCTTGAAAGCCTGCTTCAAAACCTGCCTACCCTGCCTCCCTCTCTCCACACCTCCCTCTCTCCACGCCTCCCACTATATTTCTTCTCTCCTCTCCCAGTCTCTCGGAGCACACTGTGTGGGGCTCTTTTTATAGCACTCACCACAATCTGCTCCTGAATCAGATTTGATGGTGTCTATTTCTCCCTAATCTAGAGCTCCTGGAGACAGAAACTCGCCTTTTTTTTTTTTCCCCCTGACTATTCTTCTGCAGTGCCTGGCGGTAGATTTGAGGCCCTCCAGTTTGAGGTCCAGTCGGAGTTTATTAAATGCTCTCTTTAATTTCAGGGGATCTATATAGCCCTTCTTCAGAGAGTCAATTTATCATAATCCCTATGTCCTATAATTATGCTTTTCTATCTGAGTCCGCCTGCCCCTAATAAACATGGCCAATTGATCTTTATTTCCCTGTGTACTTGCACCTTGGTTCTCAATAAACGACTCTTTAATTAACAGATAATTGAATAGCAACATATATTTTTTAAATAGTATTTAAAGTAACGTAAGTTATTTGTAGTGGGAGAGTAAGAAAAGGTTACCAGGAAGATGATGCTGAAAAAAAAAAAAAAAGGAAAGATCTGAAGATCTTATCACCTTCAAATATTTAGTAAACAGTATGAAAGAGTAGAAAATCTTTTTACCAGGAACATTATTTCTTCCATAGCTACTAATAAGGTTGTGGCTAAAATTTTTAAATATGCATTAATATTCATGACTTAGACTTATTTCATAAAACTTTGTGGGTTGATTGTTAATTTTTCTGATCTTTTTTGTTTTATTTGAAATTAGGACTTCAGGTATACCAGCTACCCCAGTTATGAATTGATTAGATTGGTGCTGCAGTTATACTCAAGTGATAATTTATTATGCCTTCAAAAATGTTTTTCAAAGTGGTAATGGATTATATGACTGGCCTTTGTTTAGAATTAGAACTTGTGATTTTAACTTTTAGCAATTTGTGCAATTTGGCTATTATCTCGATATTTAAGAAGCAAGATACACATGATTATTGGTTTTTAATACGTAGAGTTCTAGCTGTTCTTGGACACTTGGAGTTTATTTACTAAGCAAATATTGGCGAGCCTTCTGCATGCCAGGTGGGCATGTTTCTGCAGTGTGACCTGTGTGTGTGTGTGTGGTCAGGGGTGGGGGGCTGGGGTTGATTCCCACTTACCTCTAGGTATCTTCAGGACAGGTGTGTAGCTGTAGCCTAGGCTTTTGGACTGCCAACTCTAGCCTAGTGTCTGACTGATAGGAAGAGATCATTCTGTCCGTGGATAAATGGCTTAGGTGCAGAGGCCTGTAAGGTGGCTGGTGGCCCAGAAGGTCTCCTAGTGCAGTTGGACTGGGAGCCAGGCCATCCAACGATAGTGTTTCTCATCAGTGTAACATATCCACATAGGGAGCTTGCCCAGGGCACAGAGGGGACACCTGAGCATGGGGTGGAAGTCAGGAAAGATTTTTGGGGTGGTGTACTCTTCCGGTTTCTCAAATACACATGGGGAGGGAATGACATTCAGGGCCAGCATACGTCAGGCTACTCAGAAGCAAAAGCACTTTGTCTTTGGACTGTGGATTTTTTTTCTTTAATGTAAAATGTGAGGGGCTTCGTGGCAAGAGACAAAGGCTGAGAAAGACTGGTTATGGAATGCCAATCAAAGGATGTGTAGCCTCCATCACTTTAGTGGTAGCTTAGAGGAGACTGCTGTGGTTACGTTCGTAAAACTGACCGTTTCTACCCCGTAATTGTTTCTCCTCCTGTGATTTCTCCCTCACTCCTAGTTGCCCAAGCCAGGAATCTGGGTTTCTTCCTTATCTGTCCTTTTGTTGTCATGTCCCCTGTCTGATCAGTCACCACCTGCCACCACTTCTCAGCTTCTGTCTAGTCCATTCACTCTCCTCTGTGCTCCTTGCTCCAGTCTGGGCTGTGCTCTGTGGCTGTAACAGTTTCCTCTGTGGTCCCTCAGCCCTGCATCCATTACTGTCCGGCCAGAGAGAAGCTTTTGAATACAAATTGGGTCATGCTAGTTCCTGCTCAGGGGTTCTATGGCCTCCCATTGCCCTTGGGAGAAGCTCATCTCCTTGAGCGGACCTGCAGGGCCTTTCAGCTCAGCCTCCAGCTCTCACCTCTGGCCGCCCCCCCCCACCACGTGGTAGCTGCTGCTCCCGTCGTGCTGAGCCCTGCCCCTCAGCTCTACCAGATCCGCTCAGGGCTGGCCTCCTGCCCCGGGACAGCCTTCTCTTCCTGCCGCTAAACTCCCTAGCTTTGTCCCTTGGGTGGTTGCTTCCAGGGAGTGTTTCCTGAGTTTCCAGCTCTGGAATTTTAGAGCCCTCCATCTGTGAACCTGCAGTGCCCAGTATTTGCCCAATTGTGACATGTATGAAGCATTATTTTACTCACTTGCTTAATTGTCTCTTTCTTGGGGCATCGGGGTGGCTCAGTTGGTTCAGCATCTCTTGATTTTGGCTCAGGTCATGACCTCAAGATGGTGAGATTGAGCCCCGCCTCGGACTCTGCACTCAGTGTGGAGTCTGCTTGAGAGACACTCTCTCTCTCCCTCTCTGCCCTTTCCCTCACTTGCTCTCTCCAAATAAATAAGTAAGTAAATAAATAAATCTTTAAAAAAATTTAAAAATAAAATTTAAAAAAAAATAGCCTCTTTCCTGTAAGGGACTGTGAATTCTGTGATGGCAGAGACCAAGTGTAGCTTGTTTACTATCTTATTCCCAGCTCCCAGAACAGCACCTGACAGGCAGTAAATGTTTACTGCACATTAGATCTGTGAATATCCAAAGTACTGATTCCCATGCCCCGCATGCAGAGGAGTACCAATAAATCAGGTAGGTTGTGTTGACTACCATGTACAGCAGCTGTGGCTATTAGACAGAGAGGCAGTAACCTCACATGTGAAAATAGGCCGTGATAAGGACGAGCACATGGCCATTAGAAGTGACAGGTCAGAAAGATATGGCTGATCCTTGCTGATAAACTCTCTGAGAAGCGGTGAGGGCAGAAGCCAGTGGTTTGAAGAGTCCAAGCTCACGGATAGAAGGTGGGGACCAAGCAAAGATGAATTTGGAGAAATGGTTGACTGAAAAGGAAATTGTTAGAAAGGCAACAGGGTCAAAGGAAAATGCTTTTAGGTAATGAAAGAATTCTGTTTCTGTTCACGGGCTGAGGATGAGAGTCCACCTCGGAGGCAGGTGCAGAGACAGGTGTGGCTCTGGGTCAGACCCGGGAGCCGAAGCGCTGGCCTTGCGCCGGGTGGGGAAGCTGGTGTCCCGCGTGAGGACAGAGGAAAGGCAGTGGGCGGGGTGGCGGGAATGTGTGCAGGGGGCTGGGGAGAAACCAAGGGTAAGAGGCAGGGGTGCGAGCATGTTCACTGCTGTTGCCCACAACCTTGACATCTTTCTTCCTTCCTGCAGCTGTTCGGGGGACTCGTCTGGATTTTGGTCGCCTCCTCCAACGTTCCTCTACCTCTGCTACAAGGATGGGTCATGTTCGTGTCTGTGACGGCTTTTATCTTTTCCCTCCTCTTCCTGGGCGTGTTCCTCTCTGGCATGGTGACTCAGATTGATGCCAACTGGAACTTCCTGGTAAGGGATTTTTAGATCTATTTCAGGAAAATGCGAGAAACATTTAAATATCTTACTCTGTCTTGAAATGCGTGGCCCCTGTTCTCTCTGTTGCCTCCAGGGAGAGAGGAAAGGTCTGAGTCCCGGTCCACTGTGCTGCCATGTGGCTGTGTTGCTGGACAGCAGGCTCCCAGCTTGTGAAATTTCTGTCAGTAGAGCCGAGCCATCTTTCTGTTACTCCTTTGTGAAATAGATGACCTTTACTCAAAGACCCTTTTATTTCATGCAACAAATGCATTGCATTACAGTCATGGAACTATCGAAGAGGTGCCTTTGGGAGATGGATGCTGTGACATAGGTCTTGAAATTTTCTGTTGATTTCTGCTTCAAATATTAAATACATACATTCTTTTCAGAAAACCAGTAGCTATATACTCTATTCTCTAAATACTTAGAAAAGGGGATAGTTTATTTTTAATTCCTGCCCTAAATTAGTAAAAATTGATAATTTTAAGAAATGAATTTATAATCAACATAATCTTAAAAATTATGATGCCATTAAATTGGATCAACTTACTTTCCCTTTTCCCATATAATATAGGGGGCCTCTTTCATGCTTATGGTTATTCGATCTCTGAGACTATTTCGGAATGGCCAGTGGAGCTTGAATTCCAGTCTGTGGCGGACAGTGCTTTGATGAAGTTC
>NC_138372.1:153104408-153135725 GCF_054177405.1 Leptonychotes weddellii
CCCTTATCTGTAACATTATATTTGTTGTTCAGACGATAAAATGTAAGAATGTGTTGTTGTTGTTGTTATTTTTTAATTAAACCACTTTACGAAAGGGGCAACTGAAATTGGAAAGACCAACCAGTGTGTTGCAGAGGTCTCCTGCAGAGAGTTCATCCTGGGGTTCTTTAGCTGGGACGGTCCACTCGTCCTGAGGGAGGAAATGGTGGTGGCCCCACACAGCACACAGCACAGCCTCGTCACGGTGGACATACTTTCCAAGAGCCAACTCATGCCTTTACGGAGTTGACTTAAACGCTTGCCATATTGAGAATGGACTCCTTTTTTTTTTTTTTCCCTCTCCTTTTGTGATTTTCCACATCATCAGTCATTTCTGACCAGAGTTGCTTTTGGTGGGTTTTGTGATGTATCGTGTATAATCTCAGCCAGAAAACTTTCTGAGCCATGCATACCGTGGAGTCATCACCAGATGGTAACCATCTTTAATTGCTGCATTCTGGAATTGTTAGACGTTAACTGTGCAAAAAATGTTTCCCCTTGTGATAACAGTTTAATGTTACCTGTATACAGTGCATGAAGGAAGCAAGAATGCGTTTTGATGAAGAATTTATTTTCTAAAAGTATTTGTTGTGCGATATTAACTAAAATACTCATAGCTTCTAGCTTTTGTTGATCATGAGGCTGAATTAACATTTGTGGTGGTAGAAATCTTCAGTATTTTTTCCCAAGCTTTCTAACTTTGGTGTAAGTGATGAAATAAAAATATAATATGTAATATATATAATAACATATATTAAATGCTAAAAACTTGCCCTATTCTAATTTGAGGAAAGAAGCAGGTTTTGATTTTTGAGATGGTTTTTCTGTATTTTTTTTTTTTTGAGGAAATACCATTTTGCCTAACTCTAAGAGATACCATACTTATTTTCCATTTTTGGAGAGGTGGGGTATGAAGGCAAGATATATTTTAGAAAAATAAGAGCTACCAAAAAAAAAAAAGTCCCGTACAATTAAACATGCTTCACTTTATTCCCCCAAAGTAGGTGGCATGCATTTGCCTGTTATGGACATCACTTAATACTGTGAATGTCCTGAGCTATATTTTCTGTCCCACCATTCCTTTACTTATTTGATCTTTATGACAGTTCCTTATCGGAGACTATTACTGTTCTCATTTTTATGGTTGAGGAAGATAAAGCTCTGTGTGGCTTTTGTCCCTCTTTTGTGCTGTTGTTGTGGAAACCAGGATCCCCCTATTTACAATGTAGCTTTTTTTTTTTTTTAACTATTTAGTAAAAATTTGACCTGAGGAGCAAACCTAGGCTTAAGATAAGAATATGGGGGATAGTCATTTGTTGCTGGGGGGAAAAAAAAAAATCACGCTCTGCTTAAGGTTGTTTACCTGAGCAAAAAGTGAAGACAAGCGGGCCGCACTCTGGGCGGTGTGACTATCGGGAAGTCTGGCGGAAGAGCAGGAGTATACAAAGGAGACTCGGAAAGGGGCTGGGGCCATCTGCTGATGGGGAGGTGCCAAGCACTCAGGACAGGTGGTTCACAAGGGTGGTCCCTGGCCAGTGGCAGCGGCCGCACCTGGCAACTTGTTAGACGGGCAGATTCTCAGGCCCCACCCAGACATCCTGAGTCAGAAACTCAGAAGGTGAGACGCAGCAGTCTGTGCTTGTAACAAGCTTTTCAGATGATTCTGAGGCATGCTTACCTCTGAGAACCACTGGTTTTGCATAAACAATGTGCCTTGTCCAAAACAACGAGCAAAAATCTGTGGAAGACCTTCTTACACACATTCCACACGTAGCAGGAATCGGAATGAGATGTCCAGCATGGCCAAATATAAATGTGGATGTGGCTCTCCTGTGGTGGGGAGTCTTGACGGAGCACCTGATATGTACCTGGCCCTGGGGTAGGCCCTGGAAATACAGTGGTGAACAAGACAGGCCTGTAGTGGCTCTCAGAGTTTGTTGTAGTAGATGGTGTCAGTAGAGAAATAATTACACAGGGATGCCTGGGTGGCTCGGTTAAGCGTCTGCCGTCAGCTCAGGTCATGATCTCAGGGTCCTGGGATGGAGCCCCACGTCGGCTCCCTGCTCAGCCAGGGAGTCTGCTCCCTCTCCTTCTGCCGCTCCCCTCTGCTCATGTTTTCTCTCTCAAATAAATAAAATCTTTAAAAAAAATAATTATACAATTGACACATTAGTCAAAATGATGTTAATGGCCAAGCAGGGAGTGTTCAGGATACTAGAAGAGCATGTCTATCATCTCAGGTCCACTGGGAAGCAGACTATAAGATGAATTTAAAAGTACAAGAGGGGCGCCTGGGTGGCTCAGTGGGTTAAGCGACTGCCTTCGGCTCAGGTCATGATCCTAGAGTCCCGGGATCGAGTCCTGCATCGGACTCCCTGCTCAGCAGGGGGTTTGCTTCTCCCTCTGCCCTCTTCCCTCTCGTGCTCTCTGTCTCTCATTCTCTCTCTCTCAAATAAATAAATAAAATCTTTAAAAAAAAAAAAGTACAAGAGATTCTGGGGTGCCTGGGTGGCTGGGGTGGTTAAGCATCTGACTCTTGATTTCAGCTCAGGTCAGGATCTCAGGGTCATGAGATCGAGCCCCAAGTCGGGCTCCATGCTAAGCTTGGAGCCTGCTTAAGATTCTCTCTTTCCCCCTCTCCCTCTGTCCCTCCCCCCTGCTCATGCTGTCTCTAGGGGAAAAAAAAAAAAGTGCAAGAGACTTTTTTTGAGGGGGAGGGGGAGAGATAACACCTGTAAAAGGTGATGGGGAAGGAAATGGGGTAAAACAGAAAAGTCCTAGAGTGGGATGCAGATCGACGGTCTTGCCTAAATTAATGAGAAGCTCAGGAGCACAGTCTTTGCCTTAAGAGTCTTGTTTTAGGCAAAAGTGTCCAGGCACCAGTATCCCCACTGTACCATCATTAGCTGGGGACTGCCAGGAGCAATATGGCCTCGGCAGATCCCCAATCCACCGAAGCCAAAGCTGTCCGCTAACTAGACTCCTCCCAGCTGAATGTCAGGTTCTTTTTTAAAAGGGACTGTGTGCAGAACGTGATTACGGATGTGCAAGGGCCCAGTAGAACATGAGGAGCTGCTTTACAAAGACGTGTAACTCCCCACTGCAGGTTACCTGCCTGACTCTAAAGTCCAAGAGCCTGCATAGTGATTTGCTCGCCAGGGTGGCCATGAATTCAGTTCTTTTCCTCCAACACCTTAGGTTACATATGACCCTAGGATGGTAGGGATGGCTGGATAGCCTCGCCCAAGTCAGACAGAGTTAGGAATAGAAGACGTTTATTGGATGACAACACCCATAAAAGATGAAGGAAAAGGATTGGACAGGGAAGCCTTAACCGCACATCAGTTCTGATTACTACTGAAAAGGAGGAAGAAGTCAAAAGCAGCAGGACTGGAAAGTTGATGGTGGGTGGGGGGAGGTGCAGGCAGTAATTGGTGGTGGGAAGAGTCTTTTTCAGCCACACAATACTGCGAGTAAAGAGCATCGGCCTTGAAACAGAGTACGTCCTAGCACCAAAACGAGGTCACAGTGGCTGATGCTCAGAGAGATGGAAGGGTGGCATGAGCTGAGGCTGGTGAAGAGCGTGAGAGCCTCGTCTTACCAAGAGTTGCGGCTATGTCACCAGATTTTTCCCGCCCCTTCTAACGTCACATGAGCCACTTCCGAGGGTCTGCCTCAGTAAGTTAGGTGAGCGCCTATGATCTCAAACATATTTTTCTCTCAATCTTAATTACTAATTGAGATCTAGCTCTATTCCTTTTAATCCCTAAAAGTAGGGATGTTTGGGCTTTGAGCTTCATCAGTTAACATCTGTTGCATAGCAACATGGGTTTGAGCATTTCTGCTATCGATTAGACACACGATCAGTGTATAACACAGTTCTTCAATCTTTTGAAGGCATTGGTGAGTCAGCTTCTACGTTAGAGGTGTTAAGTAGAACACATTTTTAGTGTGTACCTTTGTAATCCCCACTCCTGGTGAGTTAACTTTTCCTTATTATTCTAGGCAGAGTAAGAACAATTCTCACCATCAGTTTTGTTTGCTGAATGGGCCTTTACAAAGGCAGCGCACTGTTCTTTCTCTGTAATGTTGCTGTATCAATAACAGTTTGATAGAAGAAAGAAAGCGGACTTTGGAACCAGACAGCCCTATATGGGTTTGAGTTCTCCTTTCAAAAGGTTATGTTTGTATGGCTTTAGAACAGTCATTTAATTTTAAAAAAAATCCTTGTTTATAAAATGGGTACAATAAATAGTGGTTGTAAGGATGAATGACAATGAATGTAAAGTACCAGGTATCTGGGAGCTGTTGACAAAAATACACAACAGTGTGTTGATGGATATCAGTTCGTGTAAGACAGTGTGAATTCCAGTAGAGTTAATGCTTCAGAATCCCAGCAACGTATGAAATCACCTTATGACAACTAAGTTTTGTTTGAGAGGTCCTATACTTTTTGTTGAAGTATATGATACATAATTTGCTTTTTTAGAATATCAGGAGATATGGTATTGAATTCTTAGATGTTGTAGGTCTTCTGCATTCTTCAGTGTATGGGGTGACAGTCTAACGGATGGAAATAATAATTGCTCAGAAATAAAAGAAGTATAAAAGGTGTGTATGTATATTATTATATAGCTATATAATATACTACAATAATATGATTTTTATCCAATAACTATAATAAGGTGTATGAAATTATATATTTTATTATAAAATTCAGGACATTAGTTTTGCCACTATGCCGATTACAGCAGTTCGGTTGGTTTTCATTTGGATTCTAATAGCTTGACATTGTTCAGGCAGCCAGGGTAAATGGTGAAGATGGTTAAAGATTGTTTGATTAAGTGTTCTAACCTTCCTGAACCTAGACCTCATGAGTTGAAATAAGGAACAGAAAATAAAAGTATTACTTTTAATTGTAGGTCTTTTTTTTTTTTTCTTCCTCTTTCAGGATTTTGTGTACCATTTTATAGTGTTTGTCTTCTACTTCGGAGCCTTTCTCCTGGAAGCGGCAACCACATCCCTGCATGATCTGCGCTGCAATATGACCATGACTGTGTCACCGCTCTTGAGTGATAACCAGTATAACATAAATGTAGCAGCCACAGTGAGTGTCCATGAGTCCGGGTGACCAGCCCCCCTCCCCCATTGTCGCGGTCTCCCAGAAACTCCTTGGGCAGCCATCGCTTTCTCTAACAGTAGCCGTTAGCATTACACGTAGACCTGGGCAAAGTTCCGCCCTTCCCCCTGGTGTTGTGGACCCCAACACTGAAGCACGGACACCAAGGACAGCCAGCCCGTGGTTGCGGCTGGCCTGGCACATCAAAGCCTATTTTGTAGAAAGAATTCATTGTGCTTTTTGCTTCCTCTAACTGCAGACATGGTAAGGGAGATTTGTTCTTCACTGGTCCGTACCTACTTGTAATTCATTTTAATTCAGTGAGTACTTAGAGAACCTACCATGAGGGCGGAAACTGGTGGGGTGTTGGGGACAGGGATGAACCACGTACAGCTCCTGCCCCTGAGGAGAGTCCAGGGGGGTAAGGGGGGTAAATATTCCCGCCATGACAATAGATGACTTACAGATGAAATGCATTCCATGGGGACATTTTTAGGGAATTTTTTAGTCTTCCTTAATTCATGTACTTGAGTGAGTTTGTTGTTTTTTACTGACATAGGTAATTTGAAGAAATACTACACTATTTCTGTTTTTACAATTTTGAAAGTGTTAGAAATCCAAATCATTCCCTAAAATGTGTTGATATTTAATATGGCTATATAGCAAGTTAGTGACCCTAATGTTTTACTATTTTATGTAGATAGTATATATAAACAGCCCAGGACTCCCCCATATAGCCATTAAAATCTTTCTGGAGCAGTGTTGTCCACCAGCACTTTCTAAAATGATAGAAATATCCCATATATGCATGATTCAATATGGTGGCTACTAATTAATCCATTAATTCATTCATTTTAATTAATTTACATTTAAATTTAATTAGCCACATGCGGCTGGTGGCTCTCATATTGGACAGCACAGGTCTAGAGTCTGGGTTTTGAAGGGTGGAGGTGCGATGATTTTAAGACCTACTATCATCAGGTTCCCAAGCCTCTGTTAGGATTTGTCAGAATTCATTGAGTGTCTACAATGAATTAGACTATATGTGGATTGCAACAGAAAGGAAGCTGGTTCCAGCTTCTACAGGCTTAGAGTTTAGATCAGTGATTTTTATACTTTCTTTTATAGGAAGTAAAACTGTTTTACTTCATGAAGTCTTACTGAAAACCCAATAAATACAGACAGCAAGAGCACGTATGCTCTAGTTGGAGTGGGAGAAAGGGGTCTTGAATGATGCCCGTCCATCCTTCTCCTGAAGCCACCTCTGTCCACCTCATCTCTGAGGCACTGCTATGGGATCCTTAGTATCCAGAGACCACAGTTAGAAAACCACTGGTTTTAACAATTTTATGAAGCGAAGAAAAGTTCAGGGACTTGGAATTGACTTTTTTCCTACCAAGTGTCCTTCCTATGAGTCCTCAATTCTCGTTGGATTTTCCTTTACTACTTGAATGCCCTCCTTTTTAGTGGTGCAGGCTATATTCTCATTACCTCTCAGATCCTTGAAGTAGCACCAAATTGGCCTATTTATAGTTGCCCTAAGATCCCACTTTCCGAAGAGTAGTAGGTGCTAAAGTACTTAGTGGATGGTGGATGTCATTAATTTCTCACTAACGTTCCTTTGTCCTGAGAGCCCAGTTTTCAGTGTTCTCCGTGATATGGTTCTGTTCTGGCTGACCCTTTTCTATGACTTTGTCCCTGTTATCCTTCCCTTTCTCTCTGCCTAAGTGAAACTGCCTTGGGAAACCTCAACATGCTTTCAGTTCTACATTATGTACCATCTCATCCATACACTCCCGCAGAAGTGAATCTTTAATTTCTGAGTTTTAATAATACCTAAATATATGAGCCATTCTTTTGTGACATTACATTGAGTCCCTTACTTTACTTTTTATTTTAGTATACCTGAGAGAGGAAAATTCATTTTCACTAATAATAGATATCAGAAGTGGTCATTCTCATTCAGCAGACAATGTCTAGATTAGAGATGTATCAAAGAGACAACCAGCAGAAGAAGGCTGGGGAGAATGAATAGCAGACTGGCAGTTAGAGAATGGTCATGGTCTATAGGTGAATCCGATATTCCTTCTCAGAGCTAGAGTTTTCTGGTAAAGGATCCCTGCACTAAATCATAATGTTTTACCATACTTAATTGCTTTGTCTTATAGTTTTCTATGGATCATGAATTCCCAAAGGGTGAGGACACTATCTACTATTTGTTTATATGCACCAAATGTACTGATGGACACATAGTTGGTGCTAAAGAAATCCTTGTCAAATAGTAAGGACGGTAATTCAGAGTTGAGTGCAGGTTTCAGAACTATCTCCCATGCCAATCTGTTGATTCATTTCTGCGGCTTTACTTTGTTTACTTCTAAAGTCGCTTTCCACTGTCACAGGAAGGATTTGATACATCCTCAAGTTCTGATACTTGCACTTTTCTTGGCTGTGAAATCACTGTATGAATAGACACCTCGTAATGAATTTTTGAATATCGTGTTGGGGGTTTCATAAATGTTTAACAAGTGAGTCCAGCATGTGAACAAATGTTCAACCTAAGGCTATCCACAAATGAGAATATTATGAGGGGCCAGAATGTTTAAAAGAAGGGTTAATGATATGAGGGGGTAAAACAGGAGTACACATCATCAAAAAGAGGACTATAAACCATTTTCATAAGTGTTGAAGTATCTTTAGGTAGGTTGATCAGTGCTCAGATAGTTGGTCCTTAGAATGAGTGTTTTCTTAAAGTCAGTGTTGTAAATCTGATGAGCTTTTGTTTCCTTTTTCTTAGATTTTTGCCTTTGTGACAACAGCTTGTTATGGTTGCAGTTTGGGTCTGGCTTTACGAAGATGGCGACCGTAACACTCCTTAGAAACTAACGGTCTGTGTTGGTTTCATTTGTCAACTTTATGTGTCTGATCAACTTGGATACCATTTTGTCCAGATAGAACAACATTCCAAAAGAAACTTGTTTAGTATATGGAGAGAATTTAAGTACAAGTTTTGGTTCATTTCATAGATGGAATTTTAATTTTATTATGATGTTAAATAGAGAAATGGCCTTTAATTTTACATCTGTCTCTTTTTTAAAGAAAATTTTCCTTTATATCCATAAAGTATACAGATATTGCTCATGAAAAAGGGGTATCTCTTTTGTTTAATTGCTGAGTCACTTAAACCTTAATTTTAATAGGTAACTGAAATTTCCGTAAAAAACAAAAAATGAAAAGCAAAAACAAACTATGTTTTAAATAGCCTTCCCCCCTGAACTGTTTTAATGTAAAACAGAGATTGGCACCCTTTTTCTATAAAGGTCCAGATGGTAAATATTTTAGGCTTTGTGGGCCATACGGTCTCTGTTGCAACAATTCAACCCTGCTGTTACTTTGTGAAAGCAGCCATAGGCAATACGCAAATGAACGAGTGAGCCTGTGTCCCAATAAAACTTTATTCAGGAAGACAGGAAGCAGGCTGGATTTGGCCTGTGGGCTGTAGGTTATAGTTTGCCGACCTCTGGTGTAACACCTTAGTTATATTTTACGTGTTTTATTGAACTGATCCTGAAGGGTATAAAACGAGAGAAGTCATATAATATTTAGCCTCATTATGCAATAATCACGTTGCCTTTGTGTTGATGGTCAAGTACTTACCCCTGAAGTGGTGGATAGTTTTTCAGGCTAATTCAAGCAGAGTGTTGGGTACAGGAAAAAGTAATTTATGAAGTAAATCTTAGTTGCTTAATCAAACTAAGGGTCTCTTACCAACTGAGCAAACCTCTCATCCGGCATCCTTAAAATGAAATCCCCAGAGACCATTCACCACTACTGGAACTGGTATCTAGCTACTTATGTCTTACTTTGGATTTATTTATGCTTCAGAATACAGCTGTTTGTCCTGTGCATGAACATATGAATATTTGTGTGTGGATATATGAGGCTTTGCCAACTAGAGCTTCCCTGAAGAGTTAACTTTTTACTTCTAATCATTTCACGTTACTTTCTCAGTTAACTTTGAATAGAGTATTAGATATAACTTAGAGTTGAAGCTTCTTACATGTTTTAACAATAGCGCCATTGTTTCGCATTGGTAACAACAGCCCATCCTACAAACTTGTCTCTGGCTGAATTGCACAAAAAATATTTTAACGCATCTGGCTAGAGACCCTGGTTGTGGAAAGGTGCCAAAAAATGGCTTGAATGGGAGAACAAGTGAGAGTTAGGTTCCAGCTCCCACTACAATGTCCAAACAGGATACTTATCTCCTGCCTCAGGCGGGCTTCCTCTGGGAAAAGAGGGCTTTGACCATCCAAAACCTTCAGCCCTTTGCTTTCATTGGCTGAGTCATCCCCTAAGAGTGCCCTGTCTAAGTTGTGCTATTAGATGTCATAGAACGTAGAACAATCCCGAATGAGTCACATGATCAATGCTCAGTGATCAGATGCTATTTATATAATAATCACCTAGAAAGAAGAATCTTATCAGAGTTTGGTTTGTGATATAAAGACGTGTTTCAATATATGGCAAGAAGAAATCAGTCTAAGACTTTATACTCACGTCCTGTCTTTTCTATAATATCTGACTTCCTTGGTTTTTCTAGCTTCATACCACACACTTAAACCTGTATTATGAATTGTATATTACAAAGTCATAAATGTGCCATAAGGATATATAGTTCATTCAAGTTGGAATCAAGTTGGTATAGTTCATTCAAGTTGGAATCTAGTCTGCTAGATTTAGTTGTGAGATTTTATTTTTGTTTCCAAAGTATAACAGGTCTGTGCTTGGTGGCATTAAATTAAATGATTTCATGAAATGGCTTTAGTGGCACTTTTATAAATGGATTGCCTCTAGATCATTAAGAACCAAGCCTAAAACTCATCTGACTGTGAATACTTAATATTTGTAGATTAATTGTGCTCTGGGTTTGTGAATTGAGTGACAAAGCACTTGAACAAAAATTACAGCATTTGAGAATTTCTTTATATATGCTGTAGAAATGAGAAAGTGTTGGTTTTAAAATCTGGTAACTCCATGATGAAAAGAAATTTATTTTATAAGTGTTATGACTCTAATAAAGTATTCATTTGATAATCTTTTTTGGTCATCTATTTTTTATACAATTCACTTTGAAATTCAGTTAAAGGTTTGATATAAACTTGACAGATTTGGAATTTCTAGACTCACAATATATAAAAGTTCTGCTTTAAACATTTCTATGAAAAGTTTCTCAGGAAATGTCAGTGAGCCTTTTTTCTTTGATGAAGGTCAAAGAGGTAAGTCTTTGGAAGTAATATTTTAAAGGAAGTTTCAATTATACCCTACTTTATTTAAAAGCATTTATATAGGGCTTAATATGTGCCAGGCAGTGTTCTCAGCGTTTTTTCAGATATTAGCTCATTTAATCCTCCTCATGACAATTCCGTGGGGTAGACAATATCATCTCCTCTTAAAGATGAGGGAGCTAGGGGCACCAGGGTGGCTCAGTTGGTTAAGCGTCCGACTCTCTGGTCTTGATCTCGGGGTCGTGGGTTCGAGCCCTGTGTTGGGCTTCATGCTGGGCGTGCAGCCTACTTAAAAAAAAAAAAAAACAGATGAGGGAACTACACACAGACCTTAAGTGACACCCAGGGTCATATGTCTAGCAAGAGGCTTTAAACCCCAGTGGTCTGGCTCCAAAGTCCAGACACCTAATGGCTGGACATCTCTCAGTTCTTCAAGCTTTTATATCTTTTATATATATAGAAAAATGTGACCCTTCTCCCCCCAAAACAAAATTTTTAGCCGAATGTTTAATATAATTGTTTGTGGTAGATGCCATCTTTTAGAACTTTTTTGTCAGAGCCAAGGACTCATGAGTTTAGCTATAAGACATTAGGCCAGACCTCCATTACAGGGGAAAAGTTAGGCAGCTTTGGTCCGCCAAGGCCCCCAGAGAGCTTGGCTGCCTCTTTCTCTGGCCCAGTAATTCTGGCCTGGGGTGTGGGCCTTCAGTCTCCTGCGTTGCCTTACATCAAATCAGCTCTTTCCTGAATTAGCCTGGCTTCCTGATCAGCCCTTGAGCTGACATCAGAAGCGTTCTCTAGTCTGAGATACACAATTCGATCTTGATACGTAAACTCTCAGTTTCCACCTCTACACGTGCCGGAATCTGGAATTCTACGTCAGCGTCACGAAGATTCAAGTTTGTTATGAAGTGAGCCAGTGCCTCGGGGCAACATAATGTATTCACGTGGGAGGGGGCCCAGAGTTGAAGGGGAGACGATTATCTTTAGAATGTACATGGATTTTTGTTAATGCTTTGAAAGTTCATCTCGCTTTTAGAGCGAGCCCTAAGCTGTGCGGTGGGCAGTAGGTCAATACTAGTTGCTCTGTCTGGAGCCACCTTCTCTCAAGGATTTGCGTGGCCTGCTCCCTCACCCTCTTTGGGTCTTTGCTCAGTTGTCACCTTGAATCTCACACCAGCACTCCTCCTTCTCCTTTCTTGCATTTCTCCTAGGCACTTAAGACATGTATTTTAAATATAGCATGAAGAGCATATATTTTATTCCTGCGTTAGTCCTCTTCTCTGCTAGGATGTAAGGCTTATGGACAGGAGCCATCTACTCTTTACAGCTCCATCCCCAGTGCCTAGAAGAGAGCATAGCAAATAGCATGTACTCAGTAATTAGATATTGAATTAGCAAATGAATGAATGTTATAGCAATACCTAATTTTGTGTTCCAGTCGATATACTCTATAAAAATCGATCTTGTTAGCACTTGAAAATTTTTAGTATAAAATGGCTAGGCATTTTTCACCTAGCTCTGGATATATTTAGAGTGAATTCTACCTTACAGGTCCTCTAGTAACTAAATATACGTGTGTTATAGAAATGTTATGTGATCAGTCTTGTATAGCAGAGGAGCTAGGCATATAAAAATTAGGCAACCCGTGTAAACTCATTAGATCTGTATTCCTACTTTTTCCATGACGAAAGATGTCACCGTAGACTCAACTGATTTAGTCCTCAAAGCATCACCAGAACTAAGAACTAATGGTCAAAGGCTGTCATTTTTCTATAATTATGATGGGAATGGAGGGCTCTGGCTGGTGGTTTTTGCTAAAAATTATGATAGTCACTGTTCTAAGTGTAACAAGAGGTAGAGGTATCTGTATATATCGTGTGGCATTTTGATTTTTCATGTCTGTCGACTCCAAGCGTTATCCTTGGATATGCGTGAGAGGTATTCTAGATGAAGGATATTGTTGACTTCCTACCTGCAGTTTCATGTATCATTCTAAGTATGCCCGATGTCCTGAGTGAATGTACAGTTTAGCCGAAGTATGAAGTTCTGATGCATCAGTATACTGGGCCACATTGCCTTTTCATGAAATTATGCATGTTATTGATTATTAAATATGCCATCTTCCTGAATACTCTAAAACTTTTGTGTGCAGAATTTTTGGAATGTGAATAAACTCATTTATATACGAAAGTATATAAAACATTTAACAGTGGTTGACTAAAAATTTGTTACTTTTAAACAGTTTAACAGTCGTCTCTTCTGAACATGTATGCCTTATTTATGTGTATGAAATATATGAACTAGTGTCAACCTATTTTAACTATTAGTAAAGCACTTTAAATCATAAAATATAGTTAAAATATTTTCTCTTATCACACTGTAATAAATTACCCTGAGTATTTCTTAAGGCACATACACTCATTTTGGAGGCCACAGGAATGAATGGATCATTGATCTGGAGGTCAGCTACCTGGATTTATGTCTTCTACCGGTTTGATGGAAACTGTTGAATAAAATAATAAGGGAAAGCATCTCATATAGGGTCTGGCAGCCATAGACATGGTCTTTTATCTATACTTTTGCTTTGGTTTCCTGATGAGATGATAGCTACTTACCCATTTCTTTTGAGTAGAAAGTTGCCTATATCTCAAAACTTAACTCTTGGTCAAATGAATTTTTATGGAACGAATATATTCTCAGCAAATGCCTATGATATTTTGCTCTTTCCCAATGTGAGATGAGTAAGGGTTGCCTCAGATAGTTTTTTAATAGTTATACTTTCGGTGTGCATTAGGAAAGAATTGCACATCAAAGGCATGATTTCGTGGATATTATTCAGCATGAAACTAAATAAACATTTAAGTAGGAAAAAATAGTCCATTAAGAGCTGTATGACTTGAAGTGAGTTGCTTTATTTAAGCCTATATACTCATCTACAATGCTGATCATATTTGCAAACCTGTGACAGTAGGTCCTTTGGGAAGAAGAACCCACGATGGAGTTAAAAATTCAAGCAGTTGATTGGAGGTAATGCCTATGAAAGATAAAGAGAAGAAGGACAAATAAGATTAGGTAGGAAGAGTTTCAGACTGTGCTCTAGTTATGAAAAAGTCTCAGCCAACTTATCAGGGAGCTCCTGCACCAAGATTGCCCATGAAACTAGAAAATGTGCTAAGTGAAAGAAGACAGACACAAAAGGTCATGTATGACTCCATTTATATGAAATACACAGAATAAATCTAGAGGCAGAAAATGCACTCAATGGTTGTCAAAGGCTAGAGGGAGGAGGCATTGGGGAGATTCTCCTCCCTTCCCACTGTGAGGACATAGCAAGAAGGTGGGCTTTCTGCAAGCCAGGGAGAGAGCCCTCACCAGAACCATAAAAAACTAAATCTCTGTTATTTAAGCCACCTGGTCTGGTATTTTGTAATGGCAGTCTGAGATGACTAAGAACAGATGCTATGCCAGAATCTGGGTCTACAGCAGAGCTCTTTCCTACTCTGGGCCTCACTCAAAGAAGTTTTCTTTTTATGTCAACCAGAATATGGGCCAGAACAATATTCCTACACATGGAATTTATCACCTTCAGAAAACCCAGAGAAACCTACCAACCATGGCACTTCCATCTTTGTGGTTAAGAAAGCAAGATACAGGATTTTGGCTTCTTCAGAGAGCATGCCCCGGCATGCTGCTGACAACTACAGGCCTACAAGTTTTACAAGAAAAGGCAGTTCCCTGAATCTTTGCAGGGTTTTTCTCATGCCCTCTGGAGTGCAGATCTTACCAAGGTCTTCAGCTAGCTCTTGTGCTCATCCTGATGTCATTAATGTCATGGATCAGTATCATGTGCTGTGGTTCTGTCAAGATTGTCCAGATCTCTGCAGATCACAGCAGAAGAGCTATCCTAGTTCTGGGACAAATCTGTAATGTGTATTACTATCTAATCCACATGAAAGCCAACTGTTTCTGATCCTCTCTTTTGATTAAGATGGAACAAACTCCTGGGACACCTGGGTGGTGCAGTCGGTTAAGCATCTGACTCTTGGTTTTGGCTGAAGTCATGATCTTGGAGTCCTGAGATGAGCCCTGCATCAGGCTCCACGCTCAGCACAGTCTGCTTGAGAGTCTCTCTCCGTCTCCCTCTGACCCTCCCACTCTTGCTCTCTCTCAAATAAATAAATCATAAAAAAAAAAAAAGATGGAACAAACTCCTTCACCATACCAAGTGCCTGACACCTTGTTTGGCGTGACAGCCACAATCAGGACCACTGCTTGGTTGGGCTTGTGATACTCTATGGTCATTCTCAAAGATGTTTCTTTTTTCTGAAGAGGCCAAACTTTTGAATTAAATAGAGATATGTTAGGGACCCTCTCCCCTGCATCCTTAAGATCCTAATGATGACACTAATCCCTGTCATCTCCCTTCCCCTAGAATGCAATATATATTTTTTAAATTTAGTATATTGGCTGAGGGGCTGTGCCATTTCAGAAACTTCCACTTGACCTCCCCTTCTATGATAGCTCTTAGTCTATAGACCAGGGATCCAATATGAGGTTTATTTTGATTGCCAACTATGGTAAATCCAGTTATACATTTGGGGACCAGGGAGATCATCACCAGTTGGTTCACACACATAGGAGGTTCTTTGTAAGCTGGATCTTGGCCAGGAATATATTCTCCTCATATGTCCCTACTCGAACAGGTATGATAATCATGCTTGAATATCCAAACATCCATCTCAACTCAGTCCCTGTGTCCAAAGGCCCTCAAAATATCTTGTCATTCCCCTTTACTCAATATTAATCACTTGGAGAAGGATCAGTAGTACATATCTGCCTTGATGTTATGAGGTCCTTCCTCATGGGAAGTAGCCGTCTCTTCAGTCAATACATTCCAGGTTTGAAATGGGTTCAGGTTGCGAACTGAGCAAGAAAAAGTGAACAATTGCTAACAGTTCTAGGCTCATGCATTCTTTCCTTCTTTTGACTATGATAAGCAGTACTCTCACTGGTTGCCCACCTTGTTCCTGCCCCTAGAGAAGCCATGTTCTAGTAATCACCTGCATAAATTCCAATGGGTCAAGGCTCTGTGATGCTCTCTCCCAAAATTTGCAACCCCCTGGATTTGGGTGGTTAAGTATCACCTTCTGGATTCTGTTGCATCATGGTTCCATCATTCTTACTTCTTTTGATGAGCCAACGTCTGTAAATATCTTGCCTACCCACAGTTCTGTCTTTTAAAGGAAATCCATCATTGAACTCCTTCTTGATGTAGAATAGCACTAGCAGCTAACATTTATTGAACATTTATTATGTGCTAGTCACTGACCTAAGAATATTAGATGTTTCACATTTAATCTCCCCGATAACCCAAGACACTAATTATCACCATTTTCCCACATACAGAAACTCAGGACACTGAAATTTGAGGACTTGTGTAAGGTCACGCAACTAGGAGTAGAGTCACATTTCAAACCTAAGCAATGTGGTCCAAGAGCTCAGTAAGTACTGGTATCCAAAACATTTTTAAAGATTATAATTCTGAACCAAGTACAAGGAGATACACATTTTAGTTTTTATCATAGCCATGAATTTGGTCAACAAACGCTGGAGAAATACTGGAGTATTTTACAGTGAAACACAGAACATTTTCCATGGATTGTCAGCTACCTCTGTTTTTGCACTTCAGCCTGGTATCAGCCTTTATATCTGCCAGTGGGGTACTACAAATGATACCAGGCAGTGAGTGTATCAGTAGATGAAAACAAATTTAACATTGGTGTTCCCAGGCTCTGTTGAGTCCTACCTTATGGTTTATGGGTTCTGAGACAAACCTATCCAGAGCTCAGATGAATTCCGATCACACAGTGGGTAGCTGTGGGGCAACCCTACTGATCAGATGACTCTAAAGCAAGACTTCATTCCAACACTGGGATGCTTTCTTTATGGAATTTGTTTAGTCTGGGTTTATATTTGCACTGCAGGGTCACAAGTGAGAATTCTCTTTCTGTCCCATTGTCTTTCACTTTTGATTGCTTGGCAATTTCCATTTCTATTAAATTCAGATTAGCCAAAGAGCATGCATTGCTAAAACCAATGTTCACTTTTCTTTTAGCTGTTCTTCCATGCAACCAGGAGAGGGCAGTCAGAGTACATTTTTAGAGACTTCAGAGGCAGCTGCTTAAGGGTGGGGGACTTCAGAAAGATTTTCCATTTTAATATGATGTACTCTCCAGTCCCTTTCCTCAGGGTAATGTGCAAGGTCAAAGTTTAAGGCCATATGTAGCATGCTGGTCTAAGTAAGAGCTGAGAGCTATAGCCTCTTTTAAGGCACTAGCCAAAACTTAATCATTAAAACCATAGATAGCAATAATTTTAATCAGAATGCCTTTTTCCACAGTGGGGAGGGACTAAAAACATCAGTGTCATTCATGTCCTTGAGATACTCACTATATTCCAATTAAAGGTCGTCTTTTCAACACCTTGCAATATCTTTGTTAATCAAAATACAATTTTGGGTTCTGTTTGCAAAATTTGGCCATGCCTTCTACTAAGTTTGGGCATTACTCTTCACTTAACACCTTAGTGGCGATTGAGTGATTAATAACAACACACACTTAAGGCCATCATGCATTTCATGCAATAATCAAAATTTTTTTTAAATGCTGCATCTTGTAGTACAGTTTCTAAGGTTGTCTTCGCCTTCCTGATTGAAGTCACTATTATTCTCACAACCAGCTGGGTCGGTGGTGCCATGAAAGAAACAGTCTGGAACCAGGTAGAACTTGTTTCATATTTTGGCTCAGTTGTGAGATTTAGGGCTAGTCTCTTAAATTCTGGGTCAGTTTTTTCTCCAATCTGGAAGATGAGTGATACTCTGATTTTACTGCTATTGTTTTTGTCACTGTTATTTTGGCAGAAGTCGCCAATACTAACTAGTGACGTCTCTCCAAAGTGTAGCAGACCAGATTTGTTCTGCTAATACAGACAGTAGCCCAAATAAACCTGGTTTTTAATCTAACAACGCTGTTTTAAGATGAACATATGGGAGGGGGGAGAAAAAGGACAAGAAAAAAGAAAAAAAGAGAGAAACAAACCATAAGAGACTCTTAATGATAGAGAACATACTTGGGGCACCGGGGTGGCGCAGCTGTTAAGCATCTGACTCTTGATTTTGGCTCAGGTCATGATCTCAGGGTCATGAGATCGAGCCCCATGTTGGGATCCGCGCTCAGCGGGGAGTCTGCTTAAGATTCTCTCTCTCCCTCTGCCTCTCCCTCTCATGTGCTCTCTCTCTCTCTCTCAAAAAAATAAATCTTTAAAAAAGAGAGAGCACAAACAGGGTTGATGGAGGAAGGTAGGGGGGATGGGCTAGATGGAGATGGGCATTAAGCAGGGCACTTGTTGTGATGAGCACTGAGTGTTATATGTAAGTGATGAATCACTGAATTCTCCCAAAACCAATATTGCACTGTATGTTAACTAACTAGAATTTAAATAAAAATTTGAAAAGAAAAGAAAAGTAACAACCCTGTTTTCAGTGTTGAGAAAAATTAATTTTTGCTTTCATTCACCAGTCATTATTTTTCGTTTCCTTCTTTTATATAAAACCTCTTTCTTCTCTCTGTCTTCCTTCTCTTCAAGAATATCAGCACCAAAAGTAATAAGAAAAAATAGCAAACAGAGTTTTTAGTCCTTGTAGTTGACTCTGAATATGTGCAATAGTTACCTCTTAGAAAGGAACCCAGTTTGGTCTTAAAGAAGAATGTTTCAACAAATACCACACACGTAATGAAAGTCTTTCTTACATGCTTTGCATATTACATTATGTTTTATATATGTAAATTGCATGAAGAAATCAAACTATCAATTGAACAAAACATGTTGATAAGTAATTTGTTATTTACAAGAATCGTCTAAGAAAGCAGATATTACTCACATTCTACTGAGAAACTGATATTAACGGATCATACCATTCGTTCTTAATAGATCTCAGAGGACAGATTTTCAGACTCCTTGTCTAGGGCTCTTGCTTCAGTATGGCATCATCTGTATAGCCCTATTTTAGGCAATTTAAAGAACGGTACATTTATAAGGGACCCTATCATCCCAGTGCTCAACAAGTGCCCTAGTGGCTAATATAACAATTTTTGACCACCTTTACTACTACAAAGCACAGCAGATTATTAACACACCCTGGCCACTAAAAAAAGCAAATTCTTCCGTCTTCAAAATATAATAACACCTTTGACTGGCTGTTTAACTGTTGGAAGTCACAGTGAAACTCAGCAAGACCAAGGACTATGTTAAGTGCATGCCATCATCTGCATGATACAAACCAGGATTATTTATTGCAAAGAACTGAATTATAAGTATCTAGTTTTTCAATATGAATGACTAGCATATGTGTGTTTGTTAGAATACTCTTTATTCTCAGGGAATCCTAAAGAATGAAGGATGGCACTGGCATGCTACATTGGTGCTGATAATTAATGAGAGATTGCTAATGAGAGTGTTAGAAAGATATAAAACATATTTGTAACCATGTGCCACAATATCATGAGCCGATTGTATGTCAGGGCAGTGCGCTCGAAGCCTTTCTCATATTGTTTCGTTCCATCTTCCCGACAACCCTAGGAGATAAGGACTATCATTATTATACCAGGCAGATAAGAAAGAGAAGGCTCAAGGAGGGCCCCTTTGCATAAGCCAAAGGCTTTTGTGGAAGATAATGAAGAAATGAGGTCACAGTGGAGGTCAGGAACAAATTATAACAGGCCTTGGGTGATAAGCTATAGGTTTAATATTTTATTCTGTAAGCTCTGATGAAACACAAAGGAGTGTTTTAGTAGGATTATTCTAGCTGCAATGTGTAAGGACAGCTTGAAGGAGGAGAGATGAGATATCCTGCAGGCTAGTGCTATAATCTAGCCATAGGGAGATGGTGGTCAGGGTAAGAGGAGTAGGGAGAGGAAGGAAGGAAGGAAAGAAGGATTCCCTTAGGTGTGTGGTGCTCAGAGAAATTATCAGGACTGAGAGGCTGAGAGAACCAAAACTTCAGGTGCTGATGGTAGAAGGAGAAGATGAATGAAATAAATTCCTAGTGATCAAGAAGTTGCTTTTTAAAAATCAAACTGATGCTAAGCTCTATGCTTTTACTCATAAATGTGATGTTCTAAATGAGGAAAAACAAAAAGTCTTCATATTTAAAATCCTGCCAGTCCTCAGATATCCCAGGTGTTCCATGATTCTGTGTACATGGTAGGCTTGCCCTGCTTGGGGCCCATGTGATGAGTTGAGGCCATATGACCTCTGAGATTAAAGATTGTAACTGCAGAAGAACCTCACTTATCCTGAATGATATGCTAGTTGTTTGAATCATGCAAAAATTTAAAAAGCATTTCCTAGAGTTAATGTGCCAATATTTAACATTTCAGCACAGTAAAAAAGCAAAAAGCAGAAACAAACCCTATTGAATGCTTTATAGGAGCCTTAATGTGTGAGATATTATGGGTCAGGCAGTTTTTTAGGCAATGAAGATAAGAATTTCTTGGCCTCTGCTAACAGTCTTATGAAAGAAAATAGACATCGGAAAACATGTTATATAATATAAGCAGAGCGCTATAGGTGTGCAGAGAGGACACTAATCCCAGGTGGGCATGACTGGAATAACTTCCTGAAGGAGCAGGTGTCTAACCGGAGTCTGAATCATAAATGTAAGTTAATTAGGCACTTGAGGGGATGAGCAGTTTTAGAAAGTGAGGATACCACGTGCAAGGAGCAAAAGGTAAAATGGCTTGAGTGTGTTGGGAGAGCTACAAATAGTTCCTATGATTGGGGCACAGTGTGGGAGCCAAAAGTGAGTCTAGAAATTAGAGGTTAGGTCACCTGGAGTATAGTATCTATATAAAGAAGTTTGGACTTTACCTTGAGGGTGAGGAAAACCACAAGATTTGATGCAGAGTCATAATTTGATCAGATTATTTGCTTGAGAAAGATTTCTCTAATACTGATAAAATAAGTGGATTGTAGGACATGGTAACTGAAACAGAGAATTGAGTTAGGAGGAGGCCATTGAGTAATCCAGGCAAGAGATGATGAAGTTTAGAATAAGATCGTGTCAGAGTAAATGAGGGAGAAAAAGAAATGCATAGGGAAGATATAAACTAGGTATAATGGATAGAACTTGCTAACTCTCCGGATTCTGTCTCGAGCACCTGAATGAAGGGTGGTATATTTCACTAGAGTAATCTATGGGTGTGAGGTTGGGGAAAGGGGAAGTAATAAATTCTATTTGAAGCTCATTAGCACATTTGAATTTGGAAATGCCTTGCCAACCACAAGTCCTGATCTCAGAAGAACTGTATAAGCTACAGAGAGCTACAGCTTTGGAGTTGTGAGCGTACTAATGGTATGTGATGCCTGCTAGGTGATGTCTATTAGCTCCCCGTTGAGAAATGTGCAGAGGAAAAAGGGAAGGGGAACACTGGCACCTAAAGGTAGAGGGAGGAAAAACAGCCCAAAAAGGAAACCAATGAGGACCATCCAGAGATTTAGATACAATGTGGCTTGATACAAGTCAGTGAAAGAGACACCTAGGAAGAGTGACCAAAGGATCAAATGCTCTAGAGGCAATGAACTTGATGTTGGCCATTCAGTAAAGAGGTTGGAGCAATGATGAGAAACAGCCAAGCAGCCAAAAGTGAGTAGAAGGTATTTATGTCATAAATAATTACTGAATACCTACTAGAGACTAGGCCCAGGGAGAGAAAACAAGGAAGTAAATTTTATGTCCCTTGACATTAAGAAAAACAATTTAATTTATTCATTGACATTCCAAATTCCACATCTTTCCTTTGTCTTATCCAAAATAATCTCAATCAGCTCTGATACCTATAGGTCCATAGTTCTTTACCCACAACTTTAAACTCCAAAAAGCTCTGGAAACTAAGTTTGTTTTGTTTTGTTTTCAAAAATCTGACCTGAATTAATAGGAGACTATTTTTGGTCTTTATTTATCTCTCAGTATGAATATTCATATGTTTTACTGCAGAAATATTGATGTAGATGATTATGGGGTGCTGCACTGTACCCCACTTAGGGTAATACAGTATACGGTACATGTTCTTTGCTTCTTAAAATCTCCCCCACCACCACCACCAAATTGAAGTCCAGAACACGTATGACTTCACAGGTTTTAGATGTGAGATATGGACATCTAGAATTAAAGCAGTTTATTAAAACACCTCAGAAAATATACATTTTTTTGCTTTCTAGATTAGATACTTCTGATGGGAGCCATATATAATATTTATTTTGAGTGTGAAACTTTCTGGCAGAAATCAAGTTATTGCACTAAACAACAGTCTATTTATCCCTCTCTATGGCAACTCTCACCACTGCTTCAGTGCACTCACTCCGAGTACTCAGCAGAGACTGGAGGGTGCTCCTCAGCTTGCAGAGAGATGTCCTGTCCTAGAGTTGACCTCACTCCCTTGAGCATTCTCTTTGCTTCCTTCGCTCTATGGCCCAGGGTCTGCTGGCTCCCTTTTCTGCCCTGCACCTGGGCCTGCTTCCGTTTTCGTTTCCATGAAATCTTAGGCCAGGAGAATCGTCCCATTCTTATTTGGCAAGCTTGGGATCATTACCATTTCAGAGCTGGAAGAAAACTCAGAGAGAGCATTATGTTTAGTCCCCTCCTTTTAGAAACGAGGATACTGAGGGGCAGAGAACTGAAGGGACTTGGCCACATCACCTGGGTAATTTATGACAAAGCGAGGACTTCAATCCAGCCTGCTAATTCACTTTATCAGCTCAAGGGAATCAAACATCAGATGAACGGGTGCAGTAGGTTATAGAGTGGACATTTGTGTTTGGCTTTGTTGGTTTTTTGGATTGTTTATTTTACTCCCCAATTTTCCTCTGGAATATCACTCCCCCCATCTCTATTGCTGTGTTTCAAGCAAAATTTACTCAAATCCCTTGTTCCATGGATAGCACATAACTGGAGCCAGGCCAATCAAAAAATCATACTCCCAACCCAATCAGAGATCTGGGGAGCTTTGGAACAATTACCAAGAGAAGGGCATATATGCATCTCATTAATCCCAGTTGGACTTCAATGGCACCTGGGCGCACATAGCCTGGGGTTATTTAGAGCCATCCTACAATCTCGATCTTGTGAAGCCAAGAAGGGAAGCCAAAAGCTTAGAGGCAGAAGACAGAGTGTTCTGATGACATTGAGTTTCTAAATTCTCCCATGCCTAAAGCCCCCTTTACCTCTGATTTTTTTCAGTCACATAAACCAATTAATTTCTTCTTTTGTCTAAGCCCACTCTGAGTGGATTATCTGTCACTTGCAACCCAAAATGCCTTAACACATAAAATGACCTTTTATAAAGTCTCCTCAAACACGTCTGTTTGTGGTTTGATGATTTTTTTTCTAAAGGTCTGGTATTTCTGGAATCTCTGAAATTCAATAACTTGCTGAATTGAGGTGAAGTGAGGAAACAGGCAGAGTGAAACTCTTGGGACTCCATAATACCCTACAGTGTCTACTCTACATCAAAGATAGCATGTCTGACGTTCTCATTTTATGCTGGGTGTGTGACTCCATTTGGTTAATTTGAAACTGACATAGACATCATAACTTTTCATGTTGCCAACTGAGCTCTGGCATTGGGCTTTTCCATTTATTTGTGTTTATAAAATCGTTATCTCTTGTTCTTAAAAACAAGAAGAGTCAAAAGGGTTTTTTAAGACAAATAAGTCTTAAGAGGCTTCTTAAACTTCAAACCACTGTAAAAGAACGGCATGGTAATGAGCTAAATGTAAATGAATCAGAAACTTCCAGATTAAATTTGCTTTCAAATCCACATGAGTTTATAGACCAAAGGGAAACTTTGATTTCTTAAAAAAGCCCATGGGAGAATGGATAATATTTAACATCTTGGTCTATGCTAAATTAGGCCCTTTATATTGAATAATTATTTCATTTGCATATGGAAAGTATCTTCCCATGGCCTACCAAACAGGGGGTTTTCCTGTGTAAAATCAATGGAGAAGACAGCTCATATACCACTGCTCAGATGAGACAAGCCAGAGTCACAAGGCACTTTCAGGTTTAGGAGAAAAGGACATGGTTGCTTAATGACACCAACAGTAATTGATTAGGTCAATTTTCTTTTGGAAGGAGACTTCACTCCACTTATTCAGTTTCCAAATCACCTGCCTATTCATTTCTATTCTCATTCCTGGCTTTGGCCACCTGCTTCTCCAACTTGACTCTATGCCACTCTCTTCTTTCTTATTCATATTTAGCTATATGTCACGCTGCTTTCTGTATCTTGAACTTGTCAAACTCTTTCATACCTCGGGGCCTTTGTATTAGCTATTCCCTCTGCCTGGAAGACTCTTTTGATGGCTCCTTGTAAATTGGTCCATGTGATATTCTCAGAGGGACCTTCACTGTTCATCCTATCTCCACACCTCATTATTCTTTCTTATATCACCCTATTAACTTCTTTCATAGCTGTTACGATGATTGTATATATCCTATTTATTTACTCTTTTCATCTGTCTCTCCCTTTTAAAATATAAGCACCTAAGTGCAGGGATAATTTTTTTGTTTGATTACTGCTGTATCACCAGAGCCATGAATAGTACCTGCCACATAGTGTACAAATAATAAATATTTGTGGAATGAATGAGAGGGTGAAGGAATGAAGGATGAAATTATACAAATATGCTCCTTCACCTAAAGGATTATTTATAGAGGGGGAAGGTTAATGTGCTCAAATATTAGCTATCCTAGATAAGGTTGAAAAAGAAGGCTTCTCTCTACTTGTTTAGCTTCCTTTAAGAAAAGCAACATGCACCATGACTTCATGATCCACAGCCTAATCTAAAAAGATGGATACTTCATGAAGTGTTCCGCCAATGACCATACACTGCTTAACTCTCTCTACAAATTAGGAAAAATCAAATATCCAGATTTCTAGAGTACTAGAATGAGCTCTATGATTTTTTTCACCTTGGACTTTCTCTTAGAGATGAACAAGGAGTACAGTTTACCCCTAAGTTTAAGGACAGACACCAACTGCCCAGAGGAGAAGTGACTCAGTATTGATGAAAAACAGGAAAGGTGTCAGACTGGATATCGTCCATGGTAAGGTCAGTTATTTAAAATAATATGTTAACTGATCTATCTATGTGTACTCACAAAATAAGTTAAACAGAAACCATAATATGTTGTTTCATTTAACCTTATGACAACTCAGAAGACAGGCATAGTAGACATTTCATATCCCCATTTTCTTTTTTTTTTAAGATCCATTTATTTATTTGAGAGAGAGAGAATGCATGTGTGCATGAGCAGGGGTGGGGGGAAGAGGGAGAGAGATAATCTTAAGCAGAGTCCCTGCTGAGCATGGAGCCCAACACAGGGCTTGATCTCACAACCCTAAGACCATGACCTGAGCCAAAATCAAGAGTCAGCCACTTAACCAACTGAACCACTCATATCCCCATTTTCTATGTGAAAGCCTAAGTTTCCCAAATTCCCAAACCAGGAATTCTGATGACAAGACCACAGATTGCTACTTAGAGATAAGAACACTCATGGTGTGTGGAAGCTAAGTGAAAAGAAAAGCCTAGTTTTGTGAAAGGAGATCACAAGGAGTTTTTCTCTACACTTCTCATATAATTAAAAAGCTATAACTTACTGTGTGTAAAGTTCATGCCGGTTTGGTGGGTGACATAAGAGTATGTAAGACAAAAATCTCCTGACCAGGAACTGTCAATCTAGTTGGTAAGATCAGACATGCACACATAACAAGTTTGATAAGAGTGCAGATTCAGATCATTGGTGCTGAAGGAATTGGGAGCAGGTGGAAAAGAAGGACATCAACTCCCAGGCTGCAGTAGAAAATGAAAGTGCTTCTTGGAGAAGATGGAAATTCAGCTCTGCAGAGCCAACTCAGACACAAAGGTTTGATGGATGAAGTCTTCTCGTAAACAATGACAAGGAGGAAAGTATGCCATACTTCAGGAAAAAAACTGACCTGCACAAAGGTTCTAACTTGGTGGAGAGAAACAGGGTTATAAACAGCCTTGAAGCCAAACTACAGAGGTTAAGGTCCCCAGTGGTATCATTAGAGACAAACATATACAGCAGAGGAAGGGGAGAGTGAGAAAAAGGGAAAGACATAGACAAGAAATGAAGGAAGGGAAGAACAGGTAGAGAAAATGAGAAAAAGAAAAGGAAGAAGTGTTCTATAGTGGAGGGTGAACCTGATTCAAAAAAAAAATGGCCATCTTTCTTCAAAGACACCAAGACACCTTATTTTCTAAACCCAAAACACAGGACAGATGACTGAACTGTTTTAGAAAATCCTGGGGGCACAGCTACCATGTCCATAGGTCTCACTGCTTACGTGTGTAGCCTTCAATGCATATGTTTTCAGGTTAAAGCATGATGGAGTCTTTGTTGCTGTCATTGTTTTAATGGATATGTGCAATCTTCAAGCAACTATAAATCTTAAGCACATCTTCCCACAAAATTAAGCTATTCTTGGAGACATCCACCTTGTATCTGGGCATTCAGGGAATGAGAAGTAGGGGTAGAGGCACCAGGAAACTGAGAATAGAATTAATGCCACCTAATTTGGGAGAATGGAGAACAGACCACCAGAGGTGGGCCTGGGAACTGTGCTATGGAGACAAGGGCCTTGGTTGGCAGAAAAGGGGAAAACAATTATTGAGGGCCTCACAGGATAGGTACTGAGTGCTCTCAACAATGTGCTCTATTATGTCTTAGGAGAATCCCAAGAGGAATTGTTATGACCCCTTATTCAAATGAAAGGGAAAAAATTAAGTAACTTACCCATGATAACATGTTAAGTGCTAAGCCCAGTTTGATTCTTGGTATTAGAGGAATCTATTCCTTTCTCCTCACACCCACCACCACCATCTTGTTCAACCCACTATCATCTCTTGCCAGGATTCCTACAATTGCCCATCAAACAATATCTCTAATTCCAATTCTGTCCTGCTACAATCTATTCTCTGTGTTGCAGCCAGGTGAACTTATCAAACCAGAAATCAGATCAACACACTCTCCTGCTGAAACCCTTCAAAGACAATATGTCTTCCTCTGACCAAAAAGCCAGACTCCTTAGCAATGGCTTTAAGTGGGTCAGCCATACAATGTATCATCCAACCAAAAATGTATCTTCTTTTGAAAGTGAAGGAGAAGCTATTAAAATTAATCTGGGACAAGAGGCATAAACAAGGACTGTCCCAGGTACATAGGGACATGTGCTCTTTTACTATGGAGACTTTCAATGACCTGTTCATAACTTTCCTATCTCACCCTTTACCAATTTCCCCATGGCCTTCTTCTACCCTTGCCGTACTAAACTACTGGAAATCTCTGCATTGTGTTCCTTTCACTTCTGGGGTCTTAACACACACTTTCTCATTATCTCATCTCTCTTCACCAATTTTTCTTCACCTAGCTATTCTTTAGAACCCAGATCAGAGTTTATTTCCTCTATGAAATTTTCCCCAACTCCTCAAAGCTAGAGTCAGTGATGTTTTTATTGGTTCCATTTCATCATGTGCACACCTCTAGCATTATATTTAATAGACCACAGACACACCTATTTCCTTGTACATCTTTCCCTCTGATTGGATGCTCTTTCACTGTAATTAAGCACCTAGCACATAGTTCCATTCCTACTATATAGCAGGCATTTATAGACAGAGATTTAAACACATATGTTGAGTGGACAGATAGATGAATGGATAAATGAAAGCATAAAATATAAGTTATTTTCCAAACTTATAAACCGCCAGCATGATTCAATTTTCCTTTCCTTCAATGTAATGATTTCCTTGCCTGGCTATACATCTGAATCACTGAATTGGGATATCAGATATTGGGGCTAAAGAGCCTGTGTTTTTAACAAGGTTGCTGGGTGACTCTTACTCAATCCTAGTCCAGTTGGTCTGGATTTAAGAAACTACATCTCTGCAATGATCGTCTGATAGATTTTCTTTATTCTTATACAGTTTGTTCTGGTGGAGAGAAATGTTAACCCTCTATTTAACCCTCTAAAAATTAGAAGTTATTTGCCTTGGAGTTATTAGGTTACAGTATCTGCAGTCTCAGAATCCTTGGTACACTAATGTTTTCTTAAAAGAGTTCAGCATACCCAACTGATATGAAATGAACAAAGATACATCTATTCAGATGTGAATCCCAGGGTTCCCACTCTAGATATCCATATCTCCAATCTGGGAGCTAGCTCCTACTGGCTCACTTCTACGGTCAACATTTTTAAGATAAGGAAGATTCCTTTAAAATAAGCCAAGGGCCAGGAGTGAGAAGAAGGCAGTGTTCTCCTTGGAGAATACATTTGCTGAATTTTTTTAAATTGCCACATTTCCTATCTTTAGCATTTGAAAAATATTGACTGTCCTGAAAAGTTTTAAATTTATGGCAGTTTACTAGGGATTTTTCAGCATAGCCAGATCCAAGTATTCCCTTTGAAGTAGTGCCTATAATGTAGTGCACTTCACCAAAGAAGAGAAAAGAAAAACAGCCTGTCTCCTTGAGAACAAGAACAAACGGCTTGCAAACATGAATGGAAAACCTACTTTCTGAGTAGAGGAACTGGTGACCAACAAAGCCATAACCTACCTTCATCTCTCCTGCAAAAGCAGCAGACCTCTCTGCTGACTTCTCAGAATCATTAGCCTCTGGTCTATCAACCTGCAGATAAGAAATCTCAAAAAAGGAAGAGTGATTGGAATGCTAAAGGAAGGCAGGAAAATGAAGGTCAGAAGGCAGACCCACTGTCTCTCTTGCTGCCAGTTTGTGTTGGATGAAGCAGTCAAGTTCTGAGCTCAGTATTTTATCCCTTCATAAAAATAAGCCTCACAGTACTTGCCCAACGTGCCAGGCCTAATTACACAATTCAGTGCCATAAAATGCTTTGCATTCCTTGGTGAAAGCTGCCATATAAAAGGTCAGGATACCAGCCTGGGCTTGTTTTGTTCTTGGGATTGAAATTTCGAGATTACGAATTTGATATTATTATTTTTAAAAACCTCCCACACAAGGGTAAAGATAGATAAATCACCATCTAAGGCTATGGGTGATTTCACCCATAGGCACTTTGGTGTACTTAGGGTGAGGATAACGGGGAGGTTTGGTATCTCCACATAGCAGGAAATTGGTTGTATATGAATCGGGAGGACGTCTCTGTAGAGTATAAATTAGAGGACAATTGAAAAATGAGTAGCTGATCATCAGGGCAGGAAGAAGCAAGTTAGAAAAGGAAAATGAGTGTACTTGAGTTGAAAATCTAAACTAGGAAAGGGAAAAATTCTAACATAGAGAATCTTAAAGAGATGAAAGGTGTTTGAAGATGTCAAGCAAAAAGATCTTGTTCATCAGTCCAGTTAAAAAGATTAAGCATGTATTTTTTTAACTTCTTATTTTGAAATAACTTTAGATTTACAGAATAGTTGCAAAAAATAGTAAAGCAAATTCCCATATACTGTTCACCAGACTTCCCCTAATGTTAACATGTTACATAACAATAGTACGATTATTGAAACCAGGAAATTAACATCGATACAATACCCTTAACTAACCTACAGACTTCATTCAAATTTCCCTGGTTTTCCCCTTGTGTCCTTTTTCTGCAGGAGGATCCAATTTAGGATCCTACGTTGAATTTCATTGTCATGTCTCCACAGAGGTCTTCTCCAATCAGTGACAGTTCATGAGTCTTTTCTTTTACTACCTTGTCATTTTCAAAGAATACCAGTCATTTATTTTGTGGAATATCCTTCAGTTTGGGTTTGTCTGATATCTCCTCATGTTAGACATAAGAAATCAGGCAAGGATATCACAGAAGCAATGCTGGGCCCTTCTCAGTGCATCACAGCATGTTGATATGTCTGATATGTAAACTTTGGTCACTGGTTAACATGGTATCTGTTGGAGTTCTTCACTATAAAGTTACTGTTTCCACCATTGTAATTTATCAATAGATTATGAAGAAAGACTCTGAGATAATGCAAATATCCTTTTCTTAAAAAAAAAAAAATGAAAACAACTTTATGTGTTTAGTGCAATTTTAGGGTCACAGTTTAGAGGAGAAGGTAGAGATGTCCCATATCCCCCTGCTCCCACCCATGCATAACCTCTCCCATTGTCCATATCCCTCACCAGAGTGATACAGAGCAGGATTTGTTACAATTAATGAAACTACAGTGACACACACTAATTACAAAGTCTATAATTAGGGTTCACTCTTGGTGGTGTACATTCTCTGGGTTTGGACAAAAATATAATGACATTTATCTATCATTATAGTATTATACAGACTATTTTCACTGCCTTAAAAATCCATTGTTCCTCACCTATTCATCCCTCTGCAACCCAACCCCTGACAACCACTGCTCTTTTTATTGTCTCCACAGGCTTGCCTTTTCCAGAATGCATATAGTTGGAATCATAAAATACGTAGCTTTTTCAGATTGGCTTCTTTCACTTACTAATATGCATTTAATGATCCTCCATGTTTTTTCATGGCTTGATAGCTCATTTCTTCTCAGCACAAATAATATTCCATTTTCTGAATGTACCACAGTTTATCCATTCACCCACTGGAGGACATTTTGGTTGCTCTCAAATTTTGGCAATTACGAATCAAGTTGCTATAAACATTCATGTACAGGTTTTACTTAGACATAAGTTTTCAAGTCCTTTGGGTAAATACTAGGAAAGGAGATTGCTGGATCATATAGTATGTTTAGTTTTATAAGAAGTTGCCATACTATCTTCCAAAGTGTACCATTTTGTATTCCTACCCAGGAATGAATGAGAGTTCTGGTTGCTCCACATCCTCACCAGCATCTGGTGTTGTCAAGTGTTCCAGATTTGGGGCATTCTAATAGGTATACAGTGGTATCTCATTGTTGTTTTAATTTGCATCTATCTGGTGACATATAATGTATGGCTTCTTTTCATACAAATATCATTTTAATCATGTACTTTTGCCCACTAATTTTAGCACTTATCAAGGGTTCTTATCTGCAAAAAATTACTGCTGTCAATTTTGCCTAATGATAATTTTTCTGTTTCCCTTGTTCTTTCTACATTTAATAAGAGTACAATATTGTTTCAGTGAGGCCAAAGGGGAAGAAGATTCACATTGTTATTTGTATTCTTTTTTTACCAAAGATGGTATTTTCAAACTCTCCTAATACTTGGTGTAAATAGAATTCTTCATGCCCATTTAGGAGCTAAATGGAATTTTCATTTCTTTCTTTTTTTTTTATATGGATCACTTTTTTTTTATTATTATGTTATGTTAATCACCATACATTACATCATTAGTTTTCGATGTAGTGTTCCATGATTCATTGTTTGCGTATAACACCCAGTGCTCCATTCAATACATGCCCTCTTTAATACTCATCACCAAGCTAACCCATCCCTTCACTCCCCTCCCCTCTGGAACCCTCAGTTTGTTTCTCAGAGTCCATAGTCTCTCATGGCTCATCTCCCCCTCCGATTTCCCCCCCTTCCTTTTTCCCTTCCTGCTAGCTTCTTCTTCTTCTTCTTCTTTTTTTTTTTTTTTAACATATAATGTATTATTTGTTTAGAGGTACAGGTCTGTGATTCAACAGTCTTACACAATTTGCAGCACTCACCATAGCACATACCCTCCCCAGTGTCTATCACCCAGCCACCTCAACCCTCCCACCCCCCACCACTCCAGCAACCTTCCTAAGATTAAGAATTCCTCATATCAGTGAGGTCATATGATACATGTCTTTCTCTGTTTGACT
>NC_138372.1:153136225-153153617 GCF_054177405.1 Leptonychotes weddellii
CTTGATTGGATCATTTGTTCTTTGGGTGTTGAGTTTAATAAGTTCTTTATAGATTTTGGATCCTAGCCCTTTATTTGATATGTCATTTGCAAATATCTTCTCCCATTCTGTCAGTTGTCTTTTGGTTTTGTTGACTGTTTCTTTTGCTGTGCAAAAGCTTCTTATGCTCATGGATTGGAAGAACAAATATTGTGAAGATGTCAATGCTACCTAGAGCAATCTACACATTCAGTGCAATCCCTATCAAAATACCATCCACTTTTTTCAAAGAACTGGAACAAATAGTCCTAAAATTTGTATGGAACCAGAAAAGACCCCGAATAGCCAGAGGAATGTTGAAAGAGAAAAGCAAAGCTGGTGGCATCACAATTCTGGACTTCAAGCTCTATTACAAAGCTGTCATCATCAAGACAGTATGGTACTGGCACAAAAACAGACACATAGATCAATGGAACAGAATAGAGAGCCCAGAAATGGACCCTCAACTCTGTGGTCAACTCATCTTTGACAAAGCAGGAAAGAATGTCCAATGGAAAAAAGACAGTCTCTTCAACAAACGGTGTTGGGAAAATTGGACAGCCACTGCAGAAGATTGAAACTGGGCCATTTCCTTACACCACACACAAAAATAGACTCCAAATGTTGAAAGGTTGAAAGACCTCAATGTGAGACGAGTCCATCAAAATCCTTGAGGAGAACACAGGCAGCAACCTCTTCGACCTCAGCCATGGCAACTCCTTCCTAGAAACATCGCCAAAGACAAGGGAAGCAAGGGCAAAAATGAACTATTGGGACTTCATCAAGATGGAATTTTCATTTCAGTGGGTACAGTCTGAAATAGCAACCTGATGATAAAAGTTAAATTCTCATAATTTTAGGTCCTTTTTTGTTTAAAAACTCAGCAATTAATCTTTAATTCCATATTCGGCGCTAGGTACTGTAGTAAGCGCTAGAGATACAGTACAGGCTAATACAAGCATGTTCCCAGTCCTAATAAAATTTTCAGTGGAAGAGAGAAGGCAAGTTATAATATAAGTCATTGAAATCACTGTGAGTTCATAAATGGAGGAGAGTAGTTCACTCTATAGAGGAATAAATGCACCTAACCTAGTCTGGATTAGGCAACTGGTCTGATCTACAAGTGTCTCAGGCAAGAAAAAGCTGAAAGAGCTGAAAGGATGCTAGTGTATAAAGATAAATCAGGGATATAAAGAACCAAGAAATCATGAGGCTGAGGAGATCATAAAGGGAAAATCTTGCAGGCCATATCAGAACGTATCAGAACCGTTAATATTGACCAGGAGAGCAATAAAAAGTCACTTCAGAGCTTTTAACAGAGCTGCAACAAATCTGTGTTTGCAACTCCTAAAGATGACCCTGGCAGACTGTGTGCAGACTGGTTACAAGTGGGGTAATAGGGGCTATGAAAAGACCACTTGGGAGTTTAGTGAGGCAGGACAGACAAGAGACAAAAGTATTTCAGATCTAGGTAATGATAGTGTAAGTGGAGATAAAAGGGAAAATTCAGGAAATGCTAAAAGATAGAATAAATCTGGAAGAAGCAAGTGTAAATGTTAAATGGGGAGTTGGATATATGTGTACAAAACTCAGGAAAAAGCTGATGCTGCGGGTATGGATTTTGAGGTTTTAAGCATATTGTTGCCGTGACAAACCATGGGAGACAAAAGGTTGCCTAACATAAGTGTGGGTTGAGAAGAAGAGGCTGGTGACTTATGCCGGGAAAGAGTCTCCTGGAAATGTCAGATGGGGAAAGGTGGGTCACCTTCATCCAGGAGTATCCGAGGCGTGGGACAACAATAAGACAAGGTAATGACATAAAAAGAAAGTATGCATTCTTTTCTCCCAGCAGTGTAGTTCCTGACCCGCCCCCACCCCGCCCAACCCCCGTTCTTTCCCTATCTGCCTATTTCTGTTCCTCCACTTCTTTTTTTTTTAAGATTTTTATTTATGTATTTGAGATAGAGAATGAGCAAGAGAGAGAGCAAGAGTGGGGGAGCAGAGGGAGAGGGAGAAGCAGGCTCCCCAGTGAGCAAGGAGCCTGACACGGGGCTCGATCTCAGGACCCTGGGATCATGACCTGAGACAAAGGCAGATGCTTAACCAACTGAGCCACCCAGGCACCCCTGTCCCTCCACTTCTTTATGTCATGTTGTGAAACTGAATGAACACTTCTGGTGAGTCTTCATATCAAATGGCCTTTCAGCAGCCTTCTCTACCGTTAGCACCTCCCCCCGTTCCAGTTATCTATTCCTGTATAACAAATACGCCAAGACTTACTGACTGAAAACAACTTACTGTCTCTCATGGTTCTGGATTGTGATAGTGGCGGGAAGACATTTCTCTTCAGGGTCGTGATCCTCCATTGTTATCATTCTAGTTGGATGTTTCTCACCCACAGTCTCTTTGGCAGATACACTCAGATGTCTGCTGGGGCTCCCGTCATCTGAATGCTTAACTGGGGTGAGCCAACATGACAGGTCGTTTACATGGTTGGTGCTTCATGTCATCTGTCAGCTGGGGGTTCAGCTGGGGTTATGTCCTGGAGCGTCTACACATGGCTTCTCATGCCAGTGTTAAATGTGTTATCTCTCGGCTCTAAATCTACCTTTTTCTCCCCTTTTTTGGGGATACTGCAACTGGACCCTGCCAACAATTCTTCATTTCCAGCTGGTGAAATGTCAGGCTTTTCATAGAGGACTCTGGGTGACACTGGTATCCCTCAGTGATTGTGGCGGGAAGACATTTCTCTTCAGGGTCGTGATCCTCAATTGTTATCATGCTGCATGGGAGTCTGGTGGTCTTTGCAGTCCAGCTCCAGATGCAACCATTTGGGTAATTGCAGTAGGCAGCTTCTGTTGTAACTCTGTTTTACCCTCAGGCCATGCGCTCCCCACCAGGCCCTCCTCTGGGCAGCTCCAGCTCCCTCCTCAACACCCCTCTCTCACCTTTTCACTACTTGCAAGCTGCCTGTTTCTGGCTAGTCACTACCTCTTCTAAAATGTTCAAATCTCAGCACTGGGGGAAGGGACTCTCTCCTAGTCTTAAATTCCTTCTCTTATCCTAGAGGTGATAGGATCTCTTCAAATCCTTTCTTCTTTTAGTAGTTGACCACCTCTACTAGATAGTAATAACTTATATTACATTTTCCCTATTCAGATAACTGGTATGGTTTCTGTCTCCTGACTAGACCCTCATTGATTTATCCCTCCATGTGGTGTGGCCGGGACTGCTCATAGGATGGGCTCCTGGAGAGAGTGACTTGGGACTCATTCCTAGCTTATCTTTTCTTCCCTATATATGTTTATCCTCCAGTTATCTCATCTAGTACCTGGTTTAAAATACCATCCAGATGCTGGTGGCTCCCAAATTGCACCTCCAACCCATACCCTACTGAGCTCCAGCTCATGTATCTGCTATGCACTTAACCTCTCCATCTAATAGATAGTTCTAGCAAAGCTCTTAATTTCCCACAGCCCCATATAAACAAATTATTTAAAGAAGGCACCACTACTTGTTTAAGTTAAAGGAAGAGAAGTTTTTCTTCATCCATTCTCTTTCCTTCACCCTGCTCTCCCTTGATTCCAATACATAAAAATATTGGTTCCATTTTCCCTCCAAAGTGCATTGCAAAGCCTCCTACCCTAATCTAATTGATAATCATCCCTCACCTGGCCTCCCAATACCCCTAACCACGTCTAACGTTTTCTTCATACACCAACTAGAATAAACATTTTAAAACCTAAATCAGATCCTGGCACACCCTGGGTTTTCTTCAGTGATAGCCTACTGCACCAGCATTTGCAGAATACTGTTAATTTGTGTAGAACCGCAAACTATCTGCCTCTTGATTACTCCTATCTGATATTTCCTCTCACTCCTTCTGCTCCAACCACACCACCCCTCTTGAATTCCTAGAACACCTGAAGTCTTTTCTTTCGTCTGGACTTCCAGAGCTTGTTCTCTGCCTGTGCTGGTCTTTCTCTGCCTTTGCACACTGTTCAGATCTCCTTCCCATTGTGTTTCTCTCTTAGTGTGATCAATCACAGTTTTCAATTAGTTCCTTTTTGATAATTGATGTCCTGACTTATGGAATGTAAGCACACTTATCAATTCTACAAGTATTTTCTAAATTCTTACTACATTTCTGATGTTTTTCTGGGCACTAGAATACAGCAGTGACCAATGTCCTGCCCTCTCAGAGATGACCTATGATTTAGGTAGTCAGTCAGCTAATATCAGAGTGTAACAAGGAAGATCCAATTTTATTTCATTCCAAATAAAAAAAAATAACTGGGCCTACATCTGAAGGAAATTGTCTGTCTTGCTTCTATTGCTAAGATTCTTTGATAAATGTCTCTAGTGTCAACTTTCAGCAATAATCAAAGCAGCTGTGGTGGGCAGACCATGTCAATGTGGGGAGATGCAACTTTCTTTTTTTTTTTTTTTAAAGGTTTTATTTATTTGACAGAGAGAGAGAGAGACAGCGAGAGAGGGAACACAAGCAGGGGGAGTGGGAGAGGGAGAAGCAGGCTTCCCGCCGAGCAGGGAGCCTGATACGGGGCTCGATCCCAGGAGTCCGGGATCATGACCTGAGCCGAAGGCAGACGCTTAATGACTGAGCCACCCAGGCGCCCCGAGATGCAACTTTCATCAGCATGTTTACAACTTCCATTCTGCTCTTAACATAGAAGGTGGTGGTGACATTTACTTGTTTTCCTTAGTCGTTCTTGTAGATTCATGTAGGTGTCTCCATCTGGAGCTTTATTTCAAATCTGCATTGAATACTAGCCAGCATTTGTAGAACACTGTGAATCTCTTTTATAACAAGCTTATGCAGAATGGTAGCTGGGGTGGGGAGGAATAGCTACCCAGGCTTCCATGGGTGTGGATCCCAAACCCACTGAAGACTCTGGAGGACAAACAAAAAATGCAGTAAGAAAGAACACAAACATGAACAGAACACAACCTTGGGTCACATGAGATAGAAACTTACATCTCATTTAAATAGATGGAAGGACAGGACTTTCTAATTGTTTGAACCTACTCACCACAAATTACCTGTGTACAGCGTTGACGATATAAAAAAAATTCAACCTGAAAACAAAGTTACATTGATCACAGTGAACCTTAGAATCTTAAAGTCTTTGCTCCATAGAGCATCATGGATGGTAGACACCAAAAATCAAAAGCATGAATTCCCTACACTATGTCCCTGACAAGCAGTCTTTTAGATCATGTTTACACACCTATGATGTCAAAACACTCAGTGCTTTTTCATCTAAAGATACTTCAGGCTGTTAAAAAGCTCCTACTTATGCAATTCAAGTGTCTCTAAGTTGCTAATATAAAGCTTTCTGGATATCAATTTTCATTAAGGTAAAAGCAAAATGACTTAAGCCCCCATCTTATATACTTGAAAAATTTAGTTTTCCTCTAATATTCTAGGGGAGGATTTGTGGATCCAATGGTCTCCTGGACCCTGTGATTCTGGATTCCTGCTCACATTGAATGCACCATCCAGGTTCTTTTATCTTCCTTCCAGAGGCTGCTGTCCATTTGTCACATTATTGTGCCCCAGGTGCTGATAGCCTTGCCCATATTTCATGCCCAACTACTACAAGCCATTTAGGAAACTTGTTACTGCACATGGGTAGGGTCACAGAAGGAAAGCAATTATTAGATATTACAGTTATGAAGACACCAGGTCATCTTCAACACACAGAGTCAGTTTCTCACTGGCCATTCTTCTCCTTAGTCTCTGATCTGCCACTGCTACCTCTCTCACCCACTCTCTTTCTCTCTCTCTCTCTCTTTCTCCCTCTCTCTCTCTCTCTTCCAACCTACAATGTCCAAGGCTGATATCTAAAAACACTTAATTATGTCTTACCTTATTATGGAAAGTAACTCACTCTTTAGTTTCTCCTACTCAGACTAGCTTGGTGTGGGAGATTATATTTGCATAGTAAAATTGTATTATAGGGTGTTTTTTGTATGCAAAAGAACAATTTTCTCACTTTGATTACTCTGTTTCCTTGGTTCCTAAAGTAACCAGCTCAAACTGTAAGCAACTTTAAGATAACACAAATGTCTTCCCTAAATCCTTATGTTGGCCTGAAATGGGTCTTCTTGATGTTTCTATCTATTGATTTTCATTCCATGATAGTTATTGAAATTTTACTATATGCTAGGCACCACACTAGGTATTGAGGTATGTAAAGACCCAATTCCTGCCTTCAGTGATCTAGAGAGAATGCAAAAGCAATTAAAATATATTATAAAAAGTGCTCTTCTGGAGCTAAGCGCAGTGTTTATATGACATATGGGAGTGCACTTACCCTAGACACGGAGGATGCACTGGGTTGAATTGTGCCTCCTTCAAAAGATATATCCAAGTCCTAACTCCAGGTACCTATGAACATGGCATTTGGAAATAAGGTATTTGTAAATATAACTAAGTTAAGGATCGCAAGATGAGATCACCATCCTGGATTTAGAATGGGCCCTAAATCCAATGACTAGGGTCCTTTTAAGAGAAGAAACAGGGAGATGACACAGAGATAAGGAAAGAGAGCGATGTGAAGCTCTGAAGGCAGACACTGAAGTTGTGCTGCCACAAGCCAAGAAATGCCAGGAGCCCCCAGAGGCTGGAAAAAGCAAGGAAGCATTCTCTTCTAGAAGCTTCTGTAGGGACTGTGGCCCTTCTAACACCTTGATTGCACTTTTCCAGCCTCCAGACAGTGAGAAAATAAATTTTTGTTGTTTTAAGCCACCACATTGGTGGTAATTAGTTGTAGCATCCCTAGCAAATCGATATAGAGGATTTTCTAAACTTCTCCCAGGAATACGACGTTTAAACTAAGAAATCAGGGGCACCTGGGTGGCTCAGTCAGTCAAGCATCTGCCTTCAGGTCAGGTCATGATCCCAGGGTCCTGGGATCGAGCCCCTGCTTAGCGGGGAGCCTGCTTCTCCCTCTCCCTCCGCCTGCTGCTTCCCCTGCTTGTGCTCTCTCTCTCTCTCTTTCTGTCAAATAAATAAATAAAATCTTTTAAAAAAATAAAAATAAACTAAGAAATCAATGTGAGCAGGTTAGTGAAGCATTAAGAGGGACTAAAGGCTGTCCTGTCTCAGAGAAGAGTGCATGTGTAATATGAATCTGTCAAGTGACAATTGCTACTGTTTTCTATTTCCTAGGAGAGTAGGAATGGCCATGGAGATGATGCATAGCTAACAAAAGAAACTATATACCCTCAGGGGTAATAATTAATATAATAATATAATATAATATAATATAATATAATATATGTAATATGCCCATATGCTCATAGCATTTGAGCAATATTAGTTACAAGGTACCAGATTAAATATTAATATCTAAATATTCACTTTCAAATATAGGTAGACTTTCAAAATTGACTTCAAGTAAAAAATAATCCCCTTATGTGCTCTGTATGTTGCAATTCTCTCCAAAAGGAAAGCACTTACAATGGTGAAGCTCAACAGAGAATAGATTCACCTTCTGTTGATCTGAATTGAAGGTGAGAATCTATTTCGCATAGCAAAGGTTGAGTATATTGATCTCAGCTGAGAGGTCTAAGAAATTATTGTCCTGTACAATAATGTCAAACTTTAAAAATTTGACAACCAGCATTTTTAATGATAAAAGTTGGAAAATTTAATACTTATTCTTATGTCCTGGAAATTCATTCCAGGAGGTGACATTAGCCTCCAGCTTCAATTTTGACTGAATATTCATTTTAACCCCTGCTCACCTAACATTCAGCCAAAATGTGTATTTGGCTCCCCTAGCCCATGTGTTTCATGGGTTTATCTGGGTGGATCTGTCATGTAGCATGGCTGGCATTGTGGTAAAAAACCAGGAAAGAGCAAGATTCTTGACAAGGAAGTAAAGTGTTTAATGAACATAATAAATTCTCTATTGTTCCTGAAATATGTTTAAGAAAATCATCTGGGGAAGAAAAAAGGAAGCCCATCAAAAGCTCCTGTGTCCAACTGAAGTACCAGTCCATTCTGCTCAGAGAAGCATTTTGGTGAAGTCCTATCACAAGAAACAATTCATGGCATGGTGCATGCCAAAGGAACAAAAAATACTGGTTGACCAAAAAGCAATATGGCGTGTCTATTGGTGCAGGAAAGAGAGTGATGGTAACTAACGGAGACAGAGGGAGGATAACTAACAGAGAGGCCTTAGAGGAGGGGTTGACCTTGGGTAAAAGAGGTCACTTCTTCCCTGATACTGATAGGACATAGGACAGAGAGAGGGGATAGCTGTCTTTTATCTTGTTTTGTTTTGTTTCCATTTTGAGACTGAATACATTTGAAGCTGGGTTCCTGTCTTTTGAGGACTGGTGGGTTTCTAGTTCACCCTCACAGCTGGGGCATAGCCTTGAAGGGCTCCAAATTTCAATGATTGTCCTTCCAGCCCTGGTTTAGCCAAAATCTCTGCCTGGCTCCTCAACTTCTCTGCTGCTTTCAAATTTGCAAATGCCTTGAAAGAAAAATGATGCTAAATTTTGTGCTTTCAGCCCTTTCTTTTTCTCTCTGATCTTGGGTGCACAAATCCCGGCTGTCTTGGTAACTCTCAGACATCTTCAAATGTTTCTGTTCTTAAGTTCTTTTCTTTGATTCATCTATTTCAGTTGTTCTCAGAAAGAGATTCAGTTGGATACAGTTAGTCAGTTTATTCATGGAAGTCTAGCTGTATTTTCCCCAATAATACAATTTACTCCATGTACACAGGATCATATATAGTTTAAAAAACAAAACAAAACCCCATGGGAGATACCACCCACATCCTCATCCTCCTCCCTTGATAGTCACAGGTCTAGAGACTCTTTTCAAGAAGCAGTCTGAGACTCAGACTTTGGTGGAGGTTTAAAGAACAGCCTTCCTAACAGCCAAACTTCCCAATCACTATCACCTTCTTTTTAGACCTCACATGACCGCGATTCACACTTGCCACCAGAGAGTAGTTATTTCCAGGTACAACGAGGCTTTCAAAGAGCCTCTAAAATACAAGAGAATTTAAAAATTAAGTAATTTATTTTTTTTTCTGTTTCTCAAAAATCTCCAACAGAAGTTTCACATTTTCCCATGTCATTTATACATGGACTTATTTGCCTCACACTTTTCTTGCGAGAAGGTAAAATAGATATTCCTGGATTTATATAAACATGCGCTACAGGCATCACCAAGTCTGAAACCACTTAGTTCTCCCATGGCACCTGATAGGTGATTTGGAATGCCTCTATCAGTTGTCCAGAAGGTGAGGTCATGGCCTGAGGAAGAGGCCATGCTTACTTAATAAGAAGATACGCCTTTCATCTGAAAGATAAAGATGATAATTTCTAGCTTTCCAAAATTTTTCTGAGCAACTACAAAAGAATTATGGAAAAATATGTTTGTTTGTTTTTTAAAGATTTGACAGAGAGACAGACAGCAAGAGAGGGAACACAAGCAGAGGGAGTGGGAGAGGGAGAAGCAGGCTTCCCGAGGAGAAGGGAGCCCGACACGGGGCTCGATCCCAGAACCCTGGGATCATGACCTGAGCCGAAAGCAGATGCTTAACGACTGAGCCACCCAGGCACTCCGAAAAATGTTTTTAATATACTTTTGAGAAAATCCCTTGAGCCTTATAAAAAAATAAATTCTGGTACTCTCCTGATCTCTGCATCTGGAGAATTCTTGTCTGGATTCAAGAAGCTAAAGACAAGGCAGAGCAAAGCACCATGCTGTTTGGGGGCCCGGGCGGGGCGCTCAGTTCAGCTCATATGTTACGATTGGTGTGTGAAATACCACCTCCTAGAATGAAATCTCAGATGAAAGGTGACCACCACAGGTCCTTCCTTTGAGGGTTAAATTAGCTAATTGCTGCATCGGAGGAGGTGAGCCTGCTTTTCTAAGGAAAAAAAAATTATTTCATGTTGACTTAAATTTCATAGCATGACACAGAAAGAAGCCTTTTCAACAGGAAGGCTAAAATACATAGCAGCCATGAAAAATATCTGTGAAATTGTCTTTCAGAATAATTCCTATTTTTTCACGAAACTGCATATTTCAAAGATTTTTTTTAATTTATTTATTAGAGAGAGAGAGAGTGAGAGAGAGAGCGCAAGAGGGGGAAGGGTTAGAGGGAGAAGCAGACTCCCCGCCGAGCAGGGAGCCCCATGTGGGACTCGATCCCAGGACTCCGGGATCATGACCTGAGCCGAAGGCAGTCGCTTAACCAACTGAGCCACCCAGGCGCCCTGAAAGTGCATATTTCAAAGGAAATGTAGAAGAGGACATGGTTGTAACTAGGACTGCCTGTTACTGGAAAATGTCCTTCCTTTTATAATATACATAGAAAATCTTTAATTTTAATTTTGCACAATAAACAGTATTTTCCATTTATAATTAGCAAAATGATATTTAAAAGCCTTTCAAAGCTTTGAGCCAGTCGCCTGGTGCCTTGCTAACAGTTCCTATTGGGTCCAAGTGAGCCTTGGCAAGTTGACTGAGAGCAACATTTATCACTGAGTAATCATTTGAAGCTGCTCTGTCATATCCTGCTCAGCACTGACAGGACATCCACTGTGAGTTAATTGCTTGTCCAAAACTTAAAAATATGTGATAACCTCACCCATCAGCAGGGTTACTCTATCTCATCTCAAAGTAGAAATGAACTTGGATTCCAGTCTCCTGGACTCTGAACAAGGAAAGGAAGAAGTCATGTCTCTGCTTTGTCACCATCGTAGAAAAGAGCTCCTTCTAAAATGAACCACATGCCTATGATCCATAGTGTGGATTAACCTGGAGCCAGTCTATATATAGGAGCCAACGGGACAATTTAATCCCAAGGGTACCAGGTAAAACTATCTTCCTAATAGCTTATCATTCATATTAGTCATTCCTTTGTATTACCCCAAAGCATCTCCGAGCATACATTCAACAATATAAGGTCTTAAACACTAAAGGAGGCCTTTGCATGCATCACCTCATTTGTCTTCATGAAAGCCCTGTGATATCAACCACTTGTTATTTTTGCCAGTTTTGGTGAGCAAATTGAGAATGAGAGAAATTAAGTACCTGCCCAAACCCACAGGGTTAGTAAAAAACAACCTCAGACTCAAACTCAGGTCTGGCCTGACTCCCACACCCCATGCCCATAACCATCTTGCGACATTGTCTTTTCCCATGGCCCCTGGGAAGTTTCAGGTAAGGCAGTAAGTAGGTATGTGAGCTATTGAATGACCCTGGCAAGCTACTTAACCCGTCTGAGTCAGAGTTCCCTTAGTTGTGAAATTGGCATGGTAACAAGACTTACTTGCAAGGGCGGTCATAATTATTAAAAGGCAATAATGCACACTAAGTATTTCTGAGAGAGCCTAGCCCTCAGAATGCTAAATAAATGCCAGTCTATTATTTGCTGTGAAGATTAGCTCATTACCTGTTCTTACTGCTTACAATATAACAACTCCAACAAAATGCATTTTATGTGTGAGAGACATATTTATTGTTGGATACTAATCCATTTGGGGCCAAACTATAACTAATCCTATGTAAAACCTTGAGCACATCTAACTGGCCTTCTATTTTGTCCATGTGTCTCCATCAGGTCTTCAGGAAAACTTCATTATATTACATTCTTATCAAAATCTAGACATACTCAGTAGAGGCCATTCATTTTCATGACATGCCTACCCAGTCTAGAAAGTTCATTTTAAAATAAAGAGATACAGGTCTGTGATTCAACAGTCTTACACAATTCACAGCGCTCACTGGAAATCGGAGTGGGAGACGAACCGTGAGAGACTATGGACTCTGAGAAACAAAGTGAGAGTTCTAGAGCGGAGGGGGTAGGTGGATGGGTTAGCCTGGTGATGGGTATTAAAGAGGGCACATATTGAATGGAGCACTGGGTGTTATACGCAAACAATGAATCATGGAACACTACATCAAAAACTAATGATATAATGTATGGTGATTAACATAACATAATAAAATAAAAAATATAAATAAATAAATAAATAAAAATAAAGAGAAAACAAAAGAAAGACATGAGGATAGTTTGCTTTGTCTAAGATGGAAATACACTTTAGGTTTCTCTAAACGAATATAGCCAAAGCTCAACCCCTTATCCCGCTGAGAAACCAATTGCTCTTCTCTTCTGTGTCACATTCGATGATACCACCATCATTCAGGCACTCGGACTAGACACAGAAGTCATAAAGTCTATTGTTTATTTTATTTATTTATTTTAAAAGTAATGAAAAAACCTCAAGCATAATTATAATGAGAGAATAATCAAGAAACACCCTGTACTAGCTATCTCTCAAGTTTGTCAAATATGAACATTTTGCAATGTTTGTTTCAGATAATTTTTCTAATTGTTTTCAAAGAAGGACATTACGGATACTATATGGTTTTCTGTATAAAACTCCCTGATCTCATTCTCTTCTCCTCTTCCCTGAGATAATTTCTATCCTGAAATGTTGGTGATCACCTTTTATATTTTTTAAACTTTGCTACATATGTTTGTATCTATAAATAATATATATTATTCCTTTTCATGTTATGCAAAAGGCATCATACTATACATATCTTTCAACTATTTTTTATATTTCATATTACAATTTCCCTATTATATCATTTTGGAAAAATTATATATTATTTTTTCTTTTATTTTCCAGTTTTCAGAATAATGAATTGGTTCCCTTGCAACCTCCAAAAGTGACAAGTGGGATTTTTTTAAAAAATACTTTTGTAATCTCTTGGATTATAGCATATTTGGTGCTTCCATCAATTGCAGAAACTATTCATTTTGATACTCAGATGGTTTTGTACTCTGGGCACCACTGTTTGAAGAGAAAACTAAATGATGGGCTCAGGTCAGCCAATTAACAACTTAAAGCATGGTGTGAAATCAGAAGGCTTCTTTAACAACATTTAGCAGAAGGAAAACTTCAAAGAAGCCTGAATTAGCAGCCTCAGCAAGCTCCTAACCGAAGTCAGAGGCCACATCAGAAGAGTAGAGCCCAAAGGCTTAGGTTAGGATAGGGGTCACAGGGTAGATGCGACTGAAAATATTGAATCTCCACATGCCCTGGAACCCTCTGCATAAGTGGCCTATTTCCCCTTGCTGGAAGATAGCACCCAGATCCACCTACTCCCCCATCTCCCCCTCACCGCCCACATGATCTTCCTGCCTGAAGGATGTACACAGACCTCAACTAATGCACATGCCTTTCAAGATCTGTCTCTACCTCCACTGCTGGCCACTAGACCAAGAACCAAGTTCAAGTATCAGCATTGCTGATATATAGTGCTGTCCTGTTAAGCAAGGGAGGAGATTATTCACCAAAAGACCTACAGAACTTGGCTACTGTGTACCAGCAAGAAATGAGAAAGCATGCCCAGGAGAGAAGCTTGAGGATCCGACAGCAGTGACAAGGAAGAGGGTGTGTAGAATACTATGACAGTGGATAAGTTATCTGTAAGGCCATGGATGACAGTGTTGACAGAGCACGGCATGCAGGAAAGACAAATCCAAATCCAGAGTAAGTGACTTTTCCAGTAAGAACAAAGAGCTCCTTTTCCACGACTAAAGTGGCCCATTATAATCAACCTGCCACCAGCTGTCTGGGGAATCACTCCAGGGAATGGTACCCCTAGTTACTCTCTCCTGCTTAATTTGGGTTTCTCCTCAATGCAGGTCTTAACCCTGGAAGAGGGTATATTCTGATTCATATCAGGACTTCATAAGGCCCAGACTGCCCAGCAGTATGTGACCTCTCTGTGGTCCTCTTACACTCCTCCATGAAGTAGAGCCTGTGTAGCCTCCTCCACCTTTTCTAATAGGGGCTCCAACCTCCCTAGAAGACTTAGCCTTTGGAAATAAGTACTTGTTAGTGATTTCTGGGTGCTCCAGGTCAAGGGCCTTGAGATATTCTGTTTTTTGTTTTGTTTTACGCCCTGTTTTGTTTTGTTTTGTTTTTATCACATAGGGTGTTTTGGTTTTGATAATTTGGCCCCACTCACTTATATTTTCAAATTCATGAGAATATTTTGTTACCTAATTTGATTGAAGATAGTTTCTGGTTTTTGTTTGTTTGTTTTTTGTGGTGGTTGTTTATTTTGTTTTGATTTAATTCAAGGAGAATGAAAAACTACTCCTCTGATACCACCACCTTTCTTCTTACATACAATATAATGTTATATTACATTATATTATATCATATCATATTATATACTATTATATTTATGTATATTGATAGGGGGTTTTGGTTTGTTACTTCTTATTCTTACAAGATATTTTATCTATCTATCTATCTTTCTATTTATTCTCTACTGGATGGACAAGTTTCTAAATAGTCACATAATAAACAATATTACCATAAAAACTCTTAAATAAGTATTTTTTAATGAAATGAAAAGAGTTTCCTTAAGGTTTTAAACTAAACATGTTTAAACTAGATGCCTAAAATAAATGTTTAAACATTTAAACTAAACTTGGATTTAGGGTGAGCATACACTTAACTTTCTAAATTGCCTACTCAGACACAAATTAATTTGCATCAAAAGCAGTAACAGTCAGGGTTCAACAAGAGACATAGAGCAGTAGTGCATGTATATTAAGGAATTTGTTACAAAAAATTGGCTTATGTTCCTGTGGGGTCTAGTAAGTCCAGACCCATCAGTAAGGGAAACCTGAAATTCTTGGGTAGAAGCTAAAGCTGCTATAGACAGGTGGAATTTCTTCTTTTTTCCAGGGAAATCTCAGCTCTACTCTTAAGGACTTTTAATTGATTTTAATTGATTGAACCAGGCCCACCCAGATTATCTAGGATAATCTTTACTGAAAGTCAACTGATTATGAATATTAATCACACATACAAAATGTCTTCCCAGCAACTCGTAGATTTGTGTTTGAATGAATAATTGGGGACTACAACCTAGCCAAGCTGACACACAAAACTGGTCATCATAACTATGTGTGAACTGCTCCACATTTGTGTCATTGCTGGAAATTGTCAGACAAGGAATGTGTACGGGAATGGATCCCAATGGTATTGAACTAGGGTGAAAGAAGGATGTTGCTATAATTCGTTGATATGAGTGCACTAAGTAGAGTCTGGATTCAGTGCATATCTCAAAGGTCATGAACTGGCCTTATCATTTCCTTGGTTTGTTAACTCAAGCCTGGACCCAAAGGTAACATTATACTAAGTAACATTTAAATGCCAGAATGTTCTTGTATGTTGTAGAATAAGGTACCAAAGACTTAGAATGGCTTTGGAATGCTCGAGTGGATTTTTTTTTAATAAAATCTACTTTCCCAACTTCCAACTATTTTCCTCCAGTGGGTTCAGAGTACACACCCTTCACTGAAGCTGTGAGGAATATGTTCATGAGGGGGCTCTGGCATTCCTGAAGAGCTAGAGGGTAGCTCCTTTCTGCAGCATAAGAATGACAGTACGAACTGCCACCATCCAGCAGTGCTCCTTGAATTCAATAAATTTAACACTACCTGATATGTTTGTAATTTCATTTTATTATATTTTCTATATTTGTCTGTGTAGGGTTGGAAATTTGTAAGATAAGTGGACATTTCTTCTCAGCTGGCTTCAGAAACACTGTTGTAGATTTCTGTACAGTAATCCTTCAAGGATTCCTGCATGATACAAAGCATACAAAACATCAGTTACCTAATTATCTAACATTTAATGTGTACAGTGGATATGTTTGTCTGCAGGACACAATGAAACTATAAGAATTTCATACAAATTATGTTTTTTTCTTTTATACTTCAATGAATATGAGCTATGATGTAAATAAACTATAAAGTACAGTAATATGTTCTGGGTACACAATGAAAGCAAATAATACTTAAATTAAAAAACCCGAAAGATAAACTGTTCAGTACTACTTGAAGAATTGCTTGAGTGAGGTTTCGTTTAAGAAGAGGGAGAGGGAGTTGATAAGTTACTGGAGCCATTTGGTGGTGAGTGAAGATTAGCTAGCGTGAGCTGGTTAAAAAAAAAAAAAGAGTGAAAAAGTAAACGCCTGAGGTGTAAAGATCTCATTTATTGACACTCAGTACTTCAAAAACAGACCACCATCAGAAACCAAAGACAAAGTATTGGGACAGAAGTCTCATTAGTAATTTCTTTGAAGTCCTTCAGTTGCAGTTATATAGCTCCTGATAGTATGAGATGGTCTATGTTATCACCTTTTAAAATATGATGTTGCTATTCAGGTCATGATCACATTCACAAGCAATGACAATAATTTTGTCTGCATCATCTAACTTTTCTTTTAAAGGTTTGTCATTCACTATTCTGCTTCTTTTTCATCAATGGTTCCCTCTATTTCACTGAGAAAGATTGATTTATCCTCACTATTAGTAGAAACTGCTTTGACATTGTTGCAATGTACATCTCTGACCATAATCAATATTGGCCTTAGGTTTCAGCAAACCTACCCTGGGCTTAGCTCTGGCCCTCCTCCTGCCAGACACCTCCCCACAGAGCAAGTAGTCCTAGAAATCAAGGGAATATGACCACCCAGTGTCTCTGTCTTTCTTTTAGACCAAAATTAGGGAAAGACTCAGGAATTCTCTGTCCAAATGGACACAGCCCTCTTCCAGGGCCTGCACAAGTTGGATGCCACATGAGGGATGGCCATGCCATGGCTCTTTGTCAAACCTAGGGTTGGAAGAGAGCCAGTGGATGGAGCTTTGAAGTGTGGGCTGGAGCATCCACATTCATGTGTGCAAGATCCCTCACAGTGTGGGTTGGAACTGGTGGGGGGAAGTTTGGGTGGGTGGTGGGCTGAACCCTCCTTTTACTCTACTGCAGGCTCTGTAAGTGTTAGGGATGGGTCTACTAATGATCCTCAAATTATAAAATCTTACAGTTTCTCAAATTTCTCAAACCATTCCTCACTTGCTTTGAAACTGAGTTCCCCCACCTAATCACTTCCTTTCTCTACTGCCTTCTTCAGATCTTTAGGGATGTCTAGAGACTTCCACTATTTCAACATGGTGCTAAAGGATATCCCATGCTGAGTGTGGCTCTCAATCTATTACATAAGGTATTTCTCTAGTTATTAAAAAATATTATGCTGGACTCAAGTAACACAGTGAAGCTCTCCAGCATCAACAGTACTTTCACAATATTTATTTTCTTATCATGTGCATAATAGATACATACATGCACATGGATAAGCTTTATCTATTTAATGCATTCACTTTGCTCAATATACTTTATCACCTCCAGCATTTCTTTTAAGTATATGAGCCTTTCTAGACAATTCTTTTCTTTAGATTTCTTTTTCTAATTCTCTTTAAAAACATTTTTACTTAATAATGGT
>NC_138372.1:153153717-153171330 GCF_054177405.1 Leptonychotes weddellii
GAGTCCTGCATCGGGCTCCCTGCTCGGCAGGGAGTCTGCTTCTCCCTCTGACCCTCCCCCCTCTCATGTGCTCTCTCTCATTCTCTCTCTCTCAAATAAATAAATAAAATAAATTCTTTAAAAAAAAAAACTAATGATGTACTGTATGGTGATTAACATAACATAATAAAAAAAAAGTAAAGAAAAAAATAATGGTGGGCACCCAATAGATACACAAAATGGTTTAAAAACAGGACCATGAGATACCATCCTAACAGAACAGCGAAGATATGGGAGCAGTGTTCTCTGAATCCTCCAGCGCAGATTCCAACCTAAACGAATTTTGCTAGCACATGTATGTAGATTCATTAGCATGGATTTCAACTAAAGTAGTAAGTTTGGGGTAAATATTTTATAAGAAGTTAAGGGAATATGTGGATAGTGAGCATTCACATAGTGAGGGAAGTCTCTACTTCTCTCTGTTGTGTACTCTCTGTGCTGCCAAAAAACTTGTTTCTAATGTAAATGCTATTCTAATTAATAAACTCCCCTAGTTAAAACCATTAATAGTTTTTCACAAATATGAAAAAAATTCTGAATCATGAACATGTCATAATCTGATCTCAACCTAACTTTCCAGCCTATCCTAACCTCTTCCAGTTATACTCTAAACCATACAAAGCCATTTGCTCAAATAATCCATGCACATATACTGATTCCTTTCTTTGGAATATCCTTCTCCATTTGGTACCACACCTACTTTCTCTTTTCCCAAACCTCTACTGCCTCCTCTTCCATCCTCATACTCAGCAGATAACTTTGCTTTTTATTTCAGTAACAAAATTGAAGAGATAACTTTGCTCTCTGCTTCACTAAGATAATTGAAGAGAATGTATACCAACTCTCACCACCATAACTATATACCTATCCTTTAGCATCTGTACCTATAAATACTGCCTTCCTTTGTGTTACTATAGATAAACTGTCCTTAATTCTGTGCAAGGCCATCCCCTGTACGTTTGTGCTAGGTCCTTACATTCTTGTTGACTGAAGGCCATTATTCCACTGAGATCTCTCTTCAAGAAACAAATTTGCCATTCAGCTGCAAGGAGGGCAGTTGGATGATAGCCTTCAACTTCAGAACTTTTTGGATCTATCTTAGCTTTCAAGGTAAGACTTTGGCTTCCTGTATAGACCTCAGCTAATGATGGACCATTAAAAAGATACTAGGATCTATTTCTCCTCAACATGAGATTGCTTTAATAGGCAATTTTTGCTTCAGTTTCCTTTTGCTTTTTCTGAAGCTCTCCGTACTCAATCCTGCTTCTATCCCCTTTCATTTCACAGGATGTCAGGGTTGGATGATGGACTGAAGGTTTCCCCTACGTAATCTTGTTTCTTCCTCCTTTATCTTTCAGACATTCTTACAGGGAATTTGCACTGCTAACTACAGCGTCCACTTCCTGAAGGACCAGAACCACCAGAGTTAATAGTTTGAATGGGTTGAGAATTGGATTTGAGAACTGAATCCATTACCACACAACTTCAATAAGGACACAAGTGGTCAGAGCTTTGCCAGGACATCTTCTGTGAAGTAAAAGACAAATTGTTGCAATGTACATCTCTTACAACAAGTAAGGAACCTCTTTGGGTTCCAGAAATAATTCTCTCACCTACACATTGGTTGACATGAAAAGGAGCCAGCTTTAAGTGAGTGTGAAAGGACTATGCAGCAGGTCCAGGCTGTGGTCCAATAGCCCTACCACCTGGGTCATACATTCTAGCAGACCCTGTACTATTGGAGGTGTCTGTAGTGGAAGAAAATGCAGAGTGGAGTTTATGGCAAGGACCATTGGGTGTCCTACAAGGCAGTGTCCTGAGGTTCAACAGCAAGGCCATACCATATGCAGGGGAAAGTTATTTGCCTTTTAAAGACAGCTCCTAGAGAGTTAGTGGGCCCTGGTAGAGATAGAATACTTGACCATAGGACACCAAAAACCACACCAGAATTTCCCAAGAGCTGAGTTCTATTGGAACCATCAAATCATAAAATCAAATAGTCCCAGTAGCAATTCACAGTAAGATAAAAATGGCAGGTACATCCAGGATTAAGTGCTAGCAAAACCAGAGGGTAAAAATAAGCTATCTGGTCAAGCATAGCAGACCCTCATGTTATCGTGCTGGCTGCATGCCCCTCCATCAGCCCACACTAATGAACCTATGGAGGAGAGTAGCTACAAAACCATCAGAAGCAAGAAGAAACAGCCTGAACTTAGTTTACAAATAGTTCAGCATATGGGTACAAGCCGAAATTCAATCATAACTGCATCATAGCCACTCAGAAATGATCTTGAAAGACAGTAGAGAGGAAAAATATTTCACCTGGGCAGAATCTTAAATAGTACAACTGGTTTATCCACTTTTAATGGAAAGATAATGGCCTAAGGTGAGACTACATGTGGAATCGACATCAGTGACGTATGAGCCTGGCACATTGGTCAGGGGTCTGAAGGAAAAGAAGTTAGAAGGTTGGAGACAAATCCTTGAAAAAAGACTTCGAGACAAAAATTTCAGTGTAGAAGGGTGAAGATGTATATATGGGAGTGAGCATTTTGTATTTGAAACATAATATTATCACAAGTTAATAACTTCTAGAAAGCCTCCATAATTGAAAAAGCATTGAATAAACAGGTGAAAAAATTGGCTGAGCCAGGTGACATTAGGCAGTGTTTGTCATCAGCCACCTTTGAACTGGCATGATGGCTCCATGAATAGAGTGGCTACAGTAGCAGAGATGAAAACTAATCATGGGTTCACCCTTGCCAATGCCTCTGAATATCTAACCCTTAACAACAGAGCCCAAAAGTGTATCCCCAGTATGGCCCTATTCCTTGAGGAGACTGCCCAGTCACTTGGTGACAGGATGATTATATTAGATCCCTGTGAACCTCAGGTCTGCTATGCATCTGGCTGCTTCTCCCTCATGAGAATAATACCCTCTACTTCTCTTCTTGTTTTCTTTTTTTTCATATTTTTTTAAATTTTATTATGTTATGTTAATCACCATACATTACATCATTAGTTTTTGATGTAGTGTTCCATGACTCATTGTTTGCGTATAACACCCAGTGCTCCATTCAGTACGTGCCCTCCTTAATATCCATCACAAGGCTAACCCATCCCCCCACCCCCTTCCCCTCTAGAACCCTCAGTTTGTTTCTCAGAGTCCATAGTTTTCAAATCTCAAAAGAATGCCTTTCATTGGAAAATGATCTGGGAACCAGTTGAGGCAGAGAATTCAGGAAATATAGTTCCTACCTTTTCTTCTGTGATGCAGAGGAGACCCTACAAGGAGGTGGCTATGAGGCCAAGTGGACGACAGACCATGGTCCATCCCTTGTCAACCAGCATTTATACACATCCTTGTTGCCCATAATTAAACTTCCAAGTTAAAGCAATAATAATTGCTGATGGCTGACTTTATAATAATCTTCAAGTATGATATGAGTATCAATGAGGGAAAAAAAGGGATTTGACCCAGGCAAAATAAATAATTTGTCTTTTGGTGAGAGAGTTATAGGTTTTCTTTGTGGAGGTTAAATAAACTGAACATCTTAAAGAGAGGCAGGAGAGCATAGTAGTTAAAAAGCAAGGACTCACAAGCCAGATTGTTTGGGTTTGATCTTCTCTCTCCTTATTAGCTTGTGACATTCAACCAATTGCATAGCTTCTTGGCATCTCACTCTCCTTTCTCCTAAAATAGAGATAATAACTATACCTATTTCATAAATAATAACATAAAGAATAAACACGTTCAAGTAGGTTAAAACACCTAGATCAACGCCTACCATATAGCGAACATACCATAAGTTTGGTTGTGATTATCCCCATCTTGAGGACAGTTTGTGGTTGTGTTCATAGGCATGAAAATGTCCAAATGAACTCTTTTTTTTTTAAAGATTTTATTTATTTATTTGACCCAGAGAGAGAGAGAGCATGAAGGTAGGGGGCAGAGGGAGAGAGAGAGAAGCAGACTCCCCACTGAGCAGGGAGCCCAAGGTAGGGCTCAATCCCAGAACTCTGAGATCATGACTTGAGCCGAAGGCAGACACATAACCAACTGAGCCACCCAGGCGCCCCCAAATGACCTCTTACAATCTCTTTTAATGCAGACGTTCAAATATTCTGTGGTTTAAAAGTTGCTGAATTTGCCCAGTCCTAGAAGTTTCCCTAGCCCTCCTACATCATCCTCATCCTTGCCGTCCTCTCCACAGACAGAATGCTCTTAGCCATGTATGGGAAACATCACTGACTCATGCTATCCTCTGCCGCCACCTTCCACCAACAATCAGTCCATCTGGTCGGGTCACCTTCTCATCAACTCACCGTATTCTCTTTTCTTTCTCCCATTTCAAAAAAATTTTCCATGCCTCCTCGGGTGTTTGAGGCTTTTCTCGTCTTTCTAGACAGTAGCTCTGGTTTGGTCCAGGGAAGAATAACGTCAAGCATACTCCTGGGATGGAAATTGCAAAGGCTCAAATGTAATGCCAGCATTCCAATTTGGAACCCAGAGGGTCAGGAGTTCCATAGCTGGTACACACTCAGCACTTTGCTCCCTTATATTATTGGTGCACATCGGTTTATAAACTCTTTTAAGGACATGGCTTGTGTTTTATTCATCTTTGTATCTTTCCTAGTACCTGGCACAATGTTTTGCTCAATAAAGGATTGGTAAATGGAAATAAATAAAATAAAATGGAACATAATGTCCTTGGAAATTCATGAATAGTTTAATTGCCTAGCAATGAGGTTATTTTCTGACATTTTCTTTTTATTTGAGTAAATTATTTTTAATATAGAAAAATTGTAAATATGACAAAGATGATAATGCCATTATCCAGAGATAGCCACTGTTGTTACTGCTTTTGCATTGCATTCTAATACTTTGATATTTTTTACTTAGATATTAATATCCTTTTTTCGTATGCTATAGTGGTTTTTTTTAACTGAATTTATTTTCTATTATTTACCTTAAGAAATAATATTGGATATATCAGATCTGCTTCTTTAATTTGAAAAAGGCTAAATGTCAAAAACCTACTGTGAACCTCCTATTATTGGACAAATGTTAGATTAATCCTCTTTTTTCATCTAGAATAAGATGAAAACATCAAGAGTTTCATTTCCTCCTTCATTTCTTTGCTTATCAACAAATGATTATAGGACTCCTTCTATATGCCAGACAGTTACATGCATAGAGGACATTCTAGTAAGCAAAACAGACAAAAATGTCTGCCCCTACAGACATTATAGTGGGGAGAGAGAGAAGTAAAAAAATAATCAATCAATACATGTCACAGGGTGTGTTAAGTAGTTATAAAAGCTGTAGAGAACAATAAAGCAAGAAAGAAGGATAGAAAAGGCTTGCAGGCATCCTGAGAAGGGGCTATTGAAGCAAAGACTTGAAAAACATGAGAGGATAAGCCATGCAGGTATTTGGGATAAGAGCTTTACGGGCAAACACAAATTAAATGAAAAGCAGAGCTTGGACTAGAGTAAGGTAAGTGAGGTGCCTCAGCTGTCAAATTGAAGGAAGGCCCTGCTCTCAGTTCCTGCAAATACAATTGATCCTGAAAAGGCTGGGAGGCAGACTGCCCCTAGAAAGTTTCAGGACCAGTGAGGAGCTCAGTGTGCCTGATACAAAGGGACCCCTGTGGAGAGCAGCAACCTGGGTCAGAAGCATAAGGCAACCATGGCAAGGCCTCTCGGGTGTTGCAAGGTTAGCTTTGAACTGAGTAAGATGGGCAGCCACTGTGGGGTGTTGAGCTGAGGAATACTCTAATCACAATTGAAAAAAGGAATAAAGATATAAGAGAATGAGATCAATCTGCCATTATTTGCAGATGATATAATTCACATAATACCCTCCAGTTCCATCCACATCATTGCAAATGGCAAGATTTCTTTTTTTTTTTGATGGCTGCATAATATTCCATGGTATATATATACCACATCTTCTTTATCCATTCATCTGTTGATGGACATCTTGGCTCTTTCCATAGTTTGGCTATTGTGGACATTGCTGCAATAAACATTGGGGTGCACATAAAAAAATAATAATAATTCACATAGAAAACCTGAAGAAAATCAACAGAAAATATGTTGGAAAAATTAGAGATAAGCACAGTTGCTAGATTTGAGGTCAACTTGTGAAACCCATAATGTTTCTCTATAACAAAAACATCAATAAGAAAATATTGTAAAAAATCAACATGTGATTTATAAGAGCAAATAAAGAAATCTATACATTGTTTAGGCACTAACTGAACAAAAATGTCCACAGTTTTTACGGAAAAAAATTTTAAACTTTATTAAAAACATAAAGAAGATTGGAATAAATTGAGTTGAAGCTTAAGTTAAGGATTTAATATTTAAAGATAGCCATTGTATCCAAAGAAATCAATAAGTTTAATACCAAAAAAATCAATAGTTTCCTTTACCAGTAACCACCAATTAGAAAATATAATAGAAATTGAAATACTCCATAAATAGCAACAAATCCTCTCAACAACTTTGTAAATATTGATCAAGCTTTCATGGAGAAACACTTTAAACTCCATTACAATATGTAAAAGAAAATTTACAAAAGACAGCAATATACCATGTTCATGAATGAGACTGATTAGCATCATAAACATGTTACTTTTTCCCAAATTATTTTATAAATCTAATACTATTCCAATCATACAAACTCATTCCAAAACTTAGATGAAAATATAAGATACAGGAATAGTTGTCAGTTTTAAAATGAAAAGGAAAGAGAGAAGTTCATCTGGTTACACATGATTTATAATAAAGCCTTAGAAATAGTTTGGGTCTAGTACATAAGAACAAGTAAATTAACCAATAAAACATAATAGAGAGTCAAAAAATAGATCTGTGTAATATGGGGAACTGATTTATCAGGCTCACGCAGTCTAATTGGGATAAACACCTACAATGTGAAAAACTAACATAGGTTAATATCTGTAATACTGAAAGAATTCTTACAAATATACATTAAAAACTAGTGCGCTGAGTTGAAAAATGGGCGAAGTTTAACAACAGGCAATTCACAATGAATTCCAAAAAGCTAACAAGCATAAGATGAGATGCTTGAAATAAGAGAACTGCAACTCAAAATAACATTCAACTACTTTATACCCACTAATTTGACAAAAATTAAAAAGGGAGTTGTAGTGTAAGTGCCTGACAATTAGCTTTCTTGAATGTAATCGAAGTACCTGACATTAAGCCTTTGATTGCTGAGACATCCCTTTCAAAGATATCTATCTCGAATGAATACATCTGGACAGAGAGCCAGGTCCCTCCACCCAGTAAGTTCCCATTTTAGAAAGCCCTGGGTGACTTAGATAACTGACCATTTGAGTGACCTTGTTTCCCTTTTCACATTTTAATTCTTGCTTTTTTTTCTAAATTCACCAGTAAAGAGTGATCCTGTGAAACCCTAGGCACCCCACCCTCGACCTCAATAAAGGGAGTCCCAGGTCCGTGCACACTCTTTCTCTCTCCCCCTGTGACTTGGCTGTGTGGCCCTGGGTGTGTTGCTGAGGTAAATCCCACAATCATAATAAGCACCACAACAGCAGGTCCAGCTACATCATTGGCTCTGTTAGGGAAATGTCCATGGGAGCTTGCCACAAGTAGTGGAGGCTCAGGTGAGTACCCCCAGACATTCCCAGTTCCTAGCATCCCTACAGATAGGCTGAGACCTACACAAAACAAGGGTCATGCCATATTTGAAACATACCTGCAGGTGGAATTGGAAGCAAATGCAGTCGTCTGGAGAGCAATTTGAAGCATTTAATGAAATGAAATATTAATACTCTGGTAATTCTCTTTTATATATATCCCAGAGAGAATTGTCTACAGATCCATAAACAGGCTTATCTAAGAATGATCATCTCAGCACTGTGTATGGATGTGAGGGATTGATGACAACCTAGGTATGCATCTATGGATGGACAGATAAGTAGAAACTGGTGAGTGTGTTCAGTGCTTTACTAAGCAGCTATCAGAAGCAACATTAAATACAAACATACAAAACAAGTGTTGATGGAAAAAAAACTAAGAATCGTAAGATATAAATTACCTTGTCTTATGCAAAATTCAAAACACCTATACACACAAAACAATAACATTAATTTCCCAAAGAACCATACGTCTTTAAGGACAACAGCCCATGCCCGTGTCCATGCCAGCAAGAGGAGAACAGAGAGAGATGGGTGATTAAGGAGAAAATACTGAAAGGAGATAAAATAAGAGGGCATTGCCTCCAATAACATTAATTACTAGGAAATAGGATTAACCTGATGTGTTCTAGAAGAAAGAAGGAAAGGTTTTAATTTTTAAAAAAATAGATAAAATCGGGGGAAGACTAGATTTTTAGAGTCACTTCTCACTCTAATGGTCTGGTTTTCTATGATACATGAGATCCTTCTGTACTGAGTAAGCCTTGAGAGATGATTTGTATCATTTTCCATTAATGGGATGAAGCCAAACACCTGAAAACCAGTAAATTCAGGCAAACTAGGCTCAGGGGAGCTAGTTTCACATCATCTGTCAACAAGGACATCAAAGGGAGGTGGGAAATCAGAATCATCTGTCTCTGGGCTACAAGTCCTGGCTATGACTCCCCGAACACCAATTACAGTAATTCTCAGTGTTCCTATAACCCTCCGCATCTGTTAATTGTTTAGGGCTTCATATTCTACCCTGGAGGCCTCTTGGTGTTTTCAGTTTAGTTGAGGAGAGAACTAAAAGAATAGACAGGTACATTAAAAGCATGGAGTCAGTGAGCAAATGTTCTGTCCCAAGAATCCCCGGGTTGGTGTGCAGGTAGCTACAAAAACTGTTTTTACAGCTGATTTTAATCAAGTGAGGTTTAATTAGGACTCCAGAGAGGAGTTTGTAAAGAGATGAAATCCTGCTCAAAACAATGAAGACCAAAAAAATCCTTAACAACTGGAACAGGCAACATGAAATTTGCAACCACAGGATAGAGTTGGGTTCCTATACCTGCACACCTTTCTGATAGAATGAGATATTTTGAAGGGTCAGAGATGGTACGAAAGGTATTTATGACCCGGTGAGCCTTTCTGGACTACAGGTCTCTTTAGAGTCCCTTCAAGCATGGAGATTACATGGTTCCATGATGTGTGTGTTACGTGCTTGAAAACCGCAGTCTAATAGAGATGCTGCTTCAGAGGATGCTGAGTGAAGTTACACTGTTGGTCTTTGTAGAGCTCTTTCCAGCTCAGTGCTGTGGGAGCTACTGGAAAAGCCTCAGGACGTGAAAGTCAAAGAAATGCAGAACAGAACAGAAAACATTCCTTTGGGAGATTTATAAACTTCAGAACTAGATCAATGGAACTGGCTATCTTGGGAGGTGGTCACCTACATGTCCCTGTGTGCCTTAGCTTCTAAGTGAAGGGCAATGTGTGACTGGAATTTATTTTCAGTGTGACTGGAATGTGTGACTAGAATTTATTTCTCAGTAGGTATCCTTTACAGTTTCTTACGTAGACAGTGTAAATAGTTTACTGCTATCTTTTTCAGGTGGTAGGTCAGGCATTCTCAACAAATACTTATGTCATCTTCATAAAATCCTTAGCTAGAAACTTTTTGAGGTATTGATCTGTATACAATCCAGCTTCATTGATATTTGGAATCAGTATTCTATCCAAAGAGAGACAGGCAGCACACATTAGGTCCAAGATTCTGTTTTGAGAAGACATTTATCTCTCTCTAGATGTGCTATGTGCTCTGCTAGGAACTCCATATTCTTTGGGCCCAGGAAGCAGATACCAAGCAGCATTTCTGCCTTTCGTCTCTTAGTTTCCTTAGCGTTTCTCTGAATCAGCAATCCATAGTCAACCTGCAGACTCATGAGTATGAAAATTACTTATTTTAAAATTGTTTGTTATATAGCAAAAGACAATTCACACCCTAAATAGTTTGTAATTTCTACATATTCAAAACCTCCCCAAAACCACAGCACTTCTTTGAGAGCTGGATACTAAGGGTTCTGCATAGCTGCTGCCCTTAAACACAATTCCAGGGTAGCTATCTTTAGTGACAGAGAAATTATCCCCCTACCCTCCAAAATCTCCTTCAAAAGTCACACCAGGCCTCTCCTGCCCATGTCCCCAAGAGGGTGAAGGAAAGAAGAGGGGGATTCCAGCTTCTTACTTACGAATTCAACGAGCATGGTAGTCCCTGACAGTGTGCTCTATTTTATAATACTCCTTTCTTGATGGTATTGTATAGTCATAAGAATTGGAAGTCTGTAGGCATTAATTTTCTGCAAGTCTCCACTAGTGTGGAGAAAGCACAATATACCCTTCATAAATAAGCCCCCTCGCAAAATCTAGTCTAAACAAAATGAGGTAAAATTCCCCATGATTTTATCACCAACAGTCAACAGCAAAACATGAAGGCCCTGGGGGTAGGAGGGTTTGTAAGGAGGAAGTGGAAAGGGTGCCCATTAGAGCTACCTCGGACAGCAGTGTGGAGTTGATGATGAGGCTCGGGGTCTAGGCGAGAGAATACAGCTCATTAGAGATTAAAATCTACATTCTAGTCCCCAAACCATATATGTTTACTTACTACCACCAAAACCAGGTTTGGCCGGAAATTGGATCCACAAGAAAGCAGCTATGTTGCTTTTCAACATATGGATTAGGTAAATCTCTTCATCTTTCTGAGTTATGGTAACTTTAACTGCAGTTTAGGGATAATACCTGATCAATATTGGATTGACAATTGAGGCAAACGAGATTTTGGAAGACAGATTTGAAAACTGCAAGGAACGCTACAAATTAAATGAAACAGGATAGTAATGATTAGGACATTTTGTATTGTAACTATTCCAACACAATCTATTCTAAACTCATAGTTGTATATTTCAAGGCTAACTCACGTTAGGATTTCGAGGAAAAACATTCTTATTGGAAAAGATAAAAAGAAAGAAAAACGAAAACACAGATATTAAAATGGAATCAATCTGTTATCAAACAGTTGAAATGTGGGATTGATTGATTCTGGTCTCTACCTTATCTGGGTCAATCTATAAATGGTGTCAGACAGTCTCTGTAAGCCAATACCGTAAAATTCAACTTTGTTTCACTTCCATTTCAAATGAAATTCAAGTGCCTTTCAACAGAGATTTACTCTGAAGTTGGCTCTTTCACATCCCATTAAGTTAGTGTATTTTATTTGCGTGAAAGTCCACATTGATCTGATGTTGAGGTCCGGCCACTTTACAAATAAGAGGAGGAAAAGGTCTGTTAAAGATAAAAATTGCCCAAGGGGAGAAAGACATAATTTTTTTAGATTTTGCTGTAAACAGCACTCTTTTTCCATTGTCAGATTGTCATTAGAGTTTCCAAAAAACTGCCTAAGACCAGACCTGTGTCCAGCTTGGACTCCAACCTTTCACCCTGCTTGACATCATTCTCTGAGCAATGCTCTACCCTCCTTTTTCCCCTCCCTCCAACTGCATCAGCTGCCACAAATGAGGGAAACATATTAATAACAACATATGGAATATTTCCACACAATCCCAACATTTAAAACCTTCCAGGGTAAATTCCAAGAAAAGCTTGGAATTCTAAGCTCCCCAAGTAAATTGTCTGTCAACAGTTATTCTCCTTTCAGCTTTGTTAGAATCTAGTTTCTCAACTTCATTATTTGAATGTATAATAATGTAGGAGTTTGGTTTGAGAATATATAAAGAAAGGCTAGAATTTGTCTATAAATCACATTTTTTTTATCTGTGTCTGCTTGTTCAATAGCACAAATATTTCCCAGTATTCCAAGCTATAGAGCAGGACATGGTTCTAAGATATTAAGAAAAGGCTGGAAAGAACAGAAATTGATTCTGAGATGATAGAAATAAACATTTATCTAGAGGTTAGCATATGCTAAGTACTTAATTGGATGATTTGTCTACACATGCTCAAATAATTCTCATAATTATTCTCTAAGGTATAAGTCCTCTGCCTTTTATATGGACAAAAGGGGCTCAAAGAGGCTGTGTCAACTCTCCAAGGTCATGTAGCCATTAAGTGCAAAGCAGGTGTTCAAAACATCGGCCTTTTTACTTCAGATCTCACGTTCCTTCCACCTAACCCTCTATTCAATGACCAATAGTCCAGGTTCAAGGATAGAGTGTCCAGAGGTCTCGGTTCAGACAACCAAAAGGAGAAATTGGTAGAAAAAAAAATATTTTAACAATTGGCACCTTGAATTCTCTTGAAGAAAGAACTTTGTCAGAAAGGTACAATGTCTAGTCACTTAAGCAGGGGAAGGTGAGAACATGATGATTTGAGTGAGAAGAAGCTTAACTGTTCTGTTTGAGAGGAAAACAGGAATCTGGATTTGGAATAAATAATGAAAATGGAAGGAAAAGAACAAAAGAGAGAGAGGAGCTAGATGACGTGGCAGTGGTCTGTTGCCTATAAAGCAATGCTGTCTATGAGAAATCTCCACTGGCAGATTGTTCAGAAGATTTTTCATAACAAGGGATTACCTAAATTCATTATTCATGTTATTTGCAATGTGTCACCACAAAAGCATCTTTTATCTTCCCAAACTTCCAGTAAAATCAACTCCACTCACAACCCTTGTATAAGAAGTATCTGAAAAGCTAAAGGGATGCTCTTCCATGTCTGCATCAGAACAGGGTGGTGAGAGAAGAGGAAGACACAGGGGTCAGAAGGCACAGGGAATTGGCAGTAGAGATGTCCATGTGACTGTAGGAGGTCATTGTGCATCCCATGGATAAGGAAGAGGGAATGAGTTAGTTTATATAAATGTCAAGGAAATCACACACCTGAATTATACCTAACCAGCTAGATCCTATTATCTTGATATCAGTTCCCTCAGCCCACCAGAGTTATGGTAGTAGAGGAAATGTTTAGAAAGTTACTGACATCATGCCCTTTCAATAGCTCTGACACATGGCTGGGATTGGAAAATGGTAGCAAAATTCCTTTCCCGCACACCTGCTATTTCTGTTGATGTCCCCACCAGCTCTCCTCTATCCTTTTACTTGAAAATAACCATAAGGAAATTAAGAGAATCTCCTTAGATAAAACACTGAGGATCCATGGTCCAGGAAATTTGAAGTTCAGTCAAATGTTGTGCTGTCCGCTATCAATGGTACTCTCATTGCCTAAGTTATTGCCCCTTTGCAAAAGGCCATCCAAATCATTCCTTCCTCCAGAATGCCTGGCAGTAGACTCTCTGCATAGTATTTCTTCTCCTATAGGCCTCTATACGCTGTATTTTGGCCACGGAGCTTAGAGAACCCTGATTATAATAATAATAATAGACTTGAAGGAAACAGAAATATCTAATTTGATTTTCCAATGATTGCAAGAATCCTTTCTCCAGTAGCCCCAGTGGGATTGTTATTCATCTTCGTGAACACCACCAGTGATAATGACATTTCTAAAGGAAATTATTTCTCTCTTTGGATAACATGAACCATCAGAAAGCATTTCCTTATATTGAGCCTAAATGACACTTCTGGTCCTAGATTAGTTCAGGCATAAGTGTTCTTCCTCCATCTGTTCTTACTTATTTGATGACAACTCTCATGTCACTATTTAAGTCATATTCAATTAAGTCACATTCAGTTCTTTCAATCATTTGCAGATGATTTGTTATACATACCAGGAACCAATTCTGGGTACATTTCGTTTTCCAATGTTGCTCATAAAGGTGTAGTGTACAGAAGGGGAACTATGCCCCAGAGGGGTTCTTACCTGAGCAAAATTCAATGATACCCTTATGGTTCTCTTCTGCAAATGGGTCTTTTAATAAAGCAAACTACAACGACGTTAGCTTTTCAGGCCATTATATAAAACTCCAAACATACTGAGATTGCCATTGTCTTATTATTCAACCTGATTTTTTTTCTGATTTTTTAACCCTGCTTCCTTATATACATTTTTTTTTACCCATTTGAAAAGTTTAACATGACTCAATGGGTAATATGTCCCATTTGTTAATTTTATAAGTACTAGGACCTATGTCATAACACTTCATAATCCTAGAGTAAACATAGAAGAATTAAAGATCATGTAGCTAGGAGAATTTTGCGAATTTTATACAATATTAACTTTAGGCTCATGGCTCCAACCATGACATGGAGTTCACAGGGCTCAAATGCAACTCAGAAACATGTTTACAAAGATTTTATATGTCTTATTAGTATAACCTGTTGTTAATTCTATCTCAATTTTGTCCTCTTGTTTACCGTGATTGTTCATTTAAAGTAAAGGCAGGAAAATAGAAACCTAGCACTATCTCACTCAGGAACTTTGTCTCTTGCCTAGAGATACTTAGCCTAATACCATAAGTATGGTAGTATGTTTAGAAGATCCCAAGGTAGTTGAATTTTCTAGATGAGAAGAGTTTTTCCTTATCAGAGGGATATTAGGAAGAAAAAGTCATAGTTTTGTTAAGAAAATAACTAGGGAAAAATAGAAAACACTATTATCCAAAAATGTTGAAACATGAACATATACAATGGGAGAAGAGAGGAATATGAGCTTCTCTGAGTTTGCTTCTAATACTGCTTTAATATTAAATCTCTTTGTAAACATTGATACCAGACCTCTGAGTCACTAGGCCTGTTTCCACGACACTATGCTTCTTTTTATATCATCTCAAAACAAGCCCCACCTCTCTGTCATAAATATTAGAATAACTTCTACATTATCTCTTCCAAGTAATCATCTAGATTCTGCTTAGAAGACCCCAGGGTAGGAAACTTACAGATTTTAAGTCAGCTCAGCCCATCACTGAAAAGCTCATACCTCATACTTGTAGGAAGCTATTGATTTATTGTTAAATTTAAAAAATAAAATATAGAATTGTCTCTGGTCCTTATAACCACCATAGAGATTACATGTCCATATTAAGAAAGACTCAGAGTGAATAGGGACCAATGAAAAAAACACTGGAACCATATATCAAATGACTTTTAAGAATCCTATCTAGAATAAATAATGTTGATTATGGAAGAGGAAGAATGGTTTTCTTTATTTTAAACTATATCTCACTGCACTGGAATCCAGTGCCTAAATCTCCACCCACCACATAACACTCAACAAACATTTCATGGAGTGAATGAATGTAAGATCTTCCTGTTGGTATTACATAAGACCACTGAGACTTCACACAAGAGGTGGATTTATTCTTCCACACAACAGGTACCATGTTCTCTGAGGGCTTTCTTTGTCGGGAATGAGCTATTCTGAGTCCTTTGATAGTTCCTAAAATAATATATTTTATTGATCCTCCCAGTTGTAGCACTCACAAAACAATATTCTAGGTGGGGTCTGGCCAAGGTAGGTATGGGGGAGGGGAGAGTAAGGATGGTTGCCAGGAAGGGAAGCCAAATCTTTCTGCCATTTGCCTGACTTGCTCTCTCAAAACCTCCTGATAGTCTTTTATAGTATCATTCTTCTCACATGCATTCTCAACATTCTTTTTCCACCCCCAAAGCAGTCACATGAAGACCTTTTATCTTCTGCCTCTCCCCTGCCGCAATATTGGATGTTCTTTCCAGATTCTCACAGAACCACGGGCTCCCTCCATCCCTCAATTCTTTATCCTGATCTCTCCTTTGAGTGCCCTATGATGCAAAAGTACACAAGGAAATGGGGAATGCTGTTTCAAACACAGATCTTAATTGTTTGATCATTCGTTTTAACATCTTTTTAAGACTTGGAGAAGAATATACTGTGCGGCTTCTCACGTATCTCCAAAATGAATTTAGCAAATCAATCCTTTGGAGACCAACTATTTTCTCCCCCTTAGAATGAAATACAGCTTCAAGCTTAAGTTATATATCTAAGAATAGGGTTTAGCAATGCAAAAACAAAACAAAAAAACACAACAAAACAAACAAAAAAACACATTCAGCTAAATTTCACACTACAAAAGAATGGCACCCTCAGTATCTGTGGGTAAACTCTATAATGACAGCTTTAATTAGTCCGGAATTTCACCAAGATATAAATTTACTCATACCTATTTTTAAAAACAAGAATATTGATTTTGGACCAGCAGTAAATTCCTGTAATATCTGTCTTCAGTAAAAAGCCAAGACAATTCTAGTCCATTTCTTTTTGTCTTGAAAATGTTATGCCAAAACCATCATTTTGTTGGCTGCATACATTCTGATTTATATTCAATGAGAGTTGTAAAAGGCTTTTACAAAGGAGACAGCAGAGTGACATTTCTCTATAAATCACGACCATTTTTACTGCCACAGAGTTCTAGGGCTGAACTTCAAATGTAACCGTGCTGTAAACTCTGTGGATGGGACCACATTCTTGCTGAATGAGAAACATGTTTCCCCTTCCACCGTGAGCAACTGCACATTCCAATCAGTCTCTGGCAGATGAGAGCATCACAGAAATCCAGGGAACCATGCTCAGCTCTGATGCAGTAGACCATGAAACACAGGTCACCCAGGACAACTTTGAATACAGCTATGCTTTAAGCTTCATGAATCACTCAGATTGGTACAGATACTGGGTGTTGAGCTGAAATAAATTAGGCATTAAAGGTACCAAGAGGGAGGCAAGAGTATGGGAAGCTAATTTTGGCACAAAGCAGTATTGTGGATCAGAAATATAACCCTATAGAAGGGAATCACATTTCATTCAAAAGGAATCCTCCTCAGAATTTCTTCTAGCCACGGAAATGTCATCTTTGCACATAACTCTCCTAAACACTCCAGTGACCACACCTGATAAAGGTAACTCACTTTTATAAGAAAGTGGTGTCAAACAGAGCAAAGAGAAAGGTACCAGAAATTAGAAGCTCTGAATTTTCTTGCAACCTGTCTTAGTGAGAAGAACCTAGGTTTGGAAGACAGAAGAATAGCTTCTTTGATTTTGGAAAAGATATTAAACCTTCTCATGCCTGGATTCCTTATCTATTTATAAGAAATGTCCCACCACCACCCCACCAACCTGCCCTTTCTCTTGTGTTACATGCACCTGTGAATGCACCTGGCACGTGGCACCATCATCCAGCCAGAAACCTCAGTATTATCCTGGAAGACCCCCCTTTCTCAGTCCACATATATTCAGCTATAGGTCCTATTGATGTTACAATCTTAAAATAGCTTAAATCTGCTCAACCTCTCCTATCATTCCAGGTCATTGCACCACTATTTATTTCCTGAATTGCTACTATAGCTTCTTTTTTTTTTTTAAATTATAAAAGTAGGGTTTCAGTCAGATTTAATTTTAAAAATGGAATGTATCTCACATAAGGATCTTGTTAGAAATGTTATATCTATCTGAGCACTACAGGAGATGCACCGACCTACAACTCATGGGGTAAAGAGTGTACAGACAATTTTGATAAGGAGTTGAAGAATTCAAAAATAGTTTACAAAGAGAATCAGGAGGCAGAAGATGCTTCAAGAGGCAAGGTCCTCAGAAATTGTTCTGGAATGCTGGTTCACTTGTATCAATGTCATGTTCCTGGTTCAATTTCTTGAACTCCACCACTTGGAAGAAGATGTGCTCAAGGATATGTTTG